>NW_027273853.1:24012500-24612500 GCF_046630095.1 Trachinotus anak | reverse complement strand
GCCTCAATCTGCTCCTCAGCCTCCTGAAGGCGCTGAGCCAGCTTTTTCCTATAAAAAAATGTGAAATTTGCCTGTCAATCCAAACCTTACATTTACAAATACCATTTTCCAGATATTTTTGCATATATGACATGCAAATAATTACATTTTTTTAATTACAAGACACAGAAGTGTAACTACACTGTACAGTGGTACATATTATAAAACATATGCAAAGAAAATAATGTAATGTTTCATTAAATGTGTTTAAATGCAAGTATTGATACCAGTGATACCACTGTCAGTTGCACTGTGCTATAATGCTACACTTTAACTGGTAATTTTATTGTTTGAATGTTACTCACTTGGCCTCCTCAAGCTCCTCAGTGCGCTGGATAGCATCAGTTTCATACTTAGTTCTCCACTGAGCCACCTCACTGTTGGCCTTGGACATTCCACGCTGCAGCTCAGCCTTGGCTTCCTGCTCCTCCTCAAACTGCTCCCTCAGCAGATCACAGTCATGGCGGGCTGATTGCAGTCCATGGGCAAGAGCATTCTTGGCCTATGTAAGAAATAGAATTGAATGCACAAAATGTCTAAATCTCATTAAATGATACCAGGACACACTTCAAAATTTCCTTACCTTAACCTCCTCTTCAATCTGCCTCTTCAGCTCCTCAATCTGCTGAGTGAAGGCCTGTTTGCCTCTGGTCAGCTGGGAGACAAGAGCTTCTTTCTCTTCAATTTGACGGCCAAACTCACCTTGTGTAAAAATGATCATCAAACATTAGTTTGTGTTCATCTTGTCAGTCATACACTGAAAATAGCTGCCGTTTACTGCTGTTTTGTACGTACCATTTTCTGTCAGGAGACGTGCTTTCTGTGCACTCAAGTCATTGATCTGACGGACATTTTCATCATTCTTGGTCTTCAGTTCGCTAAGTTGGTCCTCAAGAGTACGGCACATCTTTTCAAGATTTCCCTTGAGAAGGAAAAGAAATCGAAAAGAAAGATTGTATGCCCAAATCCTTTGTTTATTATACTAATTCAAATATTTAATTTGTATTGAATGTATTATTTACCTTTGCTTTGGCAACAGCCTCCATGTTGCTGGAGAGGTCATCAATCTCCATCTTGTACTCGCTCTTTTCCTTTTCAAGCTTCTGCTTGACACGCTGGAGGTTGTCGATCTGCTCTCCCAGCTCAGCAACGCTATCAGCCTGCTTCTTGCGAAGAGCAGCAGCAGTGGCTTCATGCTGCAGAGTGGACTCCTCGAGGTCACGACGGAGCTTCTGGAACTCAGCCTCACGCTTCTTGTTCATCTCAATCTGAGCAGCAGTGGCTCCACCGGCCTCCTCCAGCCTCTCACTGATCTCCTCAAGTTCCCTGGAGAGGTCAGCCCTCTGCTTCTCAACCTTGGCACGAGCAGCACGCTCAGCCTCAATCTCCTCCTCCAGTTCCTCAATACGGGCCTATTGTGATGTAGATATCTTGCTTTTAAATCAGCATTCAATGTTAAAACACAAAATACTAAAGATATGAGCTAATGTTATATGTAAGACAATATATCAGTTACCTGAAGCTCCTTGATCTTCTTCTGAAGCTGAGCACCCATTGACTGCTCATCCTCAATCTTGCTAAGGAGCTGGCTAATTTCAAAGTCCTTCCTGTGAGAATAACAAAGTGCACAGTAAGAGTCAAGACAAGCAATTGAGTGTGTCAAGAAACTTCATGGTTGTTTTAAAAAATAGAGGAAAACTAATTCTGTTACTTTTTAAGTTTCTCATCAGACTGCTGCTTGTCATTCTCAAGGTCCATGATGGATTCCTGGGCCAGTTTCAGATCACCCTCAAGCTTTCTCTTGGCTCTCTCAAGGTCCATACGCAGCTTCTTCTCTTGCTCCAGAGAACCCTCAAGCTACATATTGATACAAATTTGTCATGATCATGTTCAGCAAAAATGTGGTCTTGTCTTGCCAACTTTGTAAGTGACTTTGTAACTCACATCATCAACTTGCTGCTCAAGCTTGGTCTTGGCCTTGGTCAGAGTGTTGACTTTGTCTTCCTCAGCCTGCAGGTCATCAAGAGTCTGCTGATGAGCCTCCTGAAGGGCTTTCTTCTCCTTGGTGAGCTTAGCAATGCTCTCATCCTGAGAAGCCATCTCTTCAGTCAGGTTCTTCACCTATGTTTGCAAGAAAGAAGTTGTTATTGAAAGGGTAATGATCCTGATTTTACTTGATCTGACAGATGTATTAATATTGACAAACCTTGTTCTCGGTGGCATGTTTCTCCTTCTCCACTTTGGCCAAGGTAAGCTCCAGGTCATCAATGTCCTTCTTGAGCTCAGAACATTCATCCTCCAGCTTTCTCTTCTTTGCAGTAAGCTCAGCATTGATTTCCTCTTCATCCTCCAGTCTCTCAGTTGTCTCTTTGAGTTTGGCCTCTAGCTGAATCTTGCTCTTGATGAGCCCCTCACATCTCTCTTCAGCATCATTCAGATTCTCTGATTCCTAGTTTATTGTACGAGCATTTTATGTTAGCATCAATATATTATCGATGAAACATGAAAAATGACAGCCGTCTGTTCACGTGTACTTACGGATGCCACTTGGAGCTGCAGATCATTCTTCTCCTGCAGAAGAGACACCATCTTCTCCTCCAATTCCTTCTTCTTGGCCAGGGCAGCAGCCAAGTCACTTGTCATCTTCTCGTAGTTTTCCTTCATCTGAGCCAACTCCTTCTCAGTTTCCGCACTCTTCAGCAGAGGCTTGATCTTGTAGTACACCTTCATCCATGGCCAGTGTTTCACATTCATGAATGAGCGGACATTGTACTGGATGGTAAAGATGGCATCCCTGTGGAGAAGATTTTGCTGTTATAGGCAATGTTGTTTGTGATTTTTACATACCATGTCTGTGTGTCTTGAAGTTGTTTATTTCATCATACCTTCTCTCTGTCATCTTCACAAACTCCTTTCTCATGAGGTATGCACGGCAAAGAGCCTGAGTCATGGTGACCAGCGCTGCCAGTTTTTCATCTCTCATCTCCTCAAGGGTACCCAGCAGACCAGCCTTGAAGAACACCTGAATAAACAGAAAAGAGAAATTTACAGTATGTCTGTTATATGTTATAGAGGACTCATAGAGTGTCTACCTCAATACTCTATATTTAAATCAGCCTCAGGGTTAGATTCTGTGTTGAAAAGTCTAAATAAAATATAGTTATACTAAATGATGACTTTTATCATGTCCAGTCACAGAAGTGTTTTTAAAATGGCTAACTGTCCCATATTTCAGGTTATTCAGGTCATGATAACTGAGTTATGGAAAAAATAAAGAATTACCATTCACATATATTAACATTTTAAAGCATGACCTAAAACAGAATGCTATCAAATTTTACCAGGTCCCATGGTGTATAGCTGAATTTTAAAATTGGATGTAGTTGTCTTGTTGTTTACAAATTACTGCAATTCATGTCAAATGTGGAATATTACAGAATTGCAAATTTATGAAAACAAATGAATAACTTTTCTCCATCCAGACTCATCCATTTTACTAAACTGGGGTTTAGGCCTCTTGGTTAAAGGGTAACTAGGCAGAATATAAACTGCTTTATTTATGGCATATAATTCCCATTTATAATCTGGTCCTGCTGCTCTAGATTGTTTTCTTTTACCTGTCTTCTACTTGTTCCTTCCCTCTACTGCTTACCTTGGTGGTTCCAAATCTGTACTGGTCATGATCAACATCTATAGATCCAAGCAGCTTCTCTGCAGCCTTCTTGTTGTCAATGAACTGGCCCTCAGGGATGACGCTGGCATTCAGTACCTTGTACCTTTTTATGAGAGCAAATGAGGAGTTTCAGCATGTATTTTTCATTTTGTGTTTAACATAAGAAAACTTTCTAGAACTAACTATCTAAATCTATTCAGTGATACCTCTGTTTGAAGTCACCATAGAGGATTCTGCTTGGGAAACCTTTCCTGCAGATTCTGATACCCTCCAGCACACCGTTACACCTGAGCTGGTGGATGACCAGGAAGTTCTCCATCAGACCTGTAGATGGGAGATTTTACAATTGTTTTGGTGAACAAATAGTTATTCTTCATCTTGAATCAGCATAAACCCAAATAAACCATACTAACAAAACAAAACCACCCCTCACAGACTGATATAAATAAATATTATTTTATGTATGTACCTGGAGTCTTGGACTCATTTGGAATCAGGCAGCGCACAAAGTGAGGATGGGTGCTCCTCAAGTTAGTCATCAGCTTGCCCAAGTTCTCCTGTAGTTAGAAAATAGTAATTCTTGTCATGAAATCTTACATGACAGTGTATAAATTGAGATGTGATGTTATGTCATAGTTTACAATATTAAAGCTTACCCTAAACTGTGAAGACACAGTCTGCATAGAGCCACCCTTCTTCTTGCCTCCCTTCTTGGCACCTCCAGTCTCTGAGAGTTTCAGGTACAAAGGTTTTGTTAGACTTAACATTCACAGGGACATATGTAACATTTAGTTAAACATATACAGTGCATACAATCGTGAAATATGTTGTTTGGTTTTTTTTACTGTAATTAATTCTGTATCATACCCTCAACAACAGGAGGATACAGGTAAGCCAGCAGTTTCACTGAGGACTTCTGGTACAGCTGCACGACAGACTCATTCAGCGGGTCCTTGTTCTTGTCCAGCCAGCCACTGATATTGTAGTCCACAGTACCAGCATAATGCACCAGGGAGAAGTGGGCCTCAGCCTTGCCCTTGGCGGGCTTTGGCTTCTCAAATGCGTTACATTTGCCAAGATGCTGGTCATACAGCTTATTCTTGAAGGATGTGTCAGTGGCCTTGGGGAACATGCACTCCTCTTCAAGGATGGAGAAGATTCCCATGGGCTTGATGAAAGTGTAAAGAGATATGTTATGAAGTGAAAATGTCCGTGCACATTGAGAACAATTACTTGCAACAGGATCACAAAATTAATGCGTACCTTTTCAATCAGCTCAATGCAGGCAGCCAAGTCCATGCCAAAGTCAATGAACTCCCAGATAATACCCTCCTTCTTGTACTCCTCTTGCTCCAGGACGAACATGTGATGGTTGAAGAACTGTTGCAGTTTCTCATTGGTAAAGTTGATGCACAGCTGCTCCATGCTGTTGAACTGTGAGGGGACAGATAATTAGTCTAATCTCTCAAAGGCAATAAGAAGGATTCTGTCCTGTGAAGTATTGGATGCTGAATTGCAGGCAATGAAGCTTACGTCAAAGATTTCAAAGCCGGCAATATCCAGCACACCAATGAAGAAATTCCTTTGCTGCTTAGTGTCCAGCATCTGGTTGATACGGATGACCATCCACAAGAACATCCTCTCATAGATAGACTTGGCCAGGGCAGTCACTGAGTTCAGCACCTAAAAGAAAATATTTGTTTTGACTAAAGCTGCATTAAACATAACCATAGACGCATCGTCCCATTATACAGCGGTCTTGGCAAATACATTATCAAATAATTCTTTGTTCACATATCCAGACGTTAGCGTTTATTTTGTTTCTGTTTCTCCACTAACATCCAAACAAATTCTTTAGCCTGATGGACACTTTACTATCGTCCGCAGCTAGTTGCTAATGTTATCTACCCTTTCATTAGTTAAAAGTTGTATGTTGCAATTGAGTCAAATAGGAGAGCAGAGCTTGAGATTTTAGCATTAATTGCAGACTGATTTTATGTGGTTTTGTCAGTAAAGAGTACCTTAGATCTCATTTACCTGAGGTACAGTCTGTCCCTTGGTGACAAACTCATTTCCGACCTTCACTCTGGGATAGCACAGAGCCTTCAGCATGTCAGCAGAGTTCAGACCCAACAAGTAGGCAACCTTGTCAGCGTCTGAAAACACAGTGATTTACAGTTATGTCATTGACTGCTAATCATAGAAATTAATAAATTAATGAACCTCTGTTTGCTGTACCCAAATCCTTTCATGAATCATAATAAATACTCACCCTCAGTGCCATCAGGCTCAGCCTGCTCCTCACGCTGCTTCTGCTTGAACTTCATGTTACCATGGTGAATCACAGCACCAGTCATCTTGTAGATGCTCATCTTCTCCTCACCGGAGAAGCCCAGGATATCAATAGCATTCTGTTTTCCACAAAACATAACCACTTTAGAAAATGCATTCATGAGATCTCTTTTGATATCACAGTAAATGCATTCTATGTATTGAAAAGTTTCAAAAATAAAAATCACTCACATCAGTGGCTTCCAGCTCAACTTTGTCATCAATGCTGGCCACAGTGATCTGACCCTGGCTGATCATGGGGAAGTCGTAGGGGTTGGTTGTGATGAGTGATGCCTCTGGAGATCAAAAATGGGGACAATTTCAATAGATTGTTTTAATGAAACCTCTAAGTACATTTAACATTGTGCAGTAACTCAATCTGCTTACCAATCAGCTCAGGTTTGTGGTTTGTCATCATCTGGTAGAAGATGTGGTAGCCTCTCTCATCAGGAAGCTGGAATGACACTCTTGACTTCTCCAGCAGATCTGCAAATGTTGTTCATAAATCACAACCAGGGCCATTCTCAATTCCAGTCAATTATTTTTGCTATGAGGATTGTTACTTACATGTCTCAATATCAGCACTAGCCAGTTTGCCAGTTGTGCCAAAATGGATTCTGATGAATTTACCCTGTTTGGAAGAGAGAAAATGTTAAAGTTGCTCTACCTGGGCATTGTGAGAGAAGAACATTTTCTTGAAGAAATCACGTGATACTTACGAAACGGGAAGAGTTGTCATTCCTCACAGTTTTGGCATTACCATAGGCCTCCAGCAGGGGATTGGCTGCAATAATCTGATCCTCCAGTGACCCCTGTCATCCAAGTATATAAATTCTATCAGAAAAAGGCCTCTATTTTGGAAGTATATTCTATACATTCAGAAATCTTGTTATTATAACATACCTGTATTTTGCCTGCTGCTTCCTTCTTCTTGTCTCCCCCAACTGAGATTGTGGCAAAGTACTGGATGACACGCTTGGTGTTCACAGTCTTTCCAGCACCAGATTCTCCACTGGGTATAAACAAGGTCTTATCAGAATTTGATCAAGATATTTGAATATATTTTTTTTTAAAGTCTACAAATGTGAAACTTACGTGATCAAGACAGACTGGTTCTCCCTGTCTGTTAAAACAGAAAATAAAACATTGACCATGTATTTCTGCAACAAAAACCTCATATATAACAAATTATACATTGTTAAGTTAAGGACGTACCAGTAAGCATGAACTGATAAGCGTTGTCAGAGACAGAGAAGATGTGGGGTGGAGCCTCCATACGCTTCTTGCCTCTATAGGCACTCACAACTTCAGAGTCATACACTGGGAGCCACTTGTAGGGGTTCACGGTGGCACAGAACAACCCAGAGTAGGTCTGAAAGTGATCATGGAGATGTAACAGTTAACTCCATGTTTCCTACAAGTATAGTCAATTTCAGTATTTATGTTTGATCATCTGGCAGATTGGCTTACGTAGATCATCCATGCTGCATAACGCTCTTTGAGGTTATACAGGACAGAGGCTTCATTGAGATGGGTCATCATGGCCATGTCCTCAATTTTGTCGAACTTGGGAGGGTTCATTGGAGAGACGTCATCTTCTTTAACTGTCCTCTCCTGCAACAGGACATTGATCACGATGAGAACTGACCACATTTAACTCCTACTTGAAACTGATTTTATGATACAAACCTCCTGAGTGTCCAGGACTTTGACGGTGACTTTGCCACTTTCTTTCTTGATGATTGTTCCCTTCAAGTAGAGCTCTTTGGCATCAGCCACATAGCAGGCAGACTTGGCATCAAAGGGTTTGTTTTGAGCCTCAATTCTCTCCTTCTCTGGCTTACGGAGATAGATGGCAGCTTTGCCATAAATGGCCATCTCTGCGTCCGTACTCATGGTGGCGGCTTATGTCTCTGTAGTTAGTCAAATAACAGCAATATTAGACAGATTCTTTCTCTTCATGTGATTGAGCAGTGGATAAGTGTATCGTATGTTACTTCACTGTTAACCTGTCCACAGTAATTAAATTATTTCAAGACGCTTTTCACACCTATTAACATTAACTTATGTATGTTTTATCCAAATTGTATTAACAACACCTGGGGCCACTGATAAACCTACTAATACAAGTGGTCTCACACTTTTGGGCCTCACTGTATGTACTCAATAGTAAAAGTTGTACATACCTTACCCTTTCCCTTTGTGAAAAGAATATTATATCGCAGAATCCTGTTGAAAACATAATGTTTTAGTCCATGCAGGAAATGACCATAAAATAATTGTTAAAATGTATCTTGAGCAAACACACGTTGTTTTAAATATACAAGAAAAAAACAACTGTAATTTTGTTTCAGATGGAAGCGTAGCATACACTGAATAATAATATATATGCAGTAAATATTTTTACTTTTACATGACGTTATATTTATTTGTTATATTCTGTAAACTAATTTATAAGATAAGGAGTACACGTTAATGCTACAATGCTTCATAAACATATTTTCATTCAATTTAGTAAAACTATATATCAGTAAAGAAATAAGCCCTTTTTTGCCATCCAAGTGAGCAAATACAGTGTCATGGCAACATATTTTCTTGTAAACACTCACAGTACTACCCAGTTTTCAAAATAGTCTTTTTGCTTAACATATATACAGTCAACAGTCAAGTTAGTAGATCACCACATGTCTCACCACAGAGAGGAGCTTCACCGGTCTTCCACCACACACTATCTAGCTCCACAAAGACCCCTTATATTCAGTCTGGTTTGCTTACAAAGCAAAGGTTAAAGCAGTCTAGCATGCCTAATATGGTTAGAGTGACAGTGGAGTCTTGAAGCATTTGAAATATTTTGCTGGCACCCACTTTGTGGGAATCCCTATCTAAAGTGGCCCTAACACTCATATATAGACAGTAGATTAATTAATGGTTTCATATAGAAATCCACATCTCAGCACATTTAACATTCATTCCATTATTGTATCATATTTCTCAATAACATCCTCTTAACATGAGTGATAATTTGAAAGTGAAATTTCAAACCATTAAAAGTGAGAAATATTTTGCACTCTTTGGTACCACAGTGGAAAGCCTTTATGCATTTAAAGTAATGCGATCTTTGCTTTATGGGTTGATTTATGTTTTGAGGTTTCGAGTTAATGTTAAGAATTCAAAATGCTGTAAATTTTATAGCTGGTAGTCAGGAAGAACACACATGGAGGAGGTGGATGACAGGTCTTTTTTTTGCTTGCAACAAGCTGATGAGTCTGTGGTTAAAACTTGTTTGATCATTTCTTGCGTATAATAAATAAATGTGCTTGGGTTGAAGTCAGGAGAGTGGAGCGGATGATGTTCTTTTCATACAAATTAGGGCCACAGTAAAGTTGGTACTTGTTTTGACATGATGCTGCACTTAATTATTTAAGATACAGGCTTCAGTAAAGCAGGCAGTCTTAAGAAGCATTCTACAACTGTTTTATATTCATGTAATTTAGATGTAATTATTAGGGGCTCTTTGCTTTGCAAATGTAAATTTTCGATTTGACTGATTATGCAATCTATAATTAATTGAGTGATCTAAAGTTTAATGGTCTATAATTATTTTTTAAATGATTTTAATTAAAATGAAATAAACTAATCTGACATGATTTCACAGGAATGTCACTGTTTGCTGGAATCTAAATTCTCTGTGAGGACATTTAGTCTACATTATAGGTATACACAAGGTTTAATTTAGTGGTCAGATTGAGCAAGTTGTCATCTAACTTGGGATGCACAGACATATGTGCTTACATTTGTTAGGGGAGGCCCTCTGTCATACTCTATCATGTAATTTGAGTAGTGTTTAAGGCTACTGTATGGTGGTCAAAGAAGTCTGCATGTCATCATGTGGGAGTGGGAGGGTACAAGGCTTGCCCTGGATTGGTTGACTGTATATAGTGTATGTTAAGCAAAAAGACTATATTGAAAACTGAGGACTGCTTTTACTTCTAGGAGTACTGTGAGGGTTAAAAAGAAAATATGTCGCCATGAGACTGTATTTGCTCACTTTGATGCCAAAAAAGACCTTATTGGTTTACTGATGAATATTTTTACGGAAATGATTGAAAATATGTTTATGATATAGATGTCTATGTAGCTAATTATCCAAATGCAAATGCCTGAATTTTCTATAGGGAATGTTTACACAAATTTACAGTCTACTTAGGGTATGTCAGGTGAGAAGAAAACTAATGATAAAGTGAAATAATGAGGTCACATTTTCTATCACAAGTGTGAGGTACAAAGAATGGCTATCATTCTGACATGTTTTCCTATTCATTTATGCCCACCAAACATGATGATTATGTTAGCTGAATTTAAACAACAAGTTAACCTTTAAAATGAACCTTTATTTATTAAGCTTTATGTATTCAGGTGAATCCTATTGAGATAGGAATCTCAATTTCAAGAGAGACTTGAATGTGCGTAAAGAAAACATAATAAAACAATTCATTAACACATAGTCCAATTTTAAAAACAGAAAGCTGTAATAAAAATGACACACAAGGAAAAAACCCCAGTTGTTACAGAGAAAATCAGTCTCATCAATGAATGAATTTAGCAAAATTTCATAGCCCTTATAATACAACAGATGGATATCTGAACAATGTGTTAACAGTCATCACTCAACAGTCTGTTTGGGTTGAATGTAAACCTATTAAAGCAATTTTTTTTAAAAAGAAAAAAAAATCTTTTTTTATATGTTTTCTTGTAGGTTCAACTAACATTTGGTCTATCTAATTACGCCTGTCCTATGTAATGAGATAGCTGAATGTGGAAGCCAGGGGATCAGAGGTTAGGTGTTGTGGTGGGGTGGGAGTTTTGAGGCACAAGGCGTTTGTTGAAACTTTTGTAAAAAGCCAGTCAGCAGACCAGTAACCAAACTGAAACAGCATAGTGTTGAAATGCTGTGACCACTCATGGTATGATCTATTTGTGTCTACAAAATGGGGATAAAAGGGACTGCAGTCCACCAAGTGTCGAGAGGGAATGAGTACATAGACGGGGCATTTTGCTTGTTCTGTCTCCCTTATTAACAAATCAGCTTTGAGCATTACACTTGACTTATGGTGATCAATTTTTGTTGTGAGGCCAAAGTGTGGGGAACACAGAACAGGGATGCTTCTAACTTAAATTCAACTTACGGGCCATTCAAAACAACAGACACTTTTTTTGGATCATAGCAAATGAATGGATCATAATAATAACTGCTCATCTTCTCTCTGAATCGCAGACCACTAAAAATCTGATTATTGCCACAGGTGTCGGTGGATAAAACCAAATGACATAGCTATACACTGTCAGCCATAGCTCAAGTCTCCTGAACCTCCTGCAGTGGTCTCTTGCACAAGGCACACTACCTGTCAGACCTTGAAAATGTACCTACTTGCGCCGAGAGAGATATTCCCGTTTTGTAACAAAAAGTGGCTTTTTGAACCCACTCTATTTGATCAGTTTATTAATTTAATACTACATTATTAAATCAAACCTAATTGGGAGCCAGAATGTGGCGCACACATTCACCAGCTACCTGCGCCCTAATGATTGTTATAGAGCAGGGTGAACTGTGAGCCAGGCTCCTGTGCTTGCCCTCTGTGACCCAGGAGCTCTGGTTAAATGGCAGCTAGGCAGCAGTCAGACACAGTGCTTGTTTCATGTCAACACAACAGTCTTGTCCTGAAAGAGCTGACTTCATCACTTGTGAACAAGCCTTAGGAGGCGCCTCTCTCCCACAGAATCCCACTATTTTATTTCTCGTTGAAGTAACATATTAGATGTGTGGTTAATAAAAATGCTCACTTGTGCTCTAATCATCGATCCACCTTGTTTTTATCAGTCCCTAACTGACTATCTGCCCAAACTGCACACAGGCCAAAACGAAACCAAAACTATCCATACAGTGCCATCGGTTTCGTTTTAAAATAATTGACTCCCCTGCTGCAGAGACATGCAGACTGCGACAACAGACACTGGTGAGTGCTTATTTTTATTTATTTTTATTTATCATCAGCGTTAGCCAGCCTGTACACGAGCAGAACCGCGTCGTTAAGTCGTGTAGCCTGAAAAGCGTCTTCGTGGATTAGAGCGAAAAGACGCAGCAGACTGCGTTACCTCGAATGACCCCGGCTGTGGTACTTGGTTGGAATATATGAGGAGAACAGGCGCACTTTCTCTCCCTATGGAGTTTTCGTAGGAAAAAACTTTTTTATTGAAGACACAGGAGGCTTATTGACCACCCAAAACAGAGTAAATGGAGAATAAACTACCTAACTATGTAAAAAACGCGCATTAAAAACCAGACATGCGGTGCTGATCCTACGTCAGAGATAACGATCAACTGCCCAACTTAGGTTCTTATTAATAACCCCGTAAATATGAGCAGCATCCTTCAAGATAAGCGCTTTATTTTAATTGTGCACAAAGTAATTCAAAAGACAGACATACAGGAAACATTTAGTGATAACAGCAGATGATATGCATCTACAAAGAGAGCCAACCACAATGCCTCCCTAAAAAGGAAAGGTTTCAGAGTGTTTTAAATGAAAGAAAACACATGCATTAACTAGTGGACCTAAATGAGGTTCCTCCAGAGTTCAGTAACTCTGAATCAATAAAAGAGGAGCATGGTGTTAAGCTCCTGCGTACAAAGTGAACTAGGCTGCTACCCTGCATTCATTTTGGCATTCATCAGTGATTGCCCTCTGAAGTGTGCATGTGTGAAGTGTTTATGTTTACATTTTCCTGACTAATAGGAATTATAATCAATATAGTTGGTTTCCTTTTCATTTAAATAGGTGTTACGTATTTTTGTCGTAAATACTTCCTCAGTTAAAGCTGATTGTGTGGGATTTTATGGACAGTATGTGTGTGTTTGTTTTCATCTTTGCTTGTTTATGTATCAGCTGATGGAGTCTGATCATGGATGAGGAGCTTGACCATGGCGATGAAAATGTGAACTCCGTCTTGGCTCAGGAATCCTCAGAACTGTTCCACATCCTTAGCAGACAGTCGCCCGCAGTCATAATGAAGTTGTGCCAAATGATGCCCAGTGGTGCTGGGTTCAACATGGGCCATCTAGACCCCACTAACTCTACACCACCAGTAACAGAGCTCATCGGAGCCATGTTGGAGCACTTCAGGGTGGCCAGTGCTGCAGATTGCCGCAACTTTCTTCAAAGCATGTGTATGTTGTGTGAGAATATCCCCATGCGCCTGGAGTCGAGGCTTATGTCAGTTGCCGGATATGCAAACAGTGAGTATAAAATAAAGCAGTAAATGTTAAGAAGTGATCTTAGTTCTTGGCACCATTCTTTCACCATCCAGTCTGCACCGTTTGCTATATGAGAGCATCGGCCAGTGATAAGATGGCCTACACGCAGGCTGAAACAGATAGTAATACACAACAAGAATTGTCTTCTTAGGTCATTAAAATTATTGTCTAGTTTCATACACACACTTCACATGAGTGTCATATGCATATCTCAAGGGTTAGGAGAAGAAAATAGCTCAGTGTGTGAAGGACAGTTTGCAGAGAGCTGGGCTATGATATGAAATGAAATCTCATGTTTACGCCTTGTTGTCAAAAAATAACACAAGGCAGAAACTGAGTTTGTGGCAATGTGTTGAAATAGAGTTGTTTTTTTTTTTCTTGTGATTGCCGGAAAGCACCTTCTATTACAGCACTTGTTGGGCTGTGGCAAGAGGTGCAACGCCATTTTCTGCCCCAGGCAACGTGTCAGTTGTGCAGTTACCATTACAGAATATAACTCTACTCTCTTTACTCCACAATGAACAAAATAAGAGCCCAACAAAGCTAAAATAGGCAGTGCAGTTTTATTCTGGGCTCACAGCCTCTTATTTTCAGTCATTACTTATGTGATGTTTGCCATAAAGTCAAAGATGGTATCTATTTTATTCTGTTTACTGCATTAGATGGAATCATAAATAAGTGATACTAGTTACAGAAAACCTACTCATACTACCTCTAGTTCCAAAAAAAGTTGACTTTCTGTTTGACTGTTCAGCTGACAACAAACACACACAATCACTAGATTGGCTGCATTGGCATGCATGAATACATTCTCAGGCCATTGAGTTAATGTTTTTTTTTTTTTTTTACTTGCATGCTATACTTAGTAAACATCCAATGATTAAACAGGCAAAGTTTTCTCAGTTCACTAAACTTTAGACCACTTACAGTACTGTTTTAGCACAAGCACGTGTTGTTGACTGTGCATGTTGCCCACACCCAAAGCAGCTGTAAAACTAAAATTTGACTCCCTCGGTAGATTACACAAATTATATATATTGTAAGTAGTTTTTTAACAGTAGAAAACATTTGTTCCTCATCTTCTGCAATGCTAAAATCTGAGTTAGAAATTCCTGATCATTATTTATTTATTCTAAAATCAACCAAACAACGAGTTGCCTTACTGACAAACTAAAGTGGAAAAGTGAAAATGAAAGGTAACTGTGGAGAGAAGCAGCCTTCAGGAAATCATATGACTTGTTTCCATTTGTTCGCTTTAGAAATCCCCAGAGTTTCCTACAATTCTTTTTGGTTTTTTTTTAATCTAGAGATGATTTAGAAACTTAACGTGAGGGCCCAAGAATAGTAGTAAGAAAACATCCTAAACTCTTGCAGTGCAGTTGATAGCATTAGTCTATTTGCATATTTTCCAGTATTGCCAAGTGTTTTCATGTTCTGTATATCTTGTATGTGTTTTTCTGTAGGTAGTTCTGTTTGTGAAAATTCCTGTCCCAGTGTACCAAACAAGGAATCATCTTCACCGCCATCAGAGCAGCAGCTCATCAAACGCCCACGAATTGGTAGAACATACACACAGCACTTCAACCTGGTTCCATTGCACCTACAATCACATGCACAAACAGCCCGTGGACTTACCTTGTTGCCAGTGTGTACTCGTGGCAATTGAAGTTCTGTAATAAAAAAAAAATAAAAAATAAAAAATCCCCTACAACCTAAAAGCATTTTTCTTAAAGACATAATTGTTAGCTAAGCACAGTAAACAGAACCGTTTAACCAAGGTTCAGATTTGTTAAACTTTCATAGAGTGGTGAAGAGCCTTTTTTGTGTTTGACATCTGAATTTGAAGTCTATGGGATGAAGAAGAGACACAGACACAAAGTTGCATGTGCCACTCATCCAAAAAAGTTCAGTCTTGAAACTTTGTTTCCAGTACTCATAATGCATTCACGTTAAAGTCTAACTTAGGTTCATCCTGATGCCTGAAAATAAAGCACTAGCTTGTTCTTGACAGAGCAGAAATAGGTGATATTATCAACAGTGTTAGTAAGTGTGGCTTGCTTCCAACATGAACCATAAAACAGATGTTTTCATTCCACAGTGATGGGTTAACTATTGCAGTAAACCAGGAATGTTAACTAAGTTGTTTTTACGGAGTGTTATGTTACCAGCGTAAACCCAGTTCTCTTGGTGTGTGTAAGTCAAAGCCGGGTTACTTGAGATGAACTAAGAACCAACTCCCTGTACATGTAATACCAATTCCCAGCACCTGATTTTTGTCGGATGCCTGCACTGTGTTTGTGTACTTGATTTTGTAGTTGAGTGTTTTGGATTTTATTATTCATTTAATTCATCAAATGCACACATAGGCATTTCCAAGCTAAATTATACTGTTTCTATATTTTGTGTCCTAGATGTTGAGTGGGCCAAAGCAACATCATGTATATCATAATGCGTGAAGCAGAATTTGTCTGTTAAAACGGCAATTACATTTTTTAAAAGTAATCATCTGCCCCGATGGTTCAATTTATAAAAAATAGGGCTTTTTTATGTCTTTAACTTTGCAGCACCTGAAGAAGAATAATTTTCTCCTCAAAGAGGAGGCTTTTAAAAAATAATGTGTCTTTTAATGTGCTCCACTCACAGACCACTGGGAGCACTACATTGATGCAGTGATGGGTTTACTGCTGAGGAGGTGGGAACATCTGAGCGAGGGTTTGGTGAAGGAGGTTCAGCTGGAGAATGTGTGGGTCAGCCTAAGAACAGCAAACAGAGGCAGGGACAGACCTGATCAAACCCCTGGGCCAGCAGACAGAGGGAGCAGAACACCAGGTCAGAATAACTCCTTCTTAGTACTGTACACAATAAAAATGTATATAATGTATAATAGTGTATTTTACACACTGTTATTTTTTTTTATTAAAGAGGGAAGATTTTAAAAAACATACCACAATGTAGTTATTTGAACTGAAAAAAACAGCATTAAAAGGGTGAAAAGGGGAAAACACACTCAACCAAGAAAAAAAAAAGGGTAACATGTAGCATGATCATGCAGACATAGATCTTTCCTAATCGTGCATAAACTCTACTGAACTACTTTTCTTCACCAAATTCAGAGCCTGATGGGGATTTTGGGTCTTTGGAGTCTAAAGTGACATTTGAGACCTTCCTCCAAGGATGTGCAGGGAAGGTGACAGTGGTCGTTGGCCAGGCTGGTTCAGGAAAAACTCTGCTGATGTCTTGTTTAGGACAGCAGTGGGCACGCGGTCTTGTAAGTTAACTTACTCTCTCATCATTCAATCATTTTTGGAGGTAAATATTTGAAATTATTAGGGATATTCTGTGCTGATATGCTGGATTGTTGTAGGTGCTGATGAAATAATTATTGTGAAGAAGAGGAGGGGAGGGGGAAGAATCAGCTACTGAGAAACAACAGAGGGTCTCTCTTCAAGTGAAAGTTTTTAAAAGCTGCATTTGTGATCATAGGGTTGGCCCCGCTGTTGCAGTTGAGCCAAAAATTGTATAATATTTTGTGGCTCCAAATGGAACCACATAAAGCTTGATTAATGTCCTTAAGTGATGTGACTTGACTCAGAAGTGGTTGGGGCAGAATGTGGAGAGGAGGGGTGAGCTCATCTGATCTCTGTAGCCTGCTCCTCATCTCTGTTTGAGGCTAGAGGCGCATCCATGCAGCAATGATAACACGTGCAATTCTCCAGCCAGTTGTATTTTGGGTAACGTTGGTACCGGGTTTTATTAAGAGAGAATAATGTAGAATAAAAAATATGCTATCTGTTCAATGCTAAATCAGAGGATTACTCTTTTAATGATAGAGAGAAAGCAAAGCCATGACATCCTCCTGTAACATTACCCAGGTGAACCGCTTCTCAAAGAAACTGCTGTCATTTTAGCACCACATTGTAATGTTTGTGTTTTGTTCATGTTGGGGATGGAGGCAGGCTGTCCAAATCCTGTCTAAACGGGGCCCCAGACAAGGACCAAAATGGTTGTTTATGCGACCCTTTTTTGAGAGTGTAAGTTTCAAATGATGGCAATTGTGCGAGAGCATGACGATCATCAGGTAATTTTGGTGCATGTCTGGCACGGGTAATGCACATTCCATTGTGATTGAAAGTTTCAGTTCTTGTTTTTCACTGGCTCAGTCAGTCTATCTCTACCTGCACTTTTATCATCTTGAAATGTACAAAACAAACCATGTAGCAGTTACTGTGTTGCAGTGATGAAACGGTTTGATTTAATGGATTAATTTAACAAAAAAAATGATAGACTGGTGGAGAGGGAGAGCAGAGTCAGACACAGCTGATGATGAGAGTGCAGGCTGCAGGGGGAGTGCAGGGGCTGGCAGGAAGCGACCAACGGAGCCAGTGAAGGAGAAAAAGTACTACTTTCAACCACAATGGCTAATGCAGTACATGTGATTGCAGTGAGAGGGAAATGCCATGCTCTGTGGGTACTGCAGGCAATATGTCTTGTCCGTTGCAGACAACTCTAAACTTGTTAAGAAGTCAACATAGTTTAAGCTTGACGACAGTAAGAAACGCAAAACCTGCAGGGACCAATTGAAAACCCAAAACAATGAGCCCCTCTCCTTCTTCTTTTCATTGGTTAGATGAGAGCCATCATTCAGCATGGGACAATGAAATAATCAAGTTCAGTACTGCCTATATCATAGTGAAAGAGTCACAAACTTCAACAGGTTGAATGTGAAATCAACCTATGGCAGCAACATCGCCCCTGCCCAGTTTATAGTTGTGTTGTCAGACATCTCAAACATCTGGGGACAAAACAACTGGCAAAACAACTGGAACAATTGGTGACAAAATTGCCTCCACCCTCTACCTATCATGTGCTATAGCTACTGCCACTGGAATGAAAATAATGTGCAACCAAATAATGTCCACGTGGTGGGATTGACTAACTTTTCCACTGTTTAGCTTTTTCCACTGGTAGTACTGGTGTTACCAACTGTCTCAGTTGGTAGCACCAGTACCAGTGGAAAAGTATCAGGTCTATCAGTATTGATACTGGATCTGCATGCAGAATGACAGATGCTAAATATTTGTTGTGTTGGATCAGAATCGGGTTGTCTGTATGTTATTCTCTCCCTTACCTCCTGCCTGTCCTCTGTTTCTACCCTCCTTACTCTCTCTTATCAACCAGGGCCCCATCCCATCATCCTATTTGTTTGTCCTGCTGGAGTTTCGTCAGCTCAATCTACTGTCCGGCCCTCTCTCTCTGTCTGAGCTGCTGTTCCGACACTACCTCCCTCCAAATGGGGGTGACATTGAAAAGGTATGCCAGGAGAAATACTTGAACAGTAACTTCATAAATCAGGACTTTTGTGGTGTTAATTGATTTTTTTTTTTTTTTTTTGGGTCTTTTTCCTTTATTTGAGTGATGCAGTCAGTAGAAAGACAGAAAAAGGTGCAACAGTTCCCCTGGCTGGGTGCCGACTGTTAATTTGTGGTATACGCCGTAACTATTAGTCGACTGGGGTGCCCCTGAAAGTAGCATTTTAAATCAGCAGATTACATTTAGCACAACATCTACAGCAGTCCTCTCCTGAAATCAATGTTCAGACTGTTCTCAGGTCGATTGGCATGCCACAGGGGTCCATATTCATAAAGCTGGGTCGTGTCAAGAGAGAAACGGTCATAACGGTAAAATTAAGATATTTAAAAAAAATTCCCCTTGCACTCATAATGAAACAAAGCATCCTCTGAAAGAGAGAGCAGACGAGGTTCTTAAGCAGAGGAGAAAAGTAGATGTTAAAGCAGTAGATTAATTTGTCAGACTGAAAAACAGGAGTTAATTCATAGACTGTTACAGACAAGGGCATAGGTTTCAGAGGTGTGGTGGGGTGGGTGTGGTTAGTTATTGTGCTTTCAATAACAGTGGTCCATCATCATCATCAGCACTGTCAGGAATTTGAATAACTCCTGGAGGAAATGCAGGTATGGCATTTGATGCAGTTCATATTGATCTCTTGAGAGCTGCATTCAGGTTACCACTTGCTACAGTGTAGTTGAAACTATTTCACAACCATAGTTGATTAAGTTCCTACTCTTCATGTCTACCAGTAAACCATTTTTCTGGAAATGTTAATTAAAAAGGCATTTTTTGGTATTACTAGTAACTACACTCATGTGCGTATAAACAACTGTAACAAACAAATCTCAGCCACTAATATGTTTTTATTAGATGAGCTAATACATTATTTTTTTCCACATACATTCTGTGTTTGAGCAGAGAGCCATTGTGGATTACCTCCTTTCCAATCCAGAGCAAAGCTGTTGGGTGCTGGATGGATATGATGAGTTTTACAGCAAACTCACCAGACAAGAGGTGCAGAGAGAACTGTTGGACCCAGAAAGCCCTCTGCCTGTTGCAGACCTCATCTCAGGGTTGTTAAATCGTCAGCTTCTTCCAGGATGCACTGTGCTGGTCTCCTGTCGTATACGTGATGTCATGGATTTGGAGGGCGTATCAGATAAAGTGGGGCAGCTGCTGGGATGGGACTGCCATGAGATCAAGGATTATGTGGACAATTTCTTTGGGGTAAAAGGTAAAAATAAGCATGCTTTTATAGTCATGAAGTTATATCTATAAGTTATTCTGCTTAATTCATAATGTATTATTAATCTGTCTCTGCAATTTCTATGAATATAGGACAGTGGTTAGTTTTATGTTAGTATGTAGCTAAATTTGTTGTATAGTTGCTTTTCTATTATTAGGTTTACTAATTTTGTATTGAGTGCAATTATTTGTTCGTAGTATTTCCAAGTTCCAATTATGTAACAAGTTCCAAGTTACATAACTGTAATAAGGGGATATTCCACTAATTTAACATGTGGAGATCAGGTGAGTACCACTTAGCTTGTGAAAACAGGTGTAAAATGTATTCAGTGTCTGAGAAATTAATCCCTTGTAATGACATCAGGGAGATGACAAATCATGGAATTAAATTTTGGGCACTTTTTGGGACTTCATTAATATTAGGCATTGAAAGTCAGGACATGTTGGCCTCAACTGCATTGATTTTGACCATTTTTTAATCTATCTCTTGGGAGTCATCCAACTTTAATGTGCAATACTGAGTAGTGGTGCACTGTATCCCTTAATACTCCAGTAAATACTCCCGGGGCTATGTAGATCCGTTTTGTTCACAAGAGTTATCATATACCCATTCTTTGAATTCTTTTGGACCCCACTGCATATATAGTGTTAATCCCACTTATCCCACTCCCAACAAAATGCCACATGTAATCAAATTAATGATATAATTTGCTCCTTTACATATGTAGCTAATTTTAGAATTCCTACTGCTTGCATTACGAGGTAACATCTAGTTAAACAGGAGGGGGTTCACGTGGCTGGGTTCTGGGTTTTACAATCCTAAATCCCAAATTTTTAAACTGGGAGAGAAAGACGCTTTCAAATTGTGAATATACTCAGTCTACAAGACCAGAGAACAGCACAAGCTCCTGCTACACAATATCATTTAAACTGTCTGTCCAGAGGAGATAACATTATGCAGCAATCTCACACACACACACACACACACACACACACACACACACAGGCTGCTCCGCTCTCCCCCATTCTCTGTCACAGACACACAACCACATTAACTGTGCCAGCTAAGGGAAAGGAAGCTTTTTCACCATCCTTCTCTCCATCTCACTCTTGTTGGTCTCTGCTGAAGGCGTTATGTTGGCGGGTTGTCCGTCTGTCTGTCCCATTCTTTCTTCTAATTTCATACAAACATGAACTTGGACTCAAGGGTGAACTGATTAGAACTTGGTGGCCAAAGGTCAAAGGTCACTGTGTCCTCACAAAACATGTTTTTGCCCATAACACAAGAATTCATATGCTAAGTGATGACATTTTAAATTCAAAAGGTCAAAGGTCAACTTTGCGGTGACATCTTATTGCTCTGCAAACACACTTAGTTCCTTTTATTAAATTCCTTCAAAGTCTGCACTACATATTGTATATTATATGAGTAACTGTATATTATATGATGTAAACTGGTTGGTGGAGGTATATATCTCTGAGTCAGGGAGTCTAATTTTCTGTTCAGTATTGTTTGCATTTTTGTCTCTAGCCCTTTCTCCTCTCCCCTGCTCCTGTCCCTCCTCAGACCAACAGCTCCTCGGTTTCCTCCTCCTTCCATTATTGAATTTGGACGTCCAGATTCACGCAAATATCAAACACGTTTGAAATTAAATGTGCACGTTTCTCATCTGATTTTTTTCTCTGATTGTTGTTGTCTCAAAAGGTGACTCAGCAAACAGAGCTCTTGGGGCCCAGGCAGTGGATCTCCTTTTTTCCAGTCGACACCTCCTTGCCATGTCATGCCTCCCTGCCCTCTGCAATATCTGCTGCATCTGTCTGAAACATCTACTGCTAAAAGATAAAGCCGGAGGAGCAGAAGGACAATCCAGAAAAGAAGACAGAGGAAGTGAGACAAGAAGAAAAACCACTGTAAAGGACCCAAAGGGAGTTCAGATTGCAGGAGAAAGAAGAGGAGAGGTTGAAGACATAACGATGGATGGGACAAATGGCAGAGACCAGCTACATCCCACACTAGCCCAGATACCCACCACCTTTACCCAGGTCTACCTCACTGTTGTCAGTGCTTTTCTGAGTCTTGACCCTGATAAAGGAGACAAAACTGACAAGGAAAAGACCACAAAACCTCTACAGAGGTATGGAGCAAGTAGAGCGCTAAATGTGTTAATAAAGTTTCACACCATTAACACATAACACATGACATTAAAGTTTAATAAGTCTTAAAATAAATGGAAAAGGGATAGATTGGAAGTTCCACCTTACTGTAATGCATATTATTCTTGATTATTTAATGTACCAATGCAAAAGTGTTGTAGTTGGTTAAATTATGATTAAATGAAAATTAATTTATTTTCTGTCTCTTCATGCAGCACTGTCCAATGGCTGAGTCAGTTTCGATCTGAGCTATGTGAGCTAAGTCAGCTGGCCTGGAGAGGTTTAGAGGAAAGCAAGATCATCTTCTTGAAAGAAGATATTCCTCAAGAAGTTCTGGAGTTTTCACTCAGAACAAGGATCCTCTCACAGGTCAGACATGGTTGCGAATGTTTTCTTCATACCTTCCTATCGACAGGGTGCAGGGTTTCCTCTAAAATTAGAGGCAGGCAATGGTCGTTGAAGGAGGTTGGGTGCCAGAGTGCCTATGTACCTGTGTGAATTACAGCTATGGCATACTTTCCTTAAACCATGACTGGCTTTACTCAGTGTGAAAACTAGGAATTAAGTCTGCTTAGCATTTTAAATTTAATTTGTAAATCTAAGCAAGAGCATAAAGAATGCATTTGTATTGTGTAGTAAAACTGTAACAGTCCTTTTTTGCCAAATATTCCAGTAGGTGGAATATCTGCATGAAAAACAATTATCAAAGCCTGTGGACACATCTTGTAACACTTTCTCAAAACTTACACTCAAAACATCGGTATGTAACCAAAGAATTTTACCTTGCCCTGTTCAGACCTGGCATTAATATACATCTCTGGTGATCTGATCAGAAGTGGTCAGCTCCAAGTAGATCAGTTCACACTAAAAATAAAATGCGTCTCCACATGCATCTCCAGTGACCTCTTGTGATTGGACCTCACGTCCCTGTTTTATATGCAAATAAACACGTATGTCTTGTTGTTTTTAGCCAAACTGACAGATGGGTCAGTTGTCAGTGTGTGTGTGTGTGTGTGTGTGTGCGTTAGTGTGAGTGAGTGAGTGAGTGTGAGAGAGAGAGTGCAGAGTAAGAAGGGGTTGAGTAAATATTGTGATTTCACTAATATTTTGATTAATTGTTTAGCCGTAGTTCAAACCACCTGAGATGAATGTTAATGCCAGGTCTGAACAGGACCTTTGACATCACCCTCTGGCCAGTTCTACATTAACTTCACCTGCTAAAGATCAGACAGACATTAGATCTCAACGTTAACCTATTCTTTACAGGGACCATTACAGCTTTGACGTGTCATAATAAACAATGCATTTGTCCCTGTCTTCTTGGAAGGTGGAGCTCAGACTTGAGGATGGGATGCTTGTCAATGCCTACTGTTTCATTCATCTGACAATACAGGAGTTTTTGGCTGCGCTCAGAATCATGACCAGTAATGATGTTAGTGACGTACAGCTCAAGAAGAGGTAAGGAAATGAAACCAAGGAAGCACAATGGAGCTGGAAAGGATTAATTGTTAGGTGGTTTCTGCGAGTGACGGTGTGACCTCTATTTTAGTGTACTGTGCTTGGTGTTGTGTGTTCAGTCAGTTACAATTCATTATTTATATGATAAAACATTATTATATCACTGCTATCTATTTACTTTTAGTATTTATCTTGTGCTTTTCAACAGAATCACTAAATTATCAGCTGTGTGACGCACTGGAAACAGACCTGGTTCTCACACAGTTATTTAAAGTGCAGCATGTAAAATTTCAGTTCAAGTAAACAGTAGTCTGGCTCATTGGATGTAGCCTGTGGGTATACGCCTGCAATTGGGCAGTGTTGCAGGCGGCAGTCTCCTCCCTTTCCCTTCCCCTGCCTGTTACCATTCATTACAGGAAACAGCAACAACAACCTCCGTTGTTTTGATGAAGATTTGGATCATGCAATCACACAGGCGACACACGTCTTTAATGTGGTGTCTTCTCTGCATGGAATTGGTCATTTTAATAACCTCACATGTAAATGTTCCACTAAAACAAGTTCCCCTCCAACTATGCAAAACTAGGTAACAAACAACCTGTTGTTATGCTGCTTGCACGAGCCCTTGCACTGCCACCAAAATAGAGCCTTGTAACTTAATCCTGAAAATCTCAAGATTTAGAGAAAGATCTCATGAATAACGAATGAATAATCAGAAGTCTATTCAAGCAAGAACCGTGCTCAGAGCTTGTATCTAAACTAAATTCCAAAACTTCACCTAAGTCATTAGTGTGCAGAAGTATTTTTGGATTCTCTGGTTATTGACACAGGCAGTGGGCTGCCACAGAATTTGACCATATGGGGTCAGACTGTATACCAGGAATAACTTAGCCATGGGAGCAAGATGAGCTGTGTAAGTTGAGTACGCTATGAGACATGTGTGCTCTTCCTCCCTAAAAGGAAGTCAGAAATACACTGATGCAGGCATTCAACAGATGGTCCAATCTCAGCAGTGGAGGGCCTCGAGGTCAGCGAGGTGACAAGCACTGAAAGCGAGACATGGCTGTGACGCAGCACAAGGTGTATCATGTCACTCAAGAGAAACCTTCTTGTGTATGGCTACATTATGAATTATTATGTTATCAGTCTTACTTTTTCTTTCAGTCTAATATTGTTTAGACACAGTGTGCTGCTGCTACCTCACCTGTCAATGTGAGAACTCAGCAAGACTCACTGACTTGCTCAAAGTTTGCACTGTATTTAGTTAATGCACTTTATTCAATCACACTTTTCAGCTCAGGGCCTTAGTCATATATTTTTTACTGTTAGAAATATGTTGTTTATTCCAAAGGGTATATAAAAGCCCCATGAATACACGTTGAATTAACTAAGTTTAGACTATGGGTGTCTGGTGGCCCAGTAGTTGAGACTCATGACATATAAACCTCTCTGGCTCGATTGTATTCATCCAGTAAGTTAGTATACGCGACCATTTCTAACAGTTCTGGCTGAGTGATGACTAGATTAGACTTTGTTATAATGTGGCTGAATGTTACACAAAAAGTAAAATGCAAAATCTCTACAGCAGACTAACAAAGACTTCTTTTACATCATCCAAACCAACAGTGAAACTCTTCAGATTTCAGTGTAACATCTGTCACTGGTTTGGTTCTGTAAACTAAAAAGTGCATTAACTGAACTGTCGTTTACACAACAATATAATGTCAGTGTGTACCACAGTCTTATTAAAACATTTCTCTGTCTTCTTCTCCTCCCAGATTCAGTCTGAGAACTCGTTGGACAACCAAGTCAGACCAGAGGACAGTCTTCACTGACTCTCTGTACCTATATGTCTGTGGTCTGGCTTCCCAACACTGCACTCCAGCCTTGGTTCAGTTAGCTAGGGCTTCTTGGGGAACAGGAGTCCAAAGTTGGGTCCAAAACCGACAAGCCCTTGTTCTGAAACTGCTAAACAACCTGTGCCACAGCAACACCCTGACTGGACCCAAGGTAAAATGAAGAGAAGTAAAAACTGATCAATTTTTTATGCCACCTTTTCTTCTCTCTCTGTCATTACTGATCCTCCTGTCTTACATCTTTCCAGATTCTGGAGCTGTGCCACTGCGTCCAGGAGAGCCAGGACCACCAGCTGGCTCAGAAAGTTGTGGGTACAAGACCTATCCTGGAGCTGCGCAACATCCGGCTATTGCCTAATGATATGGAGGCTCTGGCTTTTGTAGTTAACTCAGTCGGTGATAATGGCATTGGCTTGGACTTTGGAGCATGCTCAATGGAGCTGGAGTGTTTAGATGTGCTGCCCAGGTGTCAGTACATTCACTACCTTAGGTAAGTAGACACAAACACTCACACAAGCAAAACGATACATAGCTTCAATACACACACGTGCACACACTTTTAGAATTAAACAGCATTTCTTTTTAAAATGAAAACTATCTGTTGTTTGTTAAATGACCTCAGAAGCTTAATTTGTTGTACAATTTGTATTACATCCACCATTTTCTCTCAGCTGGAGCAAATTGTAATATGTATCAAAAATCAATCAAGAACATGTTTCATTCAATCAACAACAAAAAAAAACTGAAGCTTGGTGTCAAATTGACACATGTTCTTGATGAGAAGTGTGCAGAGTATTAAGTGCTAAAATGCGAAGTGCACAGGGAATGTGAGGCTAAGAACTATTTTTATGACAAAAGGCGCGGTGCACTTGAAGGGGCAGTTGAAAACTGCAGTCGTAACACATGGGAATGGTGAAGTTGACAGTGTTGAGCCGCCAGGAATCTGAAAGCCTGTGTTTAGCTTTTGTATGTTGAGTGAACAGTTGTACAACGGCTCCGGAAAAATCTGCTGCTTTGCCTTTGACATTCTGCAGCTGACTGGCCACTGGTGCAACATAGTGTGAAACTCCATGGAGCTATAAGATGGCAACTAACTATTTTATTAGACCAATTTAAAGGAGACTGAACTCTCACACACGGTGTACATGTGACTTAATAGGAAACAAAAACAAACAAAAAACAATGAAGGAAAACAGTGTCTGAAGAGAAGCTAGCCAGGACCAAGACTAAGCTACCAAAGTAACAGTAAACAACACCGAAGTTCTTTCACATGAGTTTGACAGACAGTGGTGAAAGCTTGGAGTTCTGCAAAGTAGACTTAAGGCAAGTAACATGCAAAGCTATGTAGTGTACATAGTCTAGTCTCCACAAGAAGGCAAACAAGCCAGCTGGTGCCAGCAGCAAGTCCAGCCTGCAGCTCTCAAGGTCTTTGTGCCATTGGTCCCAGACTGTCAAACTAGCAAGGGTAGAGGAGCTCTCTCTAGGGTCCCCTCTTAACCAATAACTATACAATTAATTAAACTGGTAATATAAACACAGCAGTATCAATTATTATTATTATTATTATGAGGTAAGGTAATCTTAATCTTCTTAATTTTCTGTGACATTATAATTTGTATGCCTGTACATTATGGCTTTATTTATTGTGAATGACACGTTCTTTTTCACTATTTGTGTGCCTTCAGTTTTCGCAGCCGCAAGTATGGTGACAAGTTTGCTGAGAAGCTGTCCTCCGTTTTGCCTGAATTCACAACCCTGAGAAAACTAGAGTAAGACTCAAGTTTATTTCAGTCAGACAGAATATTTAATTAATAATGAGAATATTTATTTCATTTCCATATTCTCATTCAGCCTTTTGATTCTCTCTTCATTTCTTTCAATGAAGAGTAAATGATGTTCTACCTTCCTTATGGAGAAGACACACTGGAAGTGAACAATTTGCACAACATTCATTCATTTGTCCCTGCCTTTTTTCGCATTGCTGGTCAGTCCTGCGTTGTCTGGAGCTCCACAATGCCTTCCGAAGTGATCTGATTTGACCAAAGCAGTCCCATAGAAAATGAAATGACATGGCATAGCCTTTGAAATACTATAAGGAGTAGAAGCAGTCATCCTTTAACATCCCTAAACACATCCCCTTTAGTATACAGTTTTATTTCAAACTTGTCCTATCTGTATTATTATTGTTTTTATCTTATATTATTGTTAGATATTTTATTCTATTTTACTTTTGTAATTCATTGCAGGCCTGAGATGTTTTAATCCTGGTTGTTATTGCTGTGATTGGCTAATTGTCTGTATCCTCTCAAGGTTTTGTGGTTCCCGTCTGACTGCCACAGGAGCAGCTTGTTTGGCTTCCGCTCTGGAGAAGTGTCTAGACATCACTGAAATCAAGTATATTTTCTATCTGTCACATTCATTTCACTGCTAAAGCAAATGACAGGTTTAAACGTGTCCTCTGATGTGGGTTTAAAATTTGACACCAAGCTTTTGTTTTTGTGTTGTTGTGTTGCAGTCTAAGTGACAACAGTCTGAAAGACGAAGGGATCAAACACATAGCTGACATCTTCGCCAAACTACCAAAACTGGTTTCTGTCATGTAAGTTGAGACTGCTGTAATTTTTTGTAATTACTACAATACAGTATCTCAAGGTTAAAAAGAACGTTAATGTGTGTGTCTGTGCAACTTGCAGGCTGAGTCGAAACAACAGCTCTCTGAAAGCAGTGGACTATCTAATTGGGAAAATGTCTTCATGTTTGAACATCCAACATGTTCATGCAGAGTATGATTAAACACACATTCACCCACATGCAGCCACAGGCCATAAAAAAACAGGCTCGACACTTGAACAAGTTTTCAGCACACATTTGGCTGCAGTTTGTTGACTGTATATTGCACACCACATTCTGCTGTTTGGTACTGTCACTATTTCTGCAGCCAAAATGTTTTCCCTTCACGTGCTTCCAAGCTTATTTTACAGACCTCAAAGCAATTAAATAAAAGTGAATCAAGTAAAAATCCTTATACACCTGTATAATATTGATTTTTTTTGTCCTTTTGCAGTGCAATGAAAGACATGAGAGTAACTTTCACCCAAAACTCAGATATGAACAGGTTGGTTCTATGATAAGATAAGACTAATAAAACCATGAAAACGACCATACTAAAATCTTATGTATTCCCCTTTGCAGCCATAAAACGAAGTCTGAACCAACTATCAGGTAAGACATAAAACAATAACTATTTTCCAAAACTTAGTTGCATTGCCAGTTTCCTTGGAGATCTCTGCTCCCTTTGAATTATGGTTGAGAGGGAAGTGCATGTATCTTGACTTTTTTTTGTGGAAACAATTCATCTTCACCTGAAACAGCCTCTGAACCTGTGACCTCAGTTCTTCTGCTCTATGAGACCTGCATATCATCTAATAAACTCTGTTTAGTCTGTGCAGAGTGATTGAAAGATTCAGATCACAGTATTCAACATTGATATTTATCAGTCTTTTATTGTTCAAGTTTCTATTATTGCTTTGTTGTTGTGGAAGTTTATTCCAATTGCTACATCGCTAACGTTAGCATTAACAGCTGTTGACTTACCACTCAAGCAGAAACCTTGCAAGATCAGCATCAGACTTTATTCCTTTACAAATATTATCTTTCTCCTGAAGTTAACACACTAACCAGCTAGCCCCAGCTTGTCTCACCACTTTATGATAGACATTTACTGCAGCCTCCATCCTGCCCTGAGAGATAGCTGCTCAGAGGGCATATTATAACCTTTTGTCTTGTAAACACAACGATGACTAAAGCTTTTGTCAAGCAACAATCACTAACACCCACTCCTGGCAAGAAATCATGTTTGGGAGCAAAGAAAACTTACAAATAGCCCCTTTAATTCTTTATCTTTTGATACCATTTTCCTCCAGCCTGTTAAACCAAAAATGGAGCAAGCCTGAGATGCAAAGACTTGCAAAGTCATTGGCGTGTTGCCCTGCCCTGTCTGTCCTGGAGTAAGTAACCCTAAATACGTACCAATGATCCAACATACAGAAGTGACATAATAATGTACAACTACATACGTTAAAAACAGCCAGTTATTGTTGTTTTATTTTTGTTTTTTTATTTTTACAGAATAGTAGTTCACAATCTCTTTGGTCTCTTGTTTATATTTATGCAAATAAAATGCCAATGAAGTTCTGTATGTGTATCCTGTGTCTGTCTGTCTGTGTGTGTGTGTGTGTGTGTGTGTGTGTGTGTGTGTGTGTGTGTGTGTGCATCCTAGTTTGTCTGGAGGCCAGTGGGATGTGGAAATTCTAAAGACACTGACTGAGTTTTTGCCGAAGTTCAATGTCACTCACAAGATCATGTAAGACGGGATTTGTAGCAAACTATTCATCACAAAGCACATGATGTAATACTGACATAAAACTACATGCATTCTGCAAATAGTGTTTGTTATAGTGTTTGCTAAACAATATGCAATTTTGCTATGCTTGATTATACCTAGAAAAAAAAACCTAAAAGATATATATTTTAATACACTACTATATTTTTAGTGGTTAAGGACGCAAGTACAAAAAATGTGTTCACCATCCATAAAAAATGAACAGCAGCAGTTTGATGATGTTCACATCTTCTCTCAGTCTTAATGACAGCTGCTCTTCAGTGGAGGGCTTGGTGGTTCTGACTGCTCTGCTGTCAAAATGTCCTGCTTTGATGGAGCTTCATATCAGGTACAAACACATCTGTAATGTGCATTACATGCAATAAATGCACACATGCAAAGTTCACACATACAGCAGATGCAGAATGACTCTGCAAATCAGGCAAGATGCTGTTCTTTTGCAACAGCTTTTGATTCCTGTGTAAAAACAGTCAGAAATTCTCATTTTTTTAACGCATAGTGAAGCACTGGAAACATTTATAAATGCTCAGACATTGTTATAGTAATAACCTTAAACCACAGATTACCTTATTCAGGTCTAAATAGTGGGTTTGTCACTGCACATGTTACTGAATGTTTCTTTATGTTTTAGACTACATTCGAGTCCAGATCCTGTTCAGGTGTCTATAGTGTTCTCTGGAGGGAGAGAAAATCCTGCAAATGAAATTTCTAAAAAACTATGGTATGTATAAAGTAAATATTTATTTTTTTAAAAATACACGTGTTAATCTTTTTTATTGGTTTATTACGTTTATTTCTCCTGTGCATTAGTCTCTTTGTGCTGTCTTATTATCAGCTTCTTCCATCACCTGTAAAGATTTTTAGTTGCACTAAACTGCACAAAAGGTGCTATACAATGATTCGATAATGGTAATGATGAATTATTGCCACAGTGTCACCGTCAGAGCAAAAATGAACAGCATTTCAAAAGCATCATATATCAACAGGATGTTGGGGTTAGGTGCGAGTCAGACAGAGATCATTTGAAACAGTAAAATATAAGGATATGAATCATTGAGAGAAATGACTCATTGAGATCATTCATAAAGGCATGACTGTTCACGCACATCTAAAGAAGTGCAAAATGGCCATGATATAGGTGCTGATACTGATATTTAATTAACTTAGGTTTTACTGATGATGATTGTAATCATGAAACTGTTACCTCTGTCAGTCTCAGCTGCTGTGGTCTCCTGCATGCTGATCTGCAGAGAGTGTGGAGGAGTTTCGGGACCTCCTGTGATCTCACCGTCCTGGAGTAAGACACATAATCAAAAAACCACATGCACACTGAAACACTGACACATATATCTACAGCCTTGTGCATCTGCTACCTTGTGTTGTGATCTGGTGGATGTTCCTTACCTCTAATGTTACATGCTGATCAGCAGTAGCTTCCTCAAACTTTCCGCCATCAGCAGTGAAACACTATCACTGCAGTCACCACTCACACAGAGTGGTGACTGCAAGGCAGGAGCAGAGCATTGGGATGCAGTCGTTTCCAATGCAGCAAATTGTGACTAAGTGACCTCTATCAGTCTCTTAGCAGACAACTGATTATGTTGTTTACACCACCTCTATTAGCTTAATTGTGTCTCAAAGTGTAAAAAAGGCTTGAGCTGTACAGTGTTGCTATATATATATATATATGTGTGTGTGTGTGTGTGTGTGTGTGTGTGTGTTTTGGCAGCTCTCTAAAGTTGTACTGTTTATTTCTCCACATTCTTTATTATCAGTTTGTCCAGCAACTGTTTAGGTAACAAAGGTCTGAAGAAGTTGTTGGATGTCCTACCTCATCGTCACATCCAGGAAGTCAAGTAAGGCTCACACACAAAATGATAACAAAGTTTCAAATAAAAAAGAGAGAAAAACATTTGAAAGAAAGGAAGGAAAGAGGGAACTGTTGTTGTTACACGGAGCTGATCTAATCTTGGTTAATTGGCAGAAGCAGGACTACTTTTTCCTCTCCAAACAGATCACTAAGAAAATGTGCCAACGCTATCTGCTACGTTTACCCTGGGGGCATTTTTCAGTATAACTATAATAGCTTGTGTAGAAGTTATTAATGTCCTTCATCCTGGCTCATTGTGTTTATGTGTGTTTTTCAGTGCCAGTAACAACGACATCAACATGGAAGGAGTGGTGATGTTGGCTGGTGCTTTGTGCTCCTGTCACAACTTAACAGAAATTCACATCAGGTAAAACTTTGTTTGACATTTTAGATATTTAACGATTCTATTTGAGCAGCAGCAGAGCGAGCACCTGTTGCACCAGCATGGTGAGCTGCCAGTTAAAACCAGTTACACAACGTTGTTGTTAACAAAACACTGGCATTAAACATGCAGATTGTTACCCTGACAGTGTATTGTTGGTTTTACAGTGATGGAGGGAGAGAGCAGGTGATCCTGAAGTTCCGCTCTGACAAAAGGTAGAAAAGCTGCATTTATGAAAACCTCCACGCGTCATTAACACCACAGTCTACATTTTTATTTGTCCGTTAAATGAGCTGATTCTGTGCTCGTCTTATTTTTCAGTGATGACAAACAGCAGCTCAAGATGTTCAGGTACAGTAAGCGGATAAAGGGTTGGGGGAAAACACACATTTGACATGGTTATAAGTTCAGCATTTTTTTTTCAATAATATTTTATTAATTTTACAAGAACAAACAAACACACAAACCATACAGCAGGAAAAAAGAAGAAAAAAAATGTACATGGGTGACATCAGCACATATTGGGATCATAGTATCATTTTATCAACATCATTATTTGCATTAAGGTCATGTCAAAGGAAGAAATTCAACAGGCTATGAATTAAATGTGTATGGATGCCCTCCCTGTAATAAATCAACAACATCACTGGAAAGGTGATCAAGAAGGGGCTGCCATACATTATAAAAGCAGAAGTTTACATATTGAAGTCAACTGTGCAGTGGATAAAGAAAGCTGTCCCGACGGTATACTCAGAAGAAACAATACTGGATCTAGAGCAACTGTTTTGTGGAAAATTGAGCTAAGCTCCTTAGCAATATTTTTCCAATATCTGGATATTAATGGACATTGCCAGATACAGTGGTAGAAAGTTCCTACTTCCTTTTTACACTTGACACATTTAGATTTATTTTTTTTTATCTTTCTTGGTCAAAATGAGATGTTTGAAGATGCCACCTTGGATTCTAACTCTATGTTGTTCACCATTTTCAATTTTTCAATTTTTTTAATTTTCAATTAATCATTTGACTGATATGATTAATTGATTGATTGTGAGACTAATCAGCCGATTAATCAATATTTGTTAGTTGCAGTCTTACACTTTTCAGTACCACAAGTCATTATTTTGGAGTTAAAATACAGAGAAGTGGTCCTTTATTTTGTAGGATGAGCAACAGCAGCCTCCTACCTGCTGATATAACCGCGCTGTGTCGGAGGTTGGTCCAGTGTCCCTCCCATTTGGAGCTGGAGTAAGTTTAACAATTGTATAACGACATGTTATTATTTTATGATGTTACTAAACAGGTAGACATTAACACACGGGTATGTTGTCACAGTTTGTCTCACAGCTCATTGAAAGATGAGGTTGTCAAGAATCTGCTCAAAGTCTTGCCAAAGATGATGTCACTGCAGAGGCTCAAGTAAGACACACACACATAGTTAGGTTAGGTGGTTTTGTGTGTGAGAGTGAGTAAACATCTCTGTAGTTGTAGCCAGTTTCTTTTATGACCCATGTTGGGAGTATAAATAGATAAACAAATGATATGAGAGTTGTACACAGGTGTACACAGTACTGCTCTGTGTGCATCAAAATGTGCATCTGTATGACAAATCAAAATTGTATTGACATGTACTGTTAGTTATAATGATGGGGAAAATAATTAGATGAATGTACCTTATCTAGTCTGATGTGTAATTCAGACTTGAGTAAACCAGTGGTGCCTGTGTGAAAATGACAAGTAAAATGTGGCATTTTAAACAGGATATTAAGTGTGAATGATACCATAGTAATCTAATTAAACTGAACCAAGACCTAAAGATGGTCTGGTTTGACCTCATCAACCATTTTGTCACTGCTGAGCCTTTTGATAAGAGAAGGTTTTTTTTCTACTTACGCTGAGTCTGCTGGCAGCTTCACCTTATAATAGTTAATAAACAACCATGACCATTATAGGCATTAAATCTAACATGTGTTTGATCAGTCATTTTTTGACCTTCTCGTTTAATTTGAATAAACCCTGTCCTCTTATCCTCCAGTGTCAGCAACAGCATCGTATCCACAACTGGGGCACTGAGTTTGGTCAGTTGTTTGACAGTCAGTCAGCGAGTCACATCAGTGGAGCTCAGGTATCACATTAACCTGTTAAGAAAAAAAACACAAAGCCATTTGAAAATCAAAGGTTTATTTCTGTGCAGTTGTGGGTACAATTATAAGGAGCAATTATAAAGAATAGTTTCCTGCAATAATGGACATCTGCCACGGTCATGTCATGTCTTCCTTAGGCCTCAGAGTGAATGCTTCATCCATTTTGACAGAGTGAAAGCAGAACACACCAGCTGCAGGTCTGTGATCAATCATTGACTAATTGTTTTGTTCACTGTCTACTGATAGATCTCAAAAACTTAAAGGGTGTTTGTTTTTCAGGCTGCTCGGTTTGTCACTCTTCCAAGGAGCCATTGTACATACAGTATATCAGATCTAGTGTCTTTTAATTTCTCTTTCAGTCTGACAGCCAGTGTGGTTCAGCATGACAATGATCATGAGCTTGACTGCCAGTGGCGGAACTTGGCAGCGTATTTATATTTCCTCAGTAAACAGACGAGAACATCCTTCCTCTGTATAATTATTCAGAAAATAAGGTGCTGCCAACTGTTTTGCATTTTTTGCTGTCTAAGCTAAACTGAAAGATGCAAGGTTTTAGGGCAGCCCACATAATGTCACCAGTGAGAGTCACAAATAAAATTTAGATTTTATGACTCATATGAAGCAGCTTATGAACCCTCAAAAAGAGAGAGAGAAACTGGCAGAAGAAAAACTGGAGGTGACTGGTTATCTGATTATCAATTGTCAAATACAGTGGGTTCCCTAAGAGCTCTTCACTCTGTATGCTGTGTCCCAAAGAAGGAGCACTAAAAAAAAAAAAAAGCAAAAACAGAAGAATGTTGTAAACACTACACAGCTGGCTATAACTTTAATGACCTAATGTATTTCCTGTCTGTCTTCCAGGTTAACTAATTTTAGCCTGAACAGTGAGAACTTGGAGAGGCTGATTGAGATCCTGCAGCAGGGTCCTCAGCTCACTGACCTGGAGTATGTGCCGCACACACTCTTGCATACATTAGCAACCCGACCCACATACAAGCCAGTGCTTTATTACTGAACTGTTGGTCTGGATAATAAGCAATTCTTTCCTCTGGCTGCAGTTTATCAAGTAACCAGCTGACAGATGAAGGAGTGAAGCGTCTCATGGATACTCTACCAAGGCTTAAAATCAACAGCTTTCTTAAGTAAGATACAAAATACCATTCTCAGTTGGAAATTGATTTTTAACCAATATTAGTCAAGAATACTGCCTCCCTGAGCCCTGAGGCTCAGAGCCTCTCTTCTGATTGGCTCACTGACCTGTTGTTACTAGAGCTCCAGAGAGAAGCCTGAGGGAGGAGATGTGAAACTACACTGAATTGAGCGTGACCAACATATTTTCTAGCTAAAATATTCTTGCTTTAGTATATAACTTTGTCAAACTGCGAAATAACGTAGGCCTTTTTCACCGCTGATATTTTGTGTTCTTGTCATGGAAGAAAAAGCACAGGTTTTACTTATAACAATAACAATGGCACTGTTGTGTTTTAGTGACCCATGGCACTGAGCCCACATGGACAATACCAGGACTCAGCCATCATTCATTCTATTCATATTTACACCTGTGTTTCTATACTGTGACATGTGAAATTTTCCTCCTTGAAAAAGGCCAACCCTCATTATTTTGGTCTTTTAAATGTTAAATGTTTATCCTTTACTCTCAAATATGAACAATGGACTCAACAGTAAACATCAGCTACAGTACAGAGCTGTAGTGTTGGAAAATGGTTGGCAGTAATGTAACAGATGTGACAGTAAATGGTCTTCAACATGTCTTCATCTGCAGTCTGAGCAACAATGGCCTGACCCAGCAGGGGCTGCTGGATGTGGCCAACACCCTGTGTACCTGTGATAACATCTCTGGTGTAGAAGTCAGGTGAGTTTGTGCAGCATAGAAATGAATGAACAGAGGAGCAAGAAAGAAAGCAATTAAATGAATTGTTGGATGCATGAAAAAAAGAGAAAGAAAAAAAAGAAGTATTCATACCTCTCTGTCCCTTTGTCTATGGACTCATCTTTCTGATGTCGGCTGGTAGTCTGGGAGCAGAGCAGAGGTGTCTTGTCTGGTTCAGACAGTACGAGGACAGAGATTGTGAGAAAACTCTGAGGTAAGACTAGAATATAAGTTAAACTTCAAATGACAATCACATTACCACTGTGCTGCTTTGATGTGTGAGCCACAGTATGTGAGGGGTTCCTGATCTTATGCTGCAGAGTACTAAGGGTTTTTTCTTTTTTTTTTTTCGTAAACCCATCAGCACATGTTTGGGCGTGTTTGAGGTTGTAACAGTCATAGCCAATCACATTCACTGCTTTCATCTTTAAACACAGGGCTCTCACTGCAATGATGATTCTGAGAATACTGTAGAGAGTTTTCTCAGAGGAAACTTTTTCTTGTCTGCGATGTACAGAATATGAATATAACAGCTTAAGTATACGACCAGGAGCACACAGTGTCCCCTTTAAGTTGAATATTTTGACTTGTTACAATCAATCATTATTTTAATGTCTCAGCTCATCTAGATTTTACTGTTTTTAATGGAAAAATCATTGCTGACAATCTCATAATGAAACACTCGTCTGCTTAATCTTCACATTGTAACATTAATGTGTTTGTACAGGTGTGACATCACAAAATAATGCAACAGAAATATTTTGAAACATGTTATGAAGGGTGCAGAGCTGTTGACCTGCTACAGCCGAGCAGTGGACTGCAAAATAACCTCAGGAAAATGCCAGTTTGCTCCACGTGCTGTCACGAAAGTAGCTTAAAACTTAAAATAACTTTTACTGTGATGGATTTAGAAATTTCTACGCAGCACATGAAGTATCAGGTTTTTGTATATGGGCAATAAGAACACCTTACCTGCTCCTGGCAGTGCAGTGGCCAACAAGTACTACAACAAGCACAAAATTTCATCATTACCATCACATGGTGACACAGTTTTAATGCTAGAGCCAGTCACAGAAACATCTGTTTCCAACTGTTGTTTTTTCTGATATAACAGCAATGGTTCTCCCTGTTTTGTAGTGTGATAAGGTCATTTAAAGGTCTCAGTGCACATTATTCCATTCATTAGACAGGATACACCTTTGAAAAATCCTCATGTGTTTAATTATTCTTTGTTTGTTCTCTACTGACTTTTCTGCTTCTACACCAGTGTCAGAGAGAGCAGCTTGGAAATTGAACATCTTGTCAGGTTAGCAGAGATCGTGTCTGACTGTCCCAGTCTGACCAAAGTGGAGTAAGTACATCTTCATGTTTAGACCATTTTATAGCTTTTGTCATATGAAAAGCTTCTCAGTAACTTCAGCTCTCTCAAGAACTTAGGAAAACAGAAGTGTTGTTTTTTTTTAATGAAATCGTAATTGCTTTTTATGTGGACATTGATGCTGCAAAGGGTATTATCATAAAACCTTTTAGATCTGGTGATTTTCGTAGTATAACTTTTGTTGACAGATAACCTGTTTAGTAAAAAAAGATTTGGTGAAAAACAATTCTTATGAACCACATGTTTCCACGGCCTTCACTGAGAAACAGCACCTGGTCAGCCCGGGGAGGGTTCCCAACGCAGGCTCTCAACCCTACTGTGTGTGTGTGTGTGTGTGTGTGTGTGTGTGTGTGTTCTTTCTCAGAATGAAACTGACTGACAAGGGTTTAAAAAGTTTAAAGTAATTTTTATTTCCCCCAGTAACAGAGTTCACAATGCCTCAAAAATGAAAAAAGAAAAAATAATGACTTTGTTCTTTACATACACTCGCACTTTTGATTTGATTTACTTTAGTTCAATTTTGTAGTCCAATTGTATTTTAACTGGCTGACATCAGACACTGAAGAAAAGGAAGGCATTTTATTTCAGCTCAGGAAGCCACTAGACACCAGGAAATATACTTCACATTCACTTTTTTTGTAGGCAATAGACTCACCAGTTTTGATCTTTTGCAAAGATGCAAACTGTTAACCACTCGCGCACCCTGCAGTCTGAGTGGCTCCTTACATACTCTTCTTCGCTGAGCATTTTATACACGTACATGAATCATCCACGCACAAAGACAACACTTGCAGGCCCCCCTTTTTTTCTTTGATTTTTTTTCACACCTTCCGCAGAGACTTTAATTTGACCTTTGTCAACTCTGCACCGGGCCACCTTGATTTGGCCTTTCATAGCTCTCTGCACAGGCTCTCGCATATACACAGGAAGCACTTGTGGTAGGGTCCCCACGTTGGTGACATACACCAACTCTCACTTTCAACATAATACAACGTAATACATATCAACATAAGTTGTTCCTGTCAGCCATCTTGAGCTACCACAGAGTCATACCTGTCAGCCATCTCAAAGCCAGTTATGATCACAAAAAGGAAACTTGTGGAGGAGTCCTCCTTACATTTTTGCTTTTGGACTGTTTGTCATTGTTTTCTAATATAGCAGCTACAGACTGCTGCCCCTCTATTTTATGTTAGTACTGAGCCCCTAGTACTTATCATTTGAAAGTTAGTAATGATTGCTCTGTGGCTGGTCCTCAGGTTGAAGAACAATTCACTGCAGTCAGAGTGGATTGAAGACTTTGTGAAGGTGTTGAGCATCGGTCAGAGAGGATGCAGAGTTAGGTGAGAAGTGGATAAAGCCTGTGCTGTTTGCTTCTTAACTGAAGTCTCAAACCAGTTTCTATCACAACATATTTGGAAATGTGTCCATTTTGCTATAGCTTTATGGCTGAATGAAGTGGTGTTGAACTGCTGAATTACATTATTTAAATACTGAGCTGTGTCACTCTCTGTCTTTTTGTCAGTATTGAGGAGAGTTGGATCAGAGCAGAAAACGCTATCGGTCTAGTGTGTCACTGTCTGGATCTCTGCAAGAACATTCAAACTATCGGGTGAGATATTCAAATGCATGGAAGCACACACACGCATACACACGTGTCCAAAGAATATACACTCTTGACAAATGTTCAAAGTCATTGTGGAATTTAAGTTATACAGAATGTGGGTTGCCCTTAATAACACTTTCATAATAACACATTTATCTTGCAGGGTGCACCACACCACATTACACCTGTCTCTGATGACATCCACTGGACTGACCTCAGTCAGGTAATAAATGAATTATTAAAAATTAAAAACTATTAGAAACCTGTAGCTGAAATTCACATAAACTATGAACAAGTAAAATTCAGTATAAAATATGAAACCAACATCTGTAGTCCCTTGTAGTTCAGCAGCCAGTTGAATATTTTCTTTCAGCTGCTCTGTCAGTGGCTACAGAAAAAATATGATAATTCTTTTCCTTGCACTACCTAAAGCATTGAAAATCAAAATCTTACAGTGATGCATAATTTTATTACAGTTCCTCTGTTCTATGTCATGTTAACTTGCCCTGTTGAAATACAGTGTACATAAAGTTGGCAATTCTCAGGGCAGTGTTCTGCTGTAGTCCTACTTATGCTGTAAAACAAATTAAGCAATGCAAGGGAAATACAGAAGAAAAATGGGTCAAACACAAATCCTACATGAAAGCTCACATTTCACTTTAAAACCCTGGAAAATGTTTTCAGAAAGAGAAAAGAGCCAAACATTACTTGTGTCCAGCAGAAAAAGACAACAGCACATGTCATGTTGGCAGCTGTTCATGTCCTGCAAGGAGCAGGTGTTAATCTGTCCTTCCCTCCCCCTCAGCCTTGTGGACTGTGCAGTAGAGGGACACCAGCTTGCACCTCTGAGGAACATCATCCATCAGTTCCCTTCACTGACTGAACTGAAGTTAGTACTCCCTATTTTCTGTTTGAATGTGCAGTAAGCAAAGGAGGAGTGTTTGTACATCATGTTAGAAACTCAGTGAAACTACCAATAAAATCATGTTTGTTCTCATTATTCACAGTTTTTCCCACAACAGCCTGGGCACAGAGGGAACTGAGTCTCTCTGTACTGTTCTGTCCTCGCTGCCAAAACTCTCTTCTCTCAGGTGAGAGCTTTTTGCCACTTCTGACACTTTTACTAATTCCTCTATTAAAGCTCTAGCATGACAAGTATCTGCTCCGGTCTTTTACAGTATTGTCTCCAAAGAGAGGGAGTGTAGGACTGTGGTAGAGAAGCTCTCAGAGGCCTTGCTGCAGTCTACAACTGTTCAGTGCCTCAAGTGAGCAACACATACATGAAACACATTTTATTACTTGTCCAGAGCATTTTCATTCAATTTCTCCTCATTACCTTTATACAGAGTCTAATTCAGTAGCTATCTATATCTAAGCACCTTTTAAGCTTACAGAGGAAAATATACTTGTAGCACATTTAAACATAAGTAAGAAATTATAAGTGTGAAAGTATGTGTAGAAAAAAATATTTTGTAAAAGCAAAATATATTTTGTTATTATGCAGCCAGGATTAATGATCCTATTCAAATGCACAGAGAAATATTTGTTCATGTGAAAGTGTGAAGAAATCTACATGATGTTGCTTTTACCTCTCTCAATTTTTAATAAATACAAACTTAAAGGATTATTATTTTTGATGTGCAAAAAAAACCCCCAAAAAACCAACAACTTTTAAGTGTCAAAGCTATGTAGTGTATTTAGCTGACTTATTGTTAGCCGTCCAATCATTATGCATTTCTACCTGATTGCAATATTTAATGGTCCTTTTTTTCATACTGACATACGAGAAGAACCCCAGTGCTGCCTGGCATGCATTAAGATAAACTTTTATTTATTAGTTTTCCCATTTCATGTTTTACCCCACCGCATGTCACAAAGTTAGTTATTTTTCTACATGATTCCTGTACAACATAATCATTTTTCTTCCCCTGTCTTCCTGCCAGTCTCTCACATCATGTGATTAGCGACACAGCAGCTCAGACTATGACCAGAATATTTCCATGTTTACGGTCGCTCAAGTAAGCCTTTAACGTTCACTACAGATGTTGTAACATGGAAGTTATTGTCATGTGTAACTCAAATGTTGTGCTGTATAAAATGAACACTAATGCTAGTGTTTCATACAGTAAATGAACATTTAACTTGTCTTTTCTAGTCTGTCTCATTGTGTATGGTCAGCGGCTGGAGGGCTGCAGCTCGTCGAAGCACTTGGACAGTGTGTTGGTCTGGAGGGCCTTTGGTGAGACACAGGCACACACACACACACATGCATATGAATGATCATGTATAAAAATGTCTGAGTACAGAAGGAGTAGATCCTGAAGTAGTGTGTGTGTGTATTTGTGTGTGCATCTTAAGTCTGGACTCTGTGCAACTGGATGAAAACAGCATAGTGCGTCTGGCACAAGCACTGAGGAGTATCCATGCGATACGCAGTCTCAGGTAAGAAACACAGCACCAACATGGTACACACATTCACTTGGATTCAGGCATGAACTGAATAGATGTTGGTGGTCAAAGGTCAAGGTCATGGTGACCTCACAAAACACATTTTTGGCCTTAAAAATGTCTAATAGGATAAAATTATGAACTGATGAGAAGTGGTGAGATCATAATGTTCAGCAAAAACACTGTAACTCAGGAAGGAGAGATTGTGACCATATTTCCTGCAACTTGGCTGGTTGGCAGAGGCATACAACCACGAGGAAGTAATTCTAGTTAGAAAAATGTATTCATAATCTCAAAGCTGACCTTATTTTGAAGGCTTACCAAGTAAAATGTGACCTCCTGCAGCCACTCACCACGTAGTTTTAAGTATTTATTTTAAAAAGTAACTTGAGCCTGCAGAGTTATTTCAGGCAGATGTCTCTAATGTTAATGCTGCAGTCACACTGACACATTTTATCCAGACATGTACAACGCCACTCTAAAAATCTGGTCTATTTAAGATGTCATGCAGGAGCTTAGAGTGTCGCTGCCAAAGCCACGGCTTCACTGCTCACATTGCAGCCACTGTTGCTGCAGTTCGTCATTCCAACATGTCATCAGCTCCGCATGAACCTCATCATAAATGAATTGGGTCTGATCCTACAATTGTGACCCCCCCCCCCTCAAGGGAAATGTATCATTCCATGTCCTCTCATAGTGCTAAGCTGTAAAGTCTTTCTCACTGACGAACTGCAGGATCACAACACAGGACACAAAATGTCAGCGTCTGTGCAGTACATGAATAAATATCATATTTGCATGGGCATAAATCAGGCTCAGATGATATGATGATTTTTTTAAAGTACTACTAATCTTCATGTCTTGACTGTTTCCTATAGGCCTGATTGCTTGTTTGAACAGTACATTTAACCTTTTTTATGTGGACTGTGTGTATGTCAGGCTAAATAAGAGTGACACTGTGGTGGGACCATCAGAGGCAGACATTGTGTTGGAACTTCTGGCTGCTATGGAAGGACTGACACGAATGGAGGAGATTGAGTGAGTTTTTCACACATACAGAAAGTCTGGAACATAAACCAATCTGACTAACCTCTTTTAAGTCTGTCTTTAAAGTAAAGTTGTCATCAGTGATGTTGGATGTTGTTTCAGGTTGGAGGGCTGGAGAATGGCTGATGGAGGAGTAGAGCAGCTAACCAGACTCCTTCCTATCTGGACAGAGCTCCGGAGGATCAGGTAGGCTGGTCATATGTCATATGTCATATGTCTCTCCACTTTATTTTCCACAAACCACATCATCCATCATGTAATAAGCCAGCAGATCATTAGTTTCTTAGATCCTTATCTGCTAGACACAAGACATGATATTGGTGCCAAACATAAAAGCTGTCTATTTCCACATGAAACCAATGAATCACACAAATGTAATATATGTAAATATATTGAATTTCCATATATCAAATATATGTACATAAACATACATGTAAAAATAATATATGAAACCTATTATAACAATTTCATTTATTAATATATATGCCTATCCCATACAAACATGTATGTTTATGTATATATGCTTATATTGTAGACATATATTACATAAATATATATATATATATATATATATATATATATATATATATATATATAGACATATAGCCATCCCAAAGCCTGTCAATATGTGTTGATATTATTGAGACCAATCTCCCAGAATGGGAAGATAGACATGTTTAAAATTGATGAGAAATTAATAAGAAAAAGAAGCATATACAGTTTCGCTTATATATTTTTTTCTGTAATAATATATATAAATTTAATAGACTAAATAAAATGTTATGCCATATGAATATTCATTATATCGATACTTTTAATATATGTACATATATAACTTTTATGGGTTTTTCATATATATTATAAACATATATCTATATTTCCAGAGGATGTATACATATGATACTAATATAGGGACATGTATGTCATATATATTACATTTCTGTATGGGGCCCTATCCTTTGGCATTTTTACTGTAACCTGAAGAGTATAGTTAAGTTGCATCTAATAAATCATAGGCTTGGCCTCTGCTTGATCATCCTGGTGTGTAGTGACAGTTACTCAAAACATACCGGCCGTTTTATTGGACAGTCGCCACCTTCTTTATGGGGACCAGCTGTTCCCATTTGGCAGCAGGTTCTTCTCCTCCAAGAGTTAGACTGACAGCTTCAAAAGGTCTCGTGTCTCAGGGACCAATGCCATTGCTGCATTTATTTATTCATTACATGTTTTTTTTATGTGTAAAATTTGAACATTTTTGGCATTTGGCATTTTTGCATTTGGCACCACCCAGTGGTAGTCTCTGAGAAGACAGTAGCAGAGTGGCTTTAATGTCATTTTCAAAGAATGTTTTTCAAATTACTTCTATTTTTCAACTACCAAGGCTTTCATAAAAGAATATCAAACTACTTATTTTATATTTATTATTATTTGTGTCTGTGTATGTCCATCCTCCAGGCTCTCAAAGAACCTTATCAGCGACCAATCAGGAGACAAGCTTCTGGAGGCTCTGATCAGCTGTAGTCATCTGCAGGAGCTCTAGTAAGGACATGATATCACATTTTTATATATGTGGCTCATTCCTGTAAATGGTCTTTAGTCAAATAAATGAAAACTTTATAAAGTGCAGTGTTTGGCTGTGGATCTGTGGATCATGTGCACTGCTTGTAAGCATGGTTAAAAAAACTATATAGAATTTTGGTCCAATAAACATCTTTTTATCCTGCTATTTTGTTATACATATATCACACATGTACACACTTAAAGTCCCCCAAACTGTGTCAGATGTATTTTGGTTAAAGAGAAGAACAGACATGAAAAATCTTACCTTTTGCATGTTTCTTCCAGTAAAGACTGAAAACATCTTTTGTGCTTCTTCCAGTCTGTGCAGCAACCGTCTTGGTGATCTCACTGCTGCCAGGATGGCCCTTGTCCTACCATTAATGAAACACATCACTGTGTTAGAGTAGGTAACACACACACACATACACACACACACAGCACACATTCAAATTTGTTTTTGACAATTATTATATTAGACACAGTTTTCCTGAGGTTTGTGTTCTTTATGAGTGTCTGTCTCTTTTCCAGAATTTCAGAGAACAATATTGGACATGAAGGGTCAGAGAGTCTGTCTAAAGCAATAATGTGCATGAAGAACCTCACCAAGATTCAGTAAGACTCATTAGCTCCTTCTGATGCTGTTTGAATCCCAGCACTAATGGCCGGCTTCACTGATTGTTGCTTTGTCCTGTATGGTCTTTTAGATTGACCTCTGTTGGGACTCCGAAGCTGTGTGCTGTGGCTGCCAGTCTGGCCCACTGTCCTCTCATACAGGATGTGGGGTAAGATTAAAAATTGTCATACAAGAAAATGGTAGCACAGTAATACAAGTCATTGTAATTGTATGTCATCTTGAAAACTCTACACCAGAAAAGATAACAATAACAACTGTAACAATAATAATCCACACTGATGAATGATACTGCTCTGTAGACAGTCATGAGCAGTATCAGAGCACTTAAGTGAGTATTGATGACTTTGAGCTTTAAGTGTTTCCTATACCATCAATTAGCCTAAATTAAACCTTTATTTATACAGGGAAGGCCATTCAGAGGAAGGATGCCCTGAAACAAAATATACAATATGAGTAATCCACAAATATTATTGTTTCTCATACCCTAAAAGAAGAAATTGCAGATACAACATTGTTAAGCACTTGATTTAACTTTGATTAATCATCATTCTTATTAGTGTGAATGTGAATAAATTAGAAAACAGCTGAGAGGTTCAGCACCACAAAGGCGAGGAGATAGAGAGATGCTGTTAATTTCACATTGTATTGCTGATAAAAAATATGTTCAAAGGTCATTTTACTAATCCACCTTTCTGTGTGGAACAAATACACTTTTGCATTCCTGAGGGCCACGGTTCACACAGGAGTTAATACCTCGGTAAATTCAGATGTATTTTGATTGGCTGTCAAAGTTTCAGCAAATCGTTCTGAAATTTATCACCACTGTCATTATTGTTATAGTTATTTTTTAGATATTTTTGGGGTTTCTTGGGATTTTTAAACAATATATTTATAGTGATCTTTATAGTTATTATTCGCGGTGTAGAACGGCCCTTTAGTCATGGTCAAAAATATTAAGCAGTTTCTAGTTTGTGTGTCATATCTGTCAGACCTGATCTAAAGGCTAATAGTTTATTTGGCTCTCTCTCTCTCTCTCTCTCTCTCTCTCTCTCTCTCTCTGTCACTCTCACTCTCTCTCTCCGTCTCACTTCCTATCTCTCTCTCTCTCTCTCACTCTCTCTCTCCGTCTCACTTCCTGTCTCTCTCTCTCTCACTCTAGTCTGGGATGGAATAATTGTGGTGATGACGTGGCGCTGGAGCTGGCCCGAGTTTTGCCTTTCTGTCAGAGGATGACCAGAATAGAGTGAGTTTGTTAAAACACACTTAACCAATGTTAGTTTTTCCAAATATCTTTAGTTTTAATTTTTTGTTTAATTTGAATTTTATGTTCTCCCTTGGGATCCTTGTTCCCACACTGATACATGAGCATAATGTGTTTATGTCTCCTAGTCTGGAGTCCAACAATGTGAGTGTTGCTGGAGTGGAGGCCCTGGTCAGAGCCTTACAGTTGTGTCCTGCTCTTCAGCTCATCAGGTAAATGTTCTCTCACAGTGTCTCTCAGACAAGGTTTGGTGCATACAGGCACCTGATACCACAGTGGATAGCTTTACCACAGCTTGTAATGTTAAAGCCTACATTTGGATATTAAAAATATTCTTAAAGAGAAAGTTAAATTTCCCACCACTGTGCTTTTCAGGCTGTGGAGGAACAAAGTGTCTTCCAGCGACGCCCAGAGGCTGAGTCTGAGGGACAGGAGGCTGAATTTCTCATTCACCTAATGTGATCTTTGTCGCTAGACAGTGGCAGTGGTTCTCAGGAGTAGTGTTCCCCTTCATCAACATCTGCAGACGAGAATCACTGCTGCAGTACAGTATTGCTCTTGCCACAAATTCAATCACACATTGTTTTCCCTGCAGATTATTCACCAAAAAGCATGAACAGCGATCAGCAGCAGCAGCTGTTGTCTCTGATGGTATGAACTATGAAAAGACCACTATGTGGTGTGTACAGTGTAGTGTATACATAAGAGATAACATCTCTTGATTTTTGTAATCTTAAGAATTGCTCTAGAGAACATTGTGTTGAGGTATGAATGTACACTGGAGTAGTTTGCCAAGAAAATGAAGTGTCTATTTTTAGGAGTGTTTAAATGTATGACTATGCACTCATTGGCCTCATTTCACAGCAGTACACTGACACAATCAGTCGACTCTGGTCCTTTTTTGATGGTTCACACTTGGTATCATGACGTGGGTGTGTTATGAATATGATGTTATACCTGAGTATTAAGCCTTAAATAATTCATCACCACCTGCGACAGACAACTGGAATAGACAAATGTATTCTGTTATCAGTGCAGCCTCTGGACAGGATGCATGTTACGTTATAATATGATACATTAAGGTAAAGTTGGATGAAGTCAAGACGTAAAAATACAATACTGATGTAAGATGAACCACAGAAACAACAAGTTATTTTGGGAATATTTTAAGATGTTAAAAGAAACATTAAAAATGACCTTACGGGAAATAATTTAATCACTAGCCAACATTAAACATACACAAAATGAACCAGAGGGCTATAAAGTTTATCAGATGTATTTCTGGTGTTTTTCCTTTTTGTGAAAACATCGTCTTTACATCCCAGATGAGTAATGTAATCCACATAAGGTCAGTTCTGGCTATTTGTTAATTAGTATGCACACAAAAATGCTTTTGGTGAAATAGACCACTTGATATTTAAGATGCTAATTAGAGGTTGTAGGAGAAACATTTTATTTTGAAGATGAGTTGAGTGTTTCTGACCAGGAACTGTTGGTGACCCACACTGCTGTGAAACTAGAGGCCATGATATAAAGCATTCCTTGATTATTTTATTTAAGCAGACTCTCATACATTGAGTCACTTTGCACTATAATTGTTTACAATAATTAGAGGCCACATAGGTGAAAACACAATACTACATGAATTACAGTGGAAGAGTTGGAAGGGAGGACCCCCTCTCTGTCCTCTGCTCTTATGGTCATTTAAGGTTTGTGACCTCTGTCCAATTTGCATATTTATTTCTGCTGTCATCATGGATAGGAATTGTCCTTTTTTGAGTTATTTATAAAGCTTTAATGCAAGCTCAGTTTCAGTTTTTACATTAGTGACTTGTAGATGAGATGCCACAGCCTGTAATATTACAGATTGGGTCTCACTACTAATATTTCTTTTTCTATTAGTGTGTTGATAATGATACTGTCAGTTGTGAAACTACTAGAGCACCTTATTTCCTTTCCCATGCCTCTGTGTTTTGTTATCCAGCTTTTCCAGTTTTATTCCGGTCTCTGCAGAGACATTGGATTTAGACTAGCTCAGAAAAGAAGCCCTGAGGTAGCCTATCTGTTAAAACTTAAAAGTTTTGCTTTGGAGATTTGTGTTCAGGTTGAGTTTTTAGTTCTCATGTGGAATAATTTACCCTGTCCTTGACATTAGTACATTCTGACTTGCACTGAGATGTCTATCCAGAATTAAAAAGAAAGACTAGCTTGAGTTTTGGCCTTTATTTACACTTTACACCATCAGTTGCTATCTTTTTCATTTTCTTTCTGTCTGTTATGTCAAAGACGAATGTTTGCATGAACAAGGTCGTTGTCTGTCAGCAGCAGCTGATATGACAGCTGTGCATGTTAGTGATGAATTCTGGCCAAACACAGTCACATGACTCCCATTCATTTATGCTCAGCAGGCACTCTCTTGTGGAGAAGACTGGTGGTGCAAATAATGTGCAGCTGCTTTCCTGTGTTGAGGTTCTGCAGACACATATAAACAGGACTTAACACGACAAACAGTGATCCTGATGTTTCAAAATTTAATATTGGGTCCTGTTAATATTTTACTGATTAATGGTAACAACAGTTGTACAGAATCTGGATTAAATAAATCTAAAACAATGAAACACCCAAACTCAAAAATACTATGCCCTTTTCACGGCAGACATGTTGACATGTCACAGTAGTAAAAGCCCAGGTGTAAATGATAACAATCATAATGGCTGACATTCATGTAGCTGCTTCAGTTCCAGTATTGTCCACAACGTGTCACTGTCACACTGTTGTGGGTCACTGGGACACGCAAATAGACCAGAGCCAGCAGTATTATTAGTATCACCTGTGCTTTTTCTACTATGACAACTTAAAATGCCTGTTGTGAAAACACATTTTAGAATAAAGTGGTATATCATCATCCACAAGGAAAACTAATGATTGTTGTGGGTAATGTGCAGGGGTGGAAGGCTTCAGATCCTTTACTAAAGTAAAAGTAAAAATACTATGATGTAAATATACTTCATCACAAGCACAAGTAATGCATTCTGCAAAAGTTTACCTCAGCAAAAATATCTCAAGTGTGATCAGCTTGCTGCTCAAATCACAGTCCGCTTCATGAAATACATTTTAACCTTTCAGTTTTAACCAATGCAGTTCCTAAAGTCTGGGAGGCTGCTTTTGTAACTCTCAATAAAGGTGCTTGAACAGCCAGCCTCAACAATTACAGACCTGTCTCTCTGTGAGCCACTGTCTTACATTATTGCTGTATTATTCCTACTGGATTAATATTACTGACCCATTCACACGTAAGCAGCATATTCATGTTGAAGCTGGCTCTGGTGGGGCTAACTATACACATTTTATATCTGTGAGGTGGTTTCATGTACTGTATAACAGCAACTAATAATTGTAGTGGAGTAAAGAGGCTTACAATATTCATCTCAGAAAATTAGTGAAGTATAAAAATTTAAATACTCAAGTACACACATTTTGTACTCTGGAACAGTCCTTGAATAAATCCTCTTTTTATTTATTAATTTGTTTAAATTTCCAGTGCTGAAAAGTGATGGATGTAGCGGTGTTAGCCACAAGAGAGCGCCAGTGGGACTTTTTCCACAATGAAATGTAAATTACTACGTTAACACTATAGATTCGGAAGGCTATTGTAGTTTTGAATATATTGAATAAATATACAACATGAGATACATGAGAAAGAACAACACGAGATACGTCAGTCACACAAATATAGCGAGGTATGAAAAAAAAAATGAATAAAACACTGGGAACGGAAATGCTTTGCTTCTGTTTCACAGTGACGCTTTTATTTTGTACGAAAACTCGCCGTACTTCCGGTCTGACGTTAATCCCGTCAGCTTGACTCGGCTCGGCGCTGGGCGCAACGCACTGCTGGCTGCGAGGATGATTTACGTTCACACACTGTTGCGCCTTCCAGGACACTCGGGATAAAAATGGCAACGGGAACTTCAGTTTTCACTCTTTTGTAAAAAAAAAAAAAAAAAAAAAAAAAGAAAGAAAGAAAGAAAGAAAGAAAGAAAGTGGCTTTTGTTCTATTTTTATTCCACTCCTCACTGTGCGCAGTAATTGGAGAAACTGTGAATAAGTTGGACGTCGTGTACTGCGGTGAGTGGGACCTGAGTTTTGGCGTTGTGCTGGTCTGTGCAGGGGTGAGCAGGGGTGAGCAGGTGAGAGCTGGGAGCTGTCAGGAGGATGCTGAGACGCGCTCAGCTGTTAAAATGAAACTACAGCCAAAATGTGTCGGTCTGCTTTTTATAGCGCTTAAATGCGGACTAAGGAAGGATGTGGGAAGGATGTGACATTTTTTGCTGAACACCTTCGCTTGCAGGGTGAATAACGTGTATGTGCATGGAAGGGACTGTTTCACTGTTTTCATCGTTTTCATGTTAAGTTGAGAAATCTCTAAGTGATTGCTGTTTACAGTCTGCGCTTCATTTCTATTGGCAGACGAGACATGTCATTAGACCTAATGACTGTGTGCAGAGTTCACTCTGCTGTTAACACGGATGAAACAGCTTCCGTGCTGCTTTTGCTCGTCAGTCAGTCACACTTAACCTGCCCTCTCTGTCAGGTCCTCCTGCTCTGCCCTCCTGCAGAGAGGTGACTCAGTTGTGGATGTGCATTGTGATTGGCGTGTGAGCATCTTCAGCAGGATCAGTGCGACCACAGACCTGGACGAAGCTGCTGCACTGTAGTTTTTTGGTTGGTTAATGTGTCATCCTGATGTACTGTATAGTATCAGCTTACAGTTGAATGCATTGAAACATTCATTGCAGTGCTGCTGCACTCTTTTACACACAAAGAATGGCATGATAACAGGGTCTTAAGAGCAGGTCCATGATTATTACTGCAGTTTACAGCTGAAGGAGATCATTTCCAGTGTGTATTGTACAGCAGGTTATGGCATCAGCAGTTTATGGATGACATTCAAATTATGTTTTTCCTACCTGCAGTGTCAAAGTTGGGTAACGCCCCTTGTTTGTGTGTCTCTGATTATCAGTCTTGACAAGTTCCCCAGGATGTCCTGCTTTAACATCTGCCTCAGTGTGTTATAGCATCATGTGTGATTTCTGTAAGCGTCTTTATTTATTTTAGGCATTTTGTATTTCAATTTTTAAGTGTTTATCTTGAAAAATCTTGTTTTCATTCATTCATTCATTCTTTTTATTTTTTTATTTTTTATTCTGCACTGCCATTTTAATTTTAGGATCTTTCATCATGTCTTAATTAGCAGTTTAACCATCATTCAAGTTAATCTCACTGAAATCTGCTCCTTTATGGACTGGCATTGTTTCTCTAATCACTAAATGCAGGAGTAAATGACAATGAATGAGTCCATGAACAATGAATGAGTAAAAATATTTCAGCCAGTCAAAACAAGCTTTTCACCGCCTATGAATGGCTGAGTAAATGAATGAAAACATTGCACTGTTATTTTCAGTGCATCACCACTACCAGTGTGACATCACAGGAGCAGAACGGGAGGAGCACGTTGGTTATGACACGTTAGTATCTTAGCAACAGACGGCATCGTTTTAACATGCTGCTCTGAGAGCGAAGCCACCTTTGTGGACACAAGGTGCTGTGCTGTTTGTTTGTCATTAACACTTGTAGAAAATCATTTCAAATACGACACAAGTTATGACTGTGAAGCACACGTTGACAACATGCTCGGACAAATAGTCTCCATCACACTCAAGGTGGGTTTCACGATTTTATGTGTTTTCCACTCCTTCACCATTTTGGTGGTTTTGCGATGGCTGTGATGAGTGTGTATATGTGTGTGTGTGTGTGTGTGTGTGTGTGTGTGTTTGGGCTTCGTTATGTTTTATACTGAATAACGCTGGTGTTCCCGGAGGGCAGCCATGACCTACACCAGGGTCGAAGCCTCACAGTCTGTTTGTGTTTATGTCTGTGTTTAATTTTTACTCAGTGGTTATTTCACGCCAAACAGAGTCGTTAGTCTGCTAAGGGCTGTAAAACCACAGGGTATGTATTGTAACTTTCTTCTTATGTGTGTAATTTCTTTCTTATTTTTTCTTATAAATACATACGGTCTCTTATGCAACATTATTTTTATGATAATCTACCTGTAAACTACTGATTGCTCTGGAGGAACGCACCTTCCGCCTAGCAACAGATGTGCACACCCAGAGTGTAGCAGGAGTCTTATTTTCTTCCTTTGGTGATGTTTCCCTTCATTTATGATCTTGTCGGCTGTGAACACAAGACACATGTTACACACACTTGCACCGGTAAAGCTAAGATTTATGTAAGAACCCTAACCCTTAATGTACAGAAATCTTAATCTCATCAAATTATATCATGTCCATGTATTCGTTGGCAAATACTGTGGGATGGTGTTGACCACTTATTAAGGGTATTAAAAACAATTAGAACTAAATCGAGTGTGTGTGTGTGTCTCAGTTTTGGTCTCAGTTTCAGAATCATTTCACACCTAATAAATGTGGAGTTGGTATATTGGTAATAAACAACTTTTAATGTTTGATTTATGTCTAACTCTGTGTATTGTGTTTTAATTTTGTGGTTTTTAGCCGTGCTACCAGTATAGCTACTGTTAATGGCGATGTTTGTCAGTCCACCCCTTTGGTCCAGACTCTAATAGCCATTTGTTGGATTGGCTTGTAATTTGGTGCAGATTTATGTTCCCCACTTGACGAAGTCTACTAATTTTGGAGATCCCGTGAGTTTTCATCGAGCACCACCACCAAGATGAGAGACATTAATGGTTCCCAAATGATATCCCACTGTCTTTGGTGATCCTCTGCGTTTTCCTCTAGCAACATTACCGGGTTGTTATATTTGGTTCTGTGAGAAATGTCTCAGCTACTCTAATTTGGTACAGACACGTTACCTTCATGATGAATTGCAAAAACATTTGTGATCATAACTTTTCAAATCAAGAGCCATCATTTGGTCAGATTTTAATTTGTCCGCTATAGAGCTGCAAGTATTAGTTGATTAATCAATTAGTTGAGCAAAAGAAAATGAATTTCCAACTATTCTAATAACAGACTAATCATTTATTGTGAGAATTTGCTGCAATTTGTACCTGCAAAACATGAACATTTTAGCATGGTGATGTTAGCATCTAGTTAAAAGCACAGCTACACACCCTCACAGAGTTGCTAGCATTGCTGTACAACCCTTTATTTCATTAAACATCTGCATTCATGTATTAAACATATTCACATTAAGAAACACCTGTCTGCCTTTACTTTATTACTTGTCGAAGCTATATCTCTCTCTAGCACTGATCAGTGGTCCAAGTTTTATACTATTCTGTTGTAAGATTTCAGGGGGCACACAAGGTCAGCCAAGAGACAGCCTGTGTGGGATGGTGTGTAGGTGTGTATGAAACTTAAGATACCTCTACTTATTTATCTCTTTTTTTTTTCTTCCAGGCTGATTAGTTGTGACCTCAGATCATGGCCTACACTCTAGGCTCAGCCACTGAGGGCCAGACGCGCAGTGTTGGGCCTCAGCATTGTGTCACTCGGGTGGAGCTGTCCGTCACAGCAGCCAGTCTGCTGGACCGAGATGTGGCCTCCAAGTCGGACCCCTTCTGTGTTCTCTTCCATGAAGTGGATGGAAACTGGGTGGAGGTAAGGATGGAGGGACAACTAGATTATATGATTAGGTGGAGGAGGAGAGGGGGAGCGAGAAGAAGGCAAGTTATGTCTTCATAAAACAGATTGAGGGTAAAAGGCTGAACAGAGAGATAATATATTAGTTTTTGGATCATAAGGATTTCTGCTGCTTTTCCATGCTATGTTCCAACTTCAGAGAGTTGGGGGAAGAGGGTAAAAGGGAGGCAGAAATACAGAAGAGATTTAAGGGAGGATGGAAGGTTTGAATAAGTGTTAGAAGTGCATTCAAAGTCAGATTCATGATGCTGAGTCCTCCAGCAAAGAAAATGTGGGGAGGATTTTGTTTGTTGTCTATATTACTTTGCAGGCTGTATATGTTGTGAGCCAGATCCAAACTCATGATGTCGTGACCATCTGGCATTAGCCGTGGAGCGCTGAGCCAAATGGGATGTTGTAACATTTGTGACTGTTAGTTAGTCTATACCTGGTGAAAGGCGTCATTAGGGCTGTAAATAAATAATATAAGGTTCCACAAATGCTGCTCCCACTCATGACAGAAATACCAAACGTGGTCTGTCAAGATTGGTTTGTCTTATCACTTACAATCTTTGATTGTGCAAAATACATAGATAGAAGTTTCAACTGCTATTTAATTTATGTATTACTTGTAAATGAATTGTAATTACCAATATCACAGTGTGTTGTAAACGTGACATTGCTACAGAAGTCAAGAAAGGTCATACTCACAAATATTAATTTATTTTTTTATCTTTAAGTAAAACCACAGTTCCCATTATACCTGTTGCTTCCTTTTGTAAAGGAAAAATAAATGGAGAATCATTAAGAAACAGATTTTTTATGAGAATCAACATTTTCTAAAGATAAAGGTGTTTTTTGTTCCCAAAATGTCGACTTTTGTCGCGTTAACATTACAATATATGGGATGGTTCCCATGTTTACAACTTGCCAATGTTTACTCCGCCTGAATACTCAAATATTTGGTCATATGAGGGTGTTAAATATGTACACTGACAACATAGGTCTATCAATTAAAGTTGGGTTTAATTACCTTAAATGACAGACTCTGGCTGAAAGGAGGCGTTCAACAAATTACGCCATTGTTGTTGCTACATAGAGAACAGTGATATAGTTTCCAGCTTATAAGCTCCACCCCCCCTCAACCTGAGCAGAGGTCTAATCAAACACAGTAAGTGAAGACACCTGCGTCATGTCGGCTTGGCTGGTCACACCAGGATTTAAAATGGTGACATTTCACGGTGATATCAGTTCTTTCCAGTGGAATTAGAGAATCTGCTTTCGATGCCTTTCATTGTCCCATTAAACTGACCATTAGCAGGACCTTTATCTGCCTCTTCAATAACTTTGGTGCTGTTTGGCACTAGGTGGAAGTAAACAGAGCAGTAGACACCAAATGGTGAATGTCACTTTGTGGTATGACCGCTGCTTTAGCTCTGTAATAGACCAACAATATATTTAGGGTGTATCCCAACGTTTACCCAATATGCACTGGGACAGGTAGAGCTATAAAGGGGAGAAGGAAATTAAAACCAGGATTTACTAAGACCACAGACCAGGAAACAAAGTAAATGATAGCCAAATGATGTCCCAAATCTGGGGCCGCATTGTTCGGAGGACCTGGTTCCCCATAGCCATTGTAAACCGAAATGACATGGTCTGGCCTACTGAGGGTTTTTGCCTTGTGTCACCAGCTGTGCTGTTTGCTTTGGATCCTTCATTGCCAGGGAGAAGAAGGCCACATTTCTCGCATTTGGAAGAGCCTTCGAAATGGGACAGCCTAGTCACGCCGCTGTGACACAATTGGTCTTCAAGCGCCGAATCCAAAGGAGGCAGCCCCTGAATTGGGACACATGTCTGACTATAGATTTTATACATACAGCCTGTCATGGTGTTGGAAGAGAAAAACATGAGCTCTGAGCTGAAGATGCTGATGAAGTTTTGGTGTGTGTAGGATGCTGCCTCAAGGCTTTTCTGTAGCGAACAGCTGGTCAACAGGGCAAGCTGGCTTCTGTGTATGTGTGTGCATGTGTGCCTGTGTGTGTGTGGGCGAGTGCCTCTGGTTGTAGCTAGCTGTCGGTCAGCAGGGCATGTGGTTCTGATGTGAAATTGCCAACGGTTACTATGGCAACGGGAAAGGAAACAAAGGCTTAATGCTCCTGGAGTGAGGGAACGATGCAGGAGGCGAAATGAGGCCCGAACCTTTTCTTGGATATTATCCACAGCTCGCTGTTTCTCTCGCACTCGCAGCTTTCTCACATTCTCAGATCCCCTCCTGTTAGCTTTGTTTTCTCTCTCCTTCTTTCTCCGATTGTCTCTCTCATTTTTGTTGCCCGTCTTTTTCCCTCTCTGTCTCTCTCTCTGGCTCACTTCCTGTCTATCTTCGTCTGTCTTGTGAGATAGAGGTGTGAGAAGCAGCTGGGTCCACCAAGGGGGAAAGCGAGAGGGAGAGGGTAAGGGAGAGTAAGAATGTGAGAGCGAGGAGGTGTGAGAAAGGGAGATGAGAAAAAGGGTGGAGGAAAAGAGAGGGTGAGGAGAAAATTAGCAAGAGAAAGGGAGAGAGCGGCTGGAGAAGAATGAGAGAAACACAGAGGTGAGAATGTGAATGAGCAACAGATAGGAAAACTGAAGGAAAGAGGTAAACGAATGAAACCATGATGGAAAAATATGATAGCAACTAAATCTGGTGTTAGAAAGGCTTTAAAGGACATGATAGGCCACATAAACACAGATCTCAGCTATGCTAATGATGTGGCACCCAGTTAGCAGACCAGTTGGGCTATTTTCTAAATCCTTTGATTTTTTTCTCTCCAAACTATAAACCCTTCTGCCAATCTAGACACAGTGAGATTGAGCAATTCAACAATTTTTAAGCATGCATCAGGTTTGTAAAATTGTTTGTTAAATCATTTTGTACCTATGTTGGGTTCATGTCATTTGAAGTGACATTTTCACAATTAAAAATGTATTTATTTATTTTTTTTACAAAAGGCAAGACTGAATGCACCTGAAAATGTCAAATGGTATTGTGATTAGGATTATTAGAATTATTTTAAATTTATTGGAGTATACACTGAAAACATCTCTGTTTTCTAAATAATAGTTCTGTAAAAATCTGTTTAAAAAATATTATTACACTGCAGTAGAGGATTGCATTTTATTCCTTGTAAATTTTCCTGTATATTATCATAAATATTTGATGAAAACTACGCCAGTTGACATAAATCAGTTGACCATGTCGCATCTACAATCAAAGGCCATTTTTTTTGTTTATTTTTTTGAAGAAAATTACCCAAAAAAAATCTGTGTTTTTTTTTTTTTATTTTAATGTAGAAAAAACATCTGACATCAACAATCATCAGGGTGAACTCAGCAGGATCAGTGTTCACTCGTACTCTCTTTGCAGAAAATTAATAAATTGTATTTAACAGATGTAAATTTTGATCTTTGAGTAACATTTCTCCTATAACTGAATTCCCCCAAGATGAAACTGTTTGTAACAGTTCATTTTGAAAAAGTAACGGCCAATGGGGAAACTCCAACTCAGTCATGTGGCATTCAGCTGACCAATGGTGGAACGATGATCTCTTAACTCGATCACTCAGTAAGTCAGTCAGTCAGTCAGACAAACATTTGTGATAGAGCTGGCCTGGCTGTTGTGGTCCAGCCAAAAAAAAGTTATTTTTTTAAGCTTATATCATATTTAGTTACAGTCTCTCAAGATATTCTTGTTAGTAAGCTCTTATTGCATCCAGGGGTTGGTATTGTTTTTATTGCACCATTTATACACCATACCACAGATGAGAAAACCCTTCTGAGTGAGTCTGTTTAGTTGGTTTCTTTTTCGTCTTGTTTATCTGATAGTAAACATGGGCAGATAAAAATAGAGGATAAAAAGTGCCACGAGGGTCTGATTCATTTCCATAGCCCAGTGAACCAGGTTAAAATCCACAGTGACACAAATGTGAGACATGCACTTCAGCCTGCCAGGCTTTCATGATGCCCCAATAATATCTGTTTTTAAGCCACAAAGTGCAGCCATTCTCTTGTGCTCTCTTCCCCTTCACAGATAGATAAGTGCTGTAAGCACCATTGGCAGACTAAATTTAAAATCCTTTTTTCTCTGAAGTAGGTCCGCAAACTCTCTCCTCTCAAATCTTAAATGATAACAATATCTATAGTCAGAGAAATATGAGGTATTTTGAATTAAAGCATTCGTAATGGGTACATTTTATATAGGCTCCTTACATTTATACAGTTGTTTCACACGATACTTAAAATAAAAGACTGAATCTTGTCAGACAACAGTGGAGATCAGCACCTACATCGGGACACATACATCAGGACAGAGTGATATATTTTTCGACTGTGACACTATACAGAAAGTTAAAGTTAAAAAAATGAAAAGATGTCACAAGTGGTGACAGGCCAGAAATATACTGACCTTGTCTCATGGTGCATAAACACACTATGCAATGTGTCCTGGGTGAGTCAGAGTGGAGGGTAGCACAGGCAGTGAGTGTTAGTCATCCAACCACCTGGTTAAGAAGACCCAGAGCAAATAACATGGCTCTCACAGTGCTCTTACAGACGCCCACACACTCTAATCTGTCTGTGTGCTGTCCTGGTTATTTTTTGGGACTGTGAGAACTCACCACAAAGCTGGACCCACCTGGGAAAAGGGTTAAGATAAAAGACATTCATGGTACCCCAAGGATGAATCTGTCTTCGTCTGTCAATCCCCTTACCTTTACATCTACAGGGAGGATTAGCACAAACATTGGTACAGACATTCATGGTTCCCGGAAGGTGAATCCTGTAGGCTATGGTGATCCCCTGACTTTAACTCTTGTGCCACAATGAAGTAGATTTTGCAGATGTGTCCCAACAACTGCGATAAAATTGCCATGACAAGGGTTGGTTTTCTATGGGTGTGCTTTCACTAAATAAACAAAATAGTTATCATAACAATATTTTGCTCTTTTTTTTTTAAGCATCTCTCTCTCTCTTTGTTTCTTGTTGTTTAGTTGGGTCGCACTGAAACAGCTGTGAACAACTTGAATCCAGTGTTTGGAGTGAAGTTCCAGGTGGACTACCACTTTGAGGAGATCCAGAAGCTTCGCTTTGCCATGTTCGATGAAGACAAGTGTGCCACCCAGCTCTACGAACACGACTTCCTGGGAGAATTTATTTGTACGCTTGGAGTGGTATGGAATGATTTCTTCTTTCCTGTCCAAGTTTGTTCTGTATTAGATAGGATGACATAGTACAAGTTGCCAGAAGAGGTATAGTTCAAGAGATCGAGTTAGCGTGGGAACTGGCCAATTGATAAATTGACATAGAGTGAACTGATTCAGGTAATCGGATTAAGACGATATTTTAGAGTAGAACTGGTTAGAATAAGGATATCCTGTAGCTCAAACCCATATTTCTTTCTATATTTTGTTCTGTCCTGTGTGTCTCTCTTTAATTGTGCATTAGATTGTGTCCAATAAAAAACTTCACAGACCCTTGATCTTAGCCAATGGGAAGCCAGCTGGCAAAGGATCCATTACGGTAAGCATCAGTACTGTTTTGTGCAGGTTCTCTCTGAATACCCTGATCTTTCTCTTTGCTGTCTCTCCTGTTGACACACTTAATATTCACTGCACATCAAAGGTTTGCATTGTTGGCCAAGTGGATGCAGTTGGTGTTGTATACTATAATGGCATGGTTGCAACAGTTGATGAAGATGACAGTGAAGATGTTATTGAGGCTGATGCCACTACTATTGTTGATAAATGTTGTTGCTGCTGATGTTCATGAGAACGTTGATAGTTACTAGCATTTTTGTTGCAGATAATATTGTGCTGTAAATGTTATTTTAGATAACAGCTCAGGAGCTGTCTGACAACAGAATCATCACCTTGACCCTGAGTGGGCGTAAACTGGATAAGAAGGTAGGCGGTTAGACCCACACACACACACACACACACACACACACACACACACACACTCAGGATGCAAACACACACACTCAAAGTACATTGGAGCATTTCATACTACTTTAGGATGCACAAGCTAAGCCCACACTGACAACATTTACAGTAAATGTTTTCACACTCTTCAACTTTGTCCACCAACCAATGGGCTGCCAGGTGCACTGATAACTGGAAATGAAAACCATATAAGATGTGTTCTTATTTTTTTAAGTTTATTTTCAGTTTTGGACCTATGAAGTAGCTGTTGGTATATTGTGAGGGGAAGAATGACAGCGGATCAGAAACAGCACAGTTTGAATTGTGATTTGACCTAATGCTGAAGGCTGTTCTTGTTAGACCACCAGGATACACACAAAATCACAGTCATTGCAAGAGCTCATGGTATTTTTAATAAAAATGTTTGTAAGGATGGGCTGAGAGGTGGAGGAAGCACACGTGGAAGCAGGAATAATCTTCACCCTGTGTATGGTTTATTTGCATTTTACATTAGATAAAAAAAAATAATTCATTCAAAAATAGGAAAAAAAAACTGGTCAAAAGAACATTAGGAAACTGAGCAACAGTCTGGATCTTTAACCAGGAAGTAACATGGAGTGGAGCACATACAATCAACATTTGGTAACAGAAATTGAAATACAGCAAGCTAATTAATTTGTAGCAACTAAATGAATTTGAATGTATGTCTGAAAAAATGTTTTGTTGTTTCTTCAACATGTAAATTATGTCAGACTTCATACTGAAATGACTTCAGTGATTAAAGATAATTAACTGTTAGTGTGGTTAGCATTCAAAAGCCCATGTGCTCTATTGCTCAGACCTGTTCACAGGCTTATGTCACACTATGAAATAAAAGAGTGGTCCAGTGATAATGAGCCTATTTGCACAATTTGAGTAGCAACACAACAGCTCTGTTTTGCAGGCTTGATGGAATAAAATAATAGACGTGGAGGTACTGGTGTGTGATGTGGCCAAAGTGCAACCAACTCTCTAGAGAGTGCCGTTCGTACCACGATAACACTAATCAATAACAAAAAAAAAAGGTTTGTCAGTGCCATATGGTGATTTTTTTTTTTTTTTTGTGGTCACTGCGATTTGATTCAGTAGTAGTGGTAAAACGGTCATATAAATGTACAATACAAAAGGAGAAATAAAGATAAAACAAGAATAGTCCACAAAAAAAATTCACAACAAAATCTGTTGCTTGCAGGACTTCTTTGGGAAGTCGGACCCCTACCTGGAGTTTCACAAACAGGGAGAAGATGGTAAATGGATGTTGGTGCACAGGACAGAGGTGAGTCATGGGGGTGGGGATTAAAAGTACCTTCAGCAGGAAGTGATTACCGATGCTTAGGTAATCCTACTATGGTTACAACTGTATCATTTATCTCCTGCTGATTCATTTAATGATAACTTGCCTTTTTCTGTGACCTCAGGTCATAAAGAACACTTTGGACCCATCATGGAAACCTTTTACTGTGCCTCTCATTTCTCTCTGCAACGGAGATGTAGATAGAAACATCAAGGTTAGTGACTAGAGTTTGTACTTCATCTGTAAGAAAGTGTGGTATGGAATTTCTTCTTTATTAGATGGTACAGACTGACGATGGAAAGGACAGGAGCTGGTTAGCTCAGCTTAAGTCATTTTATCAGAAATACCAGATTATCAGCTGTTTGAGTCTCAAAAAAGAAGCTATAGACGATAAATACATCATGGAGAAGATGATGGTATGACGTGATGTGTTCTACTCAATCACAGGTTCTGTGTTATGACTATGATAATGATGGAGGACACGACTTCATTGGAGAGTTTCAAACTACGGTTTCCAAGATGAGTGAAGCCCAGAACTCAGTGGAGGTAAAACGTGTTTGATATTACTCTAATTATATTTTTTTGTAAGATATTTTGGGCATTTGTGCCTTTATTTGATAGGACATTCTGAATGTTACATCCTCAACATCACATGTTCACATAGTATAAATATGCTCACATGTATGATAACATGTATCCCAGCATGAGGGTGGCATGTCAGCATGCTAACATTAGCATTAAGCTAACGCAAAGCTGGGCTTACATACAACTCAGGCTGACAAATATAGACTGCACAGTATTGAATCTGGGATAAACCTGGGAGGTCACAACATAAACCACTCTGGCTCAGGCACCATCGTCAGGCCAAACTTTGAAATTATCCCCAATGGTGGCTTATGATCCTGAGTGTCTATCAACAAATCAAAGCTTAATCCTTTAGGAACAGAAGGTGTGATAGTGTGATTTTGAAATTCTTTAAAAAAATCTAAACAGCATAAATCTGATCCTGCACATAATAACTGAGAATCTTGCTCTGTCATCAGCCAGTGTGTAGCAGCTTTATTTTATCTGTTAGCTAAGCTGAAAAGGCCACACACTCTGCCCCGCGCTGGTTAATTTGCAGTTTAAATGCATTCAACAATGAAGCTGGAATAATGATACACAGATTTGCATCGCTGCATTTTTCTGACATTATGGCCTCTGAGTCCTGATTGGGGTGAGGTCTAAGCTCCAAATGACTGAATAGTATTAGGATTTATTCTCTTCCACTTCTGTATTTCTGGTCTGCTAAAGATGTAAAGATCCAGGGATCAGAACACGGTTTATTCATTAGCAGCTCTGCGTGTGCTAGCATGTGCATCTGTATGTGTGTGTGTTCATTTGTGAAACTGCGTGTACCAAAGCGGCCTCATGACTTGTTCTCCCACAGAGTCTCTTCATGTGTGGTAATGATGGTAGGGGTAACACAAAATAACAAGTTAAAAAAAAAAGGCAGAGGCAGGATGGAGAGATGGGGGATGGAGAGCGAGAGACAGAGTGTGTGAAAAGAAGGATGAGAAAATGAGAGGCCCTTTTGAGATGTAAAACAGCCTTTAGCTCAGCCCTAGTAACACGACAAGGCATTTAGAGCTACCTGTCATATGAATCACCAACTGATGTAAAGCATGTGTGTGTGTGTGTGTGTGTGTGTGTGTGTGTGTGTGTGTGTGTGTGTGTGTGTGTGTGTGTGCATATCTCAAATGTTTTGTGCCATCTAAAGTGTGTATTTATTAGACTTGCAGTCCCAATCTTCATTTTTCTTTCATCTTCATCACATAAAATTAATTCATTGTTTTTAATAAACAGTATTGTTACACCACTATAATTTGGTCATAATACAACACTGAGTTCGACTGTCAAGTTGAAGTTACTGTAGGCGGCGTGTGGAAAACATGCAGATCCAAGTCACGTCTCTCAGTCGTCTGTTCATTTCTTCCCAGCTCCTCTTTCCAGCTCGACTGTCATCTCTTCTTTCCCCCTCATTTCCTCCCCAGCTTTTAACTTTTTTCCAGATTTCCCCTTTTGTGATACTCATGCTTTGCATGTTTCTTTTCTCTCCTCCTGTCTTTCTGACTCTTCAGGTGGAGTTCGACTGCATTAACCCCAAGAAACAGAAGAAGAAGAAGAATTATAAAAACTCTGGAATTATCATTGTGAAGTCATGTAAGGTGAGGATGGATGGATGGATGGATGGATGGATGGATGGATGGAGCTTTGGTCTAAGCACTTTTTAGGATCGTCCATGTTTGCTTTACAGTTGTAATCTTTGGATGCATCTAAATTATGACCACTGGTATAACTGTTTGGGGCAGGTTGTGTAGATAATAAGATTGACAGTTAGTTTCTCACTGTCACTATAATTAGCCCTCATATTAGACACATTAAGTAAAGCATGTTTCCCACATTTCAAATCAAATCAGGTCTTACATCAAAGTCCTATCTTTCCACATTGACATTTCCAGTATCAAAGGCAAGGTCAGTGTGGACAGATAGTGCTGGCAGTAGCAGCTCTGCAGCAGCAACACATGCACGCGAGCTGCAGCAGCTCAGTGAGGTTGCCGTCACTCAGAGGTGGTGTAAACAGTGTGGCCCAGGCATTAACCAATCAGTAGAGTCTATTTGTGTGCATACTGTAAAACAAAACCAAAAAAGCTAAAAGAGGCTAAAATCTGCACAGTGTTACACAGTTGTTTGTTTTTTTTTCAGTGAGTTCGGCACTGCATGTGACATTTAAATGTAATTTGCATTTATATCAAAAATATCACGTCGTGCAGCTTTGAGCTACTGAAACATTTAGCTGTTCCAGGTAATTTCCCATTTAAAATAACAATTCAAAATGACCCATCCTACACTCAACTCAGTGAAACATTTGATTAAACCATTGTGGTTTTGATCAGCTGACGCACTTCTAACTGGGCGCTCATAAGTCCTTCTGAATAACTAATTAGTGTGGCAGCTTCAGGCCCCTCAGAGGACACATGAAGCCTGAACACTGAGTCTTTAGATGCCTATTGGAATGACATTAAAGCTGCGAGTGTGTGATGACACGCTTTCATAATTGATTCTTTTCCTTCGTCCTTTTTTAATGATGCAAAATCATGAGCGAGCCTTTGTGCAGATGTATGCACAACCATCACATGTACACACACACATTCATACATATACAGCGCATGCACAGAACTGCTAATACAATAAGTGTATTTGTTAGCTGCCGGCAGGGATTAGTCTAATGACAGTAAAATCCATGCTAAATATTCATTGTAATTGGAGTGGAAATTGTGTTGAGACAAGATAATTAATTGGTGCTCGATTGGAGGTACCTTATATTAGAACACAAGGGCTGTTTTGTTATTTTAAAACAAAGAGTTGTGTTGTTTACTGCATAGTCTGTGCTGTTGAAATCAGTTTGTCTAAAAAATGGACAAATGGATAAGTAAAAAAATAACAACAGTCTGTGTTTTTCTTGGTTACTGGATTATCTGTGTATGATGTGGTGAGATTTACAACAGTCTAATGATCTGATCCCTCTGACTCACCTTTTCTCAAAAGATCCTCTTCTTTGGCGGCTTTAGTTACTTTCCTTGTTTTCTTACTTTTTCCTGTGCCTGTAGATTACAAGGGACTACACCTTTCTGGATTACATACTGGGAGGATGTCAGCTCATGTTCACTGTAAGTATTATATTAGCATGCCTGTGTTTCTGCCTCTGAAGTGATGTGATAATGAGATACATATTTCCATGTGCTTTGCTCTTGAAAATGGTTGGAAGACATTTACATTTCCTATGTTCATCTCCCAGGGGGTTACAGCTGGATGATCATTTACATATAGAGAGGAGTAGTGCAAGAGACAAGATGTTACTCAGAGAAAAAGAGTGGAGTAGAGAGGAGGAATGGAGTATTGTGAAAAATCGGATTGTGGGTACTTCACAGGATTTGTGAAAAAAGGAGGAGAGAAAGGGAACAGGTGAAAAAAGAGATAGAAGTGGCTGCTGGACATGGGAACGGAGAGAGAAAGAGAAGCGTCACAGTCTATTTTGGTATCTTGTTCTGAGAAACTCATATGTGTCCCTGGTGGTGTCACACCTTTGCGTAACTAAGTACAGCAAAAATGTGTTTATAGTAGCCAATCTCTCTCTCTCTCACACACACACACACACACACACACACACACACAAACTCACAGTCATTCAGTAGTTTTATTATTATCCAGGGTGTTTTGTTTCCAACAAATACAACTGCCCTGTGGATAAATCTCAGACTCATTCAGACTGGCTCCCTGTTACTGTTACACTCACACTAACGTGCACAGACACACTAAGAAAAGAAGGACTTACAGCACAGATAGAGCACACAATGAGAGCACACACTCACACTCTGTGCCAACTATACATATGCACATTCACACTGTCCCTTTTTTTTCTCCCTGCTTTGGAAGCTAGAACCAGGCTCCAGATGTAGCAGGGTAACGATAATATACAATTATACAACTGATTTTGTTGGATTTTTCTTTATGTTCTTATATTAGACTCCTTTGCACTGCATTGTATTGGAGTATTTTAATAAGAATCATTGCATTTGTTATTTGTTTTTTTTCTTTTTCTTTTTTGATAGGTAATTCTGAAATTAGATATTTAGTAAAGCAAATTATGAAAAGTTAACACTGCTGTGTAGCTTCTGAACTGTCACACAGCTGATTTGAAATCCAAAGAAAATATTTTTCCAAGTGCTAAAATTACCCAACATGTTGTACTACATTCCAGTAATAACTTTTTCTTGAATGAACAAAAATTGTATCTGACCATGACACATTTCTTGTATTGATGATTCAACAATGAGGAATTTGAAGTCAATCCAAGAGGTGGAACTTCTCAAACAGACAAACACATAACACTGTCAACAGGAAAAATGAAAGGTGTCTTTTCCTCTTGAACCCTGGTCAGCTGTTTCATCGCCACCCTCCTCACTGCTGGCAACACAGGCAATGACAACATTCACTGTCAGCCTGTTTTATTGTTTATTGCTTATTTTTGCAAATGAGGCTTTAATGCAAAGAGCATAGTGATTGTTGCCATAATGGCACTTTGTGCTGTTGATGACATGAATAAGTGAAGGAGAAAAACACCGTGGGAAAAAACTGTCAAAAAGCTTAGGATACAATGTTTCCCATACACGTGCTATGTGAATAATTTGCCTCTAGTAATCAAGTAGTCTGCACAGAATTCATCGGGGGGTTTCTCAGACATGACAACATTTGGAAAAATGATTTTAAAGTGTTGTAGCTTTGACTACTGCAAACTGTCATATGCTCACTCCCTTCTAACGTCTTGAATCGCCATAGTGTGTATCGACCAGTAACAACCGTCCTGTTGTGTGTGTGTGTGTGTGTGTGTGTGTGTGTGTGTGGTAGTTCCGCTCATGTTTGCTGTGGTCGGCTCTTGATGACCAGTTAAACCAGAATGTCAGAATGTGGAGGTCTGATGTGAGCAGCAGTGATGAGCTTTGAAGTTAGTTTTAAGGCATCAGGACTCTCTACCTCCAGCCTGCTCTCTCTCTCTGGAGGGCTGAGGTGAATGAGAGACACTCTCCCCTCTGTCATCAGCCGGCAGTCCAGCGCCTCAGTAAAACACTGGGCGGTGTTGGGCAGCTCTCAGTCGTGGAAATTTCTCACAGCTGAGTGTTTGCATGTAAGGATATTGCTAGAAAACTCAACATTATTTGTTAAAATAGAAATGTCACAATTTGCAGAAAAGAGAGACTGATAAAAATATTTTATTTATCTCATCGCTCCAGTCCTTGCTTATTTGCAATGAGCAGGATTTCACTGCAATGGGAACCTTTGCCTGTTCTAGTGGGGATGAGACGAGCAAATCTAAGGCAGAATGGGAACTCTTAAATCCTCACTGCTCCCTCCTAATCTTTTGCCTTTTGTCACAGACCTGCAGCTCCTTTACTGATGCACACACACACACACACACACGCACGCACACACACACACACCTAATACTGTCTTAACACAGATACTTCCTCTCCTGCTTACAAACTCATTTACATACGCACATGTGAGCACAAACATTTATTATCCTCTTCACGCTCTCTATCCTCATACAGACATTTTATCTCACAAACTTTTGCGCACTCTAAACAGGACGTACTGTATCTGTGCGCGCACACACACACACACATGCAATATCTCCAAACATGCACCATCCCTGCTTACGCACACTGCCTGATTTAGACATAATCTGACACAGACACTCAGTCATAGATAGCATCGTCCTCTCACAAAAACGCTGCAATTTAGCTGCATAGATTTTATATACATGCACATACGGTGGAAAGCAGTCGTGTACAAGAACATACCAGCAAAGACACACATGCATGCAAAAAGAGCCGTTCTGCGGTGTTCAATCAGACTTAGGATGGCTCTAATCCTAATCTCCAGGAAGGGAAAGTCTCGGGGCTGTGGGAGCTGCAGGAGAGAGCAACATTTCTCAGTTACACACTCCAACACAAAGAGACAGCCTGCTACTGCTGATGGGCTGTTTGTGAAGGACTCATTTCAGCTGAATTATGCTGTAATTCATATCTTCTGTTTGATATCATTTGGAGCTGCAAGGAGCATAACTGGCTGTAAGGGATTTTGGTGAGGGGATAGAAGCGTGTAAGAGGTGTAGAAAACATACGGAAGCTGCCGTATGTATCACACACTTAATGAAGTATGAGCTGATCATAGGACAGAAGTAAGACAGAGCATCCAGTGTGTGAACTGTCAGATCCATCAGTACCAAAGGGGAGAAAACGACAGCATGAATAATAATACATCTACAGGACTTTAACTTACCTTATCCTCAAGGTTTCATAGCTCATGATGTTGATACAGACAAAAAATCAGTCCAGAGTCAGAGCTGATTTTTGTTTCTGCCTCTCATAACAGATCTCAGGACCTCGTCATTTTATTCAATGACTTGAGGCCAAGCAGCAAAATATTTGATTATGAAATCTTTTGGGCAGCAACTAACAAATAATGTCCTTATTGATATAAATGATATACATATATTTTTTTCTCAATTAATGCAGCTATTTATAATTATGCTATTGCTACATAACCACTGTTAGCATTAACAGCTGTTTATTTACAAGTCTTGCCAAGAGCTTCAGCCACTGTTGCATTTATAAAGTTCTAATACACACTCTGAGCAGCACTACTTCTTCAGGGCAGTGTGGAAGCTACAGTGAGTCGGTATGAAAAAGTGTTGAGGCAGGCCAAGCAGGCTGGGGCTAGCTGGTTAGCACGCTAACTTCTGTACAAGACAGGAAGAGACTAGACTGGTAAGAAAACCGCTGTTAATGCTGTGTACAATAGCAAAACTTACAAATAGCTCCTTTGATTGTTTGGTCTATAAAATGTAAGAAAATTGCACCCAAGGGGTAATTTTCAGATAGATACTGTATTCAGCCTGTTTTATTCAACCATCACGCCAATGTTTTTGCATGTTTGCTTAAAAAATGACTGAAATAAATTGACCAATTATCAAAATAGTAATTCAGCCAATAATTGCAGCTCTAATATATTTCTTAATTCCTAAAGCCTGACAGTATCTGACAGTTTATTTGTTTGTACATAACACTATATACTGTATATAACCTTAAGGACAAATCACACTAATATGGTGTAAAGTCTTGAGTGGAGTTGGAGGTGGTGTTATTCTGATATCTTAATTCAAATAGAGTCTATTCTGTATATATACCACAATACAAAATGCCCATGGTTATACCTCATATTACTGAATATGACATATCCCTACAGACACTGGGAGCCATCCACTAGTGTATGCTTGACACTAGTTGGATTTTATTTTTTTTGTTTTAACCACATCTCAACCCAAAACAGTCTCTCTCAGTGTAGACGTCTGGCAGTGGACAGCAGCAACTTTAACACTCTCTTCCATCCAACCTTCCCTGCATCCATCTCTCTAGCTGTTTAACTGCAAATGAGTCTGAGAGGTCCTGGCGTGAGAACAGGCTGATACTTGACAAGACGCAGCTGAGATAACCCCGATGTGACTGTCAGCATGTCAATTATTTGACAGTAATTTAGCAGTAGTGGAATCCCTCTAATTTTCTGCTTTCACAGACATCCTGCCACATTGCTGCTCTGCTGCTCTTGTCGCCCCCCTGTTCATTTTCACACTGTGCACTTGCTTGTTGAAATTGTGTGTTTGTCATGTTGTGTTAAGGCTACTTGTGTGTTAGCAGTTACTAATTGCCTAGGGTTAGAAATAAGTTGGAAACAGAATGGTGTCATCAAATTTGCAGCCATCAAACTAATAATGTCTGTCACTGAAGAGGGCACTGAAGGAAAAATGCTTTAATAGTTTCACTGATATATATACAATAGGAAAGAAAATGGAAAACACAGTAATTTCTTCCCTGGCGGTGTACACGTTCATGCATGCGTACATGCATGTATTGTATTAATGTATCTTGGTGTTAGCGGAAAAAAAATGTTTGCTGGTGTGAATTTGTTTTGTAGTTCAGAACGTCTAAATGCACAATTACAAAGATTACAGAGCCACAGTTTACCTATATTGTAATTGGTTTACATTATATTCCCCTTCATAGTAGTATGCCAAGAATTTTCAGAATGTTTGTTACTTGTATACTCCAATGGAAAAATCCTAATATAAATTCTATAACCCATTTAATTGTAATAAACACTGTAAAAACGTGAGTGTCTTTGTCAGCAGGACCAAATAGTAAAGACAGAAATGAAAGAAATGAAATGCCAGTTATGTCTATTACAGTACTCTCTATGATACTCCTGTATAAGATGTACCAGTGGGCCTGTTTTCTGAAGCCAGGCCTGGGAGTGCTGTTCGAAGCTGAGCGCCTGTTGGCTGGATGATTACAGTAACTCGGGCATGCACAAGCTGAAAATGCATCTTGGGTCTCATTCAATATAACCTGTCTCTGGGTAAAGGGAGCCATGGTTGTTGTGAGTGTTTGAGTGGAAGCATGATGCTAACTACTAAACCAAAAGGAAATAAAAACTGCCACAATTGTAGGCATGGTGTACTGACTACTTGTGTATCACGCAGTAACCACCTGTGTTCGTGGCAGAATGGAAATGAAGAGAAAACATTGGTGTTACTTCTAAAGCAGCATTTCTGGAAAAACAGATGGTGCAACACAGGTCGTGATAGCTTCCTCCTTTCTGGCCCCTGTGTTTATTTATTCTGTATTCCCTCAAAGCTGAGCACTGCCGTGATGGTTTCATCTGTTTTTATTAATCTTCTGTGACTTGAGTTTAAAGAGGGATGATCTGCCACTGGTCTCCTGTTGTTAGACTTCTGTGTTAGGTATGGATGGTACATAGTAAATGTAATCTGACCACATTGAGGTTTATAAGTCTACATGGTGGTCAGCTCCTTTGGCCAAACAGGCAAATAGCATAGTATAATTTTAAGTATATTGTCCACAATAAACTTAACTATTTCAAATCTTGGGTTTCCAAACCCAAAATTTCATCTCTTTCATGTTTAATTTCTATGATTACAGGAAATAATATTTTGTCCACTTGCTACCTTGAACCAAGAATGTGGGTTTTTTTTTTTTTTTTACTCATATGATTTTCCATGAGCAACACACATGGACACACATGAAAATGCACAGCAGCACCCTAATTCTGTCACCCTGCATCTCTGTGTCCATCACTCCTGCTGCTCCTGCTGCTCTCTATACTCTGTCCTCTCTCTCTCCTCCCAGTCCTTTACCTCATTTGTCCAGTTGTCTCTCTTGTACTCAGACATCTACCAGCGTTCCTCTCTCTTACCGCTTCTCTGTTTTCTCTTTCTTCAGTTGTTGACCATATTGAACCACAGCATTGTTGTTTTAAAACACCCCTGGTGGCTTCAAACAAAGAGAGAATAGGGAGATGGTTTAGATTATCTTTAAGATGAATGGAGGGAGGCGGAGTTTCTGGGTCGGGTTCTTGTCAGCGCACAAACTGCTTTTCAGTGCCTGAGGGAAAGCTTGTCACTCTTAATCTCATATTATGTTAGGCTGTGTGTCTCTCTTGAACGTGTGTGTGTGTGTGTGTGTGTGTGTGTGTGTGTGTGTTATATATATACTGTATGTTATCACAGTGTCACCCCATGGTCATCTATGTTAAAAATATGCCGCCGTTCAATTTCAAGGCCTTCCCTTCTTTTTTCTCTCTCTCCTCAGATGAAAACCTTGTTTGGTGTGCTTTTAATATGTTTGCTGAATCAGGAAAGATATTTAGTAGACAAATGTGCATGTGCATTTATTTTTTATTAGGGCTGTAACAATATCATGGTGCAATATTTTATGTCACAAGAAGCGACAACTTGCATTGTGGGGCTTCACAAATGAATCACAATATCAAGTAAATCATATCAACTGGCTAACAAGCAAGTGAGCGGTGCAGACATGGAGTGCAGCAGATCTTTGCTGTTCTCTTACTCTGAGATAACAAGCTGTCCCAACTCAGACAGTGTTTTCAGAACTTATCAGCAACTCCAGTCTCTCTTTTTTTCCTGCAGACTTTTGCCTCTAAATGAAACAAATGAGGAACCTTTTGCTGTTTTGCTTTTGTTTGTTTTCAGCCAATATATTGAAAAAATCAGCTGTGTGAGTATTGTGTTTCATGCTCAACAAACATTATATCTTTTGAGTTTCTGCAAATTTAATAGAGAAACAAACCTAAACCCATCAAACAATCAGTGGCTCCAGCTAAGTGATTGAGCCATTGATGATCCAGATGATATACACTAGAGCTGAACTGGATGACCCACAACTTGTATGGACAGATGGCAGATTGCACAGAGGGAACGTAATAAACCTGGGCTCCTACAATTTCATGTTATGTCAAAAGAGATTCAACTACTCCTGTTTCCTGCTTTTTTGCTGCTGTTGCGTACATTCACTTGTCATTCCACACAACAGTTACAGTATGTTGTATCACTCTTCTAATAACATTGCACTTGAACCACACGGCAGGTTTCTAATTTGACCTCTAATGTATCACTTCTCTGCTTTTCCATAGGTCGGTATCGACTTCACAGCCTCCAATGGGAACCCTCGAGAGCCGTCCTCCCTCCATTACATCAACCCGCTGGGCAGCAATGAGTATCTCGCTGCCATCTTAGCTGTGGGACAAATCATCCAGGACTATGATACGTGAGTATCTTGGTTGTGTTTTTAAACAGTAAGGACAAGGTTCAAGATGTAATGTTTTTCTTTAATGATCACAATCGGGATTGTTCCCAGAGTGTCTCTACAAACACCAAAGTGACAGCTCAAATATATCAGAGCTGGAGTTTTGCAAATTTAACAGTGAAAGGACAATGGTTTCATTAATGTGGGGAGAAAGATGTGCAGAAAGAAGAAAACCAATTTAATATCCATCTTTAACTACTAACATAATGTTTCTGCTTTGTTTTTATTAACTTATTGTTGGTATTCACTTATTATTTTTATCTTTTAATCTTGGTGTTGTAGTTATGTGCCCCGTATTTTTATATTTTTTTGTGTGCTAAATACATATATCCCACTGCTGCATACCCATTTGCTCCACTGGGGACAAATAATAGTGACTGATTGATCTTAATCCCACCCCCTGCCCAAGCACTGCTATACAGAGCTTTAGCATTGACATCAATTGTGCCCACTGCTTTAGTTTATATGTTAAAAATAAGATTTTCACAGTAAAGGCCAAAGTTTGTGACACTGAAAACATACTGAGACCATCAATCATGCATACATTTATACATATTGTTTAAAAGATCATTCTTCTCTTTCAATAATTACTTTAACTTCTCCAAAAAATTAGAAAGGAAAATGTCATTTCTGTGTATCCTGCCCATCAGATAAAGCCATTTTACAATAATAGTGTATTTTCCTACCAGTTCTCTGCCTGTTTTCTTGCAAATGTCTTTCAATGTGTGTCTTTGTGACAAGGTAACAGGATTTCCTCTGCTGTCTAAATCCAGCTTGTTGAATTTGGATTTAAAAAAAAAAAAAAGGGTTCAACATACGTTCCAATCTGTTGTCATGGTTTCCTCCTCAGCGACAAAATGTTTCCTGCTCTGGGATTTGGAGCCCAACTCCCACCAGACTGGAAGGTATGTTTGTGTTTGTTGGGGGATGTTGCTGTTATTGTTGTTGTCTGTCTGTGTGTGTGTGTGGGTGTGGGTGTGGGTATAGGTGTGTGTGTGCAAGAGAGAGAGAAAGAGGGGGGTGGTGTCATACGCAAACTTGCAGTTAAAGCAAGTCTATATCATACATACATTATTTTATAAACACACATACACACACACACACACACACAGACTGTAAGCATTATACATACATATTTACATGATTACGCAACTGTCAACCCATCTGTGTTGCCATGGCACTGAGCTGATGAAAAGGACAAAGGAGAGAGAGCAGTACGCAGAGAGATGGAGAGAGGGTGGGAGGGAGAAGGTGTGGGAGAAATGGACAGTATTTCTCAACAATATTTTACAGTGTAGTGAAGGATGAGATTCACATGTATTGTCTGTCTCTTGTCTCTTCAGGTGTCACACGAATTTGCCATCAACTTTAACCCCACCAACCCCTTCTGTTCAGGTGAGACGCTGTGAGGCAGTTACAGACGTCGTCGATGACTCTGCTGTAACCTTTAGAAATATTAATGATATTTTCACATTATACTTTCATTGTATTGATCTGCGATTTTAGATTTTTATTGATATTTTAAACTATGAAAGTGATAACGATTAATGAGCTGATACTTTTCTAACGGATGGGTCAACTCCTGCCAATATGAACCTATAAAGCAAAGTGTGACATATATGATATTGATACCAACAAGCTTTACTGAAAATCAGCCGAAAACACTGTTGCTCACCTATGCTTATAGGTTTCTGTCTTCTTTGTGGCTTGGATCCACATCTTCTGCCAGCAAGCTGCAGGAACAGATAGCAGTTACTGATCTATTTCTTTCCCTTTCAAGATGTAAAACATTATTTGTCTTCAGTAGTATTGAGGGATTATACTGTAGGCCCATCTTTAAATATGATTACACTAGTGTAACAGCAAAAAGGTTGCCATGACTGTGTGAAAGGCTAAAACAGAATTAAAGTTCATTTAAAAGGACATAAAAGAATAATGCGATTTTCTCAATTAAGCATTCAGACACAAGACTGCAATATCATTGTGATTTTATGGAAGTGTACAGGGGAAAAAGTAAAACACCACTACAATAAAAACTGGAGTATTCCTCAGTTTAACAAGAATGCCAGACACACTGTCAAAAAAAAAAAAGACATGCCATCTCCAGATCATGTGACAGCAGCAGGCGCTGCACTCCTCTGTGAGTGTCTTGCTGAGTTGAGTAAATAACACGTTCACACTTCACCTACACTTTCTTCTTAAGACGTTTGTCTGAGTTGGCAGTATGAACAGCAGTGCACAAACATTTGCTCCTGACAATTCAGACCAGTCAAACATCCAGATAAGTGCATTCATATTTAGTTTTGGCAATGTACAACTGAAGACAAAAGCATAGAGTCAAATAGCAACAGGCTATTTCCAAGCCAACTCATTATACTAGCAATGTACACCTGATGAAATCATTTACATTTAAACACTTAAGGCCATGCTAGCAACATGGCAATGTGGGATGGTTGGTAGGTCCACCACTTTGTTCCAACAACTATTGGATGACATTTTGTACAGTCAAGGTCCAAAAGGAAGAATCCAACGTACTTTGTTGATCCACTGACTTTTCTGTAGCACCTCCAGCAGGTTGATATTTTTGGCCTTTTGTGAAATGTCTTTACAAATCGGCTGGAATGCCATTAAATATGATCCAAATATTCATGATTTCAAGAGAATGAATCCTAAAGACTTTGGTGATCTCTGGAACCTTAATCTAGTGCCATGGGGCTTGTTGTTTTCACCATGAGGTTGATATGTGGTTTTGAGTTAAACGTCTCAAAAACTGCTGAATGGATTGTGATAAAATGTGGTACAGACATTCATGTCCCCCTCAGGATAAATTGTTATCACTTTGGTTTGTATCTCGCATGATCGTCTGGTAAACATTTTACTTCGTCCAGCACTTTGGTTTAGGACTAGATATCTGTAAAGTTAATCGCGTTCCCATCAGCCTCAGCTGTACTTAGTGTTTTGTGCTAATTAGCAGCATGCTAACATACTAAACTAAACTGTTGAGCATGGTAAACACTATACTTGCTCAACATAAGCATGTTAGCATTGTCATAGTGAGCATGCTTGGATACTGACATTAGCAAGCTACGAGCACTGCTGGCTGCTAGCACGACTATAGACTCTCAGTCTTTTTCAGATATAAGTGGTAGTAAAAGCTAACTTAACATAAGTGCACAGTCTAGTTGAATTTAAGCAGATTTGTAAAGCCTCAGTATCCTGCACCTACTTTAATGGACCACAATGCAACAGCTCCTTTTAATGTGGTGTATTCACATCTGTTAATGCACCATGAGCATTTCAGATGTGTAGGATGGAAATGTGTTTGTTTACAAATGCAAACGACTTGAGTATCAACTGCTGAGAGCACAACTGTGAGACCCACAATGAAATTTGGTCACATATTTTAGCCTGACAGAGGCAGGAGGTTATGCTAAATCCGTACTATCTATACTCAGCCTGCTGATGATGAAGACTTGTGTCAAACATTAAGTGCTGCTTCTCCAAAAACAGATTATCATCATTAAAATATCTGCCTCCACAAACACCCTTTACTTTTAAGGGTAGCAACAGCTTCTCTGCAAACTATAGAAGAGAGCATCACAGCTCCTCTTTTCTTTGAAGGGCCAATACAGCCTTCAGTGCACTCTAAAATGACAAGAATCGGGTCAAACAATTAAACCTGATTTGGAGGATTGCAGTCACAAAGTGGTGTAGCTGCTACATAAAACCCTTTTATATGAAGTGCAATATTTAACCATCCAGCTAACCAGGGTTAGCTTTACATTTAAGAACCAAATTGTTTTTTTTGTGTGTGTTTTTTCTCAAAATAAAATAAATAGTCTGAATTCCACTCCTAAATATAGCTGCCAGATACTACTGATGTGCAAACGGATTCAGTTTTGGCTCAACAAGACGAGTGGGCAGAACATTTGAACAATCAGCTCACTTCAAAAAAACTGGCAATGTCCATATTTCTTGCATCGTCTTTCTGCGATAGCTCTGAGTGGCACAAAAGGTCAACCTGTCCATTGTTAGCAAAAACGCAGTCAGCCGCTTTCAAGCGTTCTGTAACATCTCGACTCATTTCTCTCAAGAGATTTTGTATGACTACACAGGAAAAGTATTTTCTTGATGGCACTTGGAATTTCAGCTCCATCACTTTAAGCAACTTTCTAAATCCCTTGCCTTTGACTACAGAAAATGGCTGTAGGTTGGTTGCAGTGAAGTTGCCAGTTGCTTTAGTTATTTCTTAAGCTCACACTGGTTTGTGGAGAAGGGTTCGAAAATGATTTCAACAGTCTTGTTTGATCCTGTGGGAGTTTTTTAGTGTTACCTTTTCCTTTGTCACGACTTTATGGAAGTAATAAAGATGGGAGCTCGTGTCAGATTTGTTAGTTGTTGTACAGGGTATTATCGTCTTGTTCAACTTACTGACAGTCTTAATCTTGTCAGCGACTCTTTCATTGTTTTCCCTTTAGTTCACAAGAAAACCAAAATACTCACGCTCATAACTTCAATGCAGGTGGAGCATTTTGTATCTCTGTATTACTGACGCTGCCTCCCACTGCTGGTGCTTTTAATGAGTGTAGGTCCCAGGAGACTGTTTTACATAATAAAGGTGATTGTGCCCGCATCGTGAGACCAAGCAGCACACTTCGTTCCATTTTTGTATCACGATATATCAATCTCAATACATTTACCCATCCTTATGTTGAAGAGTAAGCGTTTTTTATCATGAATTTGTATATTTTAATCAAATTGACATGTGAATGAAGAGAACACAACTTTTTATAGCAACATAAGAAAAATCAACAGCTGTATTTGAGTTGCCCTGTTGATTTTCTTGTTCTCTCAAAGAAACAAAAAAGACATGCAGGTTGATGAGACAGAAGACTAGCATTCAGCAAGTCAGCCCTGTCTGGGCACAAATTCAAGAGAATGAGTCTATCATAGCAATTCTGGTGAGAAAACAATAATGTGTTTGGAGCTGGCAGATATGTGTGAAAGCCGTTTTTTTTCTTACCCCTACATAAACCTCTGTTCTTCCTCTCGTCTCTGCTCTTCTTTCCGTCTCGAAAATTCTTTCTCTCTTTTTCGGCCTCTAGGTGTGGAGGGTATTGCCCAGGCCTACTCCGCCTGCCTTCCTCATATCCGTTTCTATGGCCCGACGAACTTTGCTCCAATCATCAGCCATGTAGCACGTTTTGCCGCCCAGGCCCTTCAACAAGAGAAAGCAGCGGTACGTGACAACAACTACGTTGTTCATCTGCATTTCTATATTTTGATTACTCTTCATTTGAAACCTATATGATGAAAACAAGACAGATGAGACAGAGTGTTTTCATGTCTAAGAATGCCACATGGTTCAAACTAGTTTTTACAGTACACTTTGGCTGTGTGCTCATAAACTAGAGTGAGTTATTTAGTTTGATATATTGTCACTGTATTTTTTTATTTAGGATACAGTCATCTTTTAATAAAATTAATTGTGTATTTTCCTACTGTTGAGACTATCTACTGTTTCATCTCATTTATACAAACATTAATTAATGCTGCTTATAGCTGCACACAGATACATAAGAAAAGACAACCACTGGTCAGTCTAAAATAAAAAATAGTGTAATTCCCAGATTCTTTTCACTTTTCATTAGAGTATCTAAACTTGTGTTTTTCAAGGTGATATGTAGGTTTGCTTTTGTTGCTCAAAGATTACTGCTCTTCTCTTTGGTGAACAACAGTTTGACAGCTCACAGACTGTACAATGCTCCAATTTGCTCTCTTTCAACTCTTCACAAGATTTCTACCCCTCTCGGTGCAGTCAAACAGCTCTCTAGGTTTAGATGATATCCCCTCCCTTATTTCCTGATGCTTTTTCCCCCTTTCAATGATTTGTGTGCTCTTTTGCACAAAATATGGACTTATGAGATTCTGTTCTGCCTTTATTTGTACTACATTGCAAGCCTCTCTGTTGTACTTCACTTACTTTGCTCTGGACTTTCCCTTTCATTCTCTGTTCGCTGTGTATATCGGTCTTCATTCTCATCTCATAAGGCGATTCACATCAAAGAAACACAAACATACCACTAAACACTATTGATTAGTCACCAGTAACAGAACAGCAGTCAGTGCTGAATACCTGTCAGGGCAGTTTGTACTTTATTAGTTTGTAATTTATGGGTTCTGTTTAGCAGCTTGGTGGCTGACAGGAAAAACAAGCGTGCGCATCTGTTGGCTTGAACTCGGACTTCATGCCAGGGAGGAGGGTGACAGACTGGAGTGACAACTTCATGTCCTTCCACCACTTCGCAGCTGAGACACTGACCAGGCTTTTCACACATTTTCACACTTAACAGCATGATAGGGAGGCAGGCTCCATCCCATTTTCTCCTTTTCCTGCTGGTGGCATGGCTCTAGGGATGTCTGTAGTCAGTCCACTGCTTTGGCCCAGACTGAAATATCTCAACAACCGTCAGATGAATTGCCACAAAATGTTGTACACACATCTGTTCATCAGCATGAATTGCAATAATTTTAATGACCCTCTGTCATTTTTATGGTGTGTAATCAAATATCAGCTAAATTAATGACATTCCCATCAGCCTCAGCTGTACTTTGTGTTTTGTGCTAATTAGAACATGTCAGAATACTGACATGCTAAATTAAAATAAGGATGGTAAACATTATACCTGTTTTACATCGGTATGTTGACACTGCCATTATGAGCATGTTAACATGCTGACATTAGCATTTAGATGAAACACAGAGAAGCTCTGGCATGGCTGCACACTCAGCTACCATCTATAGCAACCAAATAAGGTTCATCTTACCTGTAGATTTTACCAGCATTGGGATTCTTGTTGGTTTCCTAAAAACCAACCTTCACCTGCTTTTCATGTATACGTTCACTCTTGTGCGCAGTGGTCTTTTCACATTAATGAGATTCTAAAAGCATGTATTAAGCTTTATACCTGACACATAAGATTAGCAGCACACCTGTAGTCATCTCTAAGAGTCAGGAGTCATTTTTTTAGAAGAAGAACCAATTCCTGAACCAAAAGCTGAGATGTTTGAGCTGAGTTCAGTTTTAAGTCCAAACTGAATTACAGCATACTGTACTTCCAACTAGGTCGAACCACTGGATTATGTATCTGAGGGAGTAACACATAAATTCCAAATTAAGAGTAAGCCTAAGGCTCTGTCTCACACCCAAGAAGTCTTTCTATTTTGGTAGCATTTCTTGGTAGGAAGCCATACAGTATTCCTTGAAGTGTGGGACAGTCTCATTCAAACAGGACTTCCTTTAAAGCTGCGGTTAAATTCACAATAATACAGTGTCACAAAACACAACTGGCTGTCATGTTGTAGGTGTGTTGCGACACATACTGATGAAGGGCGTTATGTGTGATTACATTACCAATGAAACCAGCGATATTTTCAATTTACAGCATGTATGTTTACACACAGCTACTTTATATAATAGGAAAGAGCTCAGGACACTGTTTGTCACATTACAGTAATATGCACAGGCATTGTTGTTCAACAAGCCCAGTCGTACTGACCATTGAATGAAATACAAAGTGCATCAAAAGTAGATGGAACACTGCACGCACACACTCAGCCCACACAGTTAACAGTACAACAGTATCCATAAAATGCATTATGAATGTCAGCATTATTACTCATCCATCACCTTGTCTAGTATTTTTCAAAACACTTTCATGTAGCCATAAAGTAAAATTATTCTCAACTGATGCCTAAAACTAAACTAAAGAGAGATTCGTCATGAAAGTGGGATGCCTGGTGCCATCTACTTTTATCTGATAGCAAGACTCCACTAATTCATTGACTATTGCATCAATGAAAACACTACTCATAATCAGTCAAACTCATAATCTACTTATTTTGCACATCATGGCATGTGTACATGGCATCATGTGGAGAACAGTGATCTATTGTGGCCAACACACTGTCCTTTTTAATGGTGCATTTGAATAAGGACAGAAAAAATCCACTTCATCTCTCTTCAGTATCATTTAATGGATAATTTTTTTCTCTGAGAGACAAGTGATTGGATACTAGGAATTCAGTTGCATTGGGGCGTCTGGTAACTCACCTGGTAGAGCGTGTACCATTAAGACTGAGTCCTTCCTGCAGCAGCCTGGGCTCAAATCCTAAGAGTGCATTCATTTGTTTTTGAAAAGAAGGGTAGACAGACACCCCAACTATCTCGTAATATGCTGCCCCCTATTCATAGTATTTTGTTTGTCTGGCTACCATAGATATTAAAATGTAATGTGTGCAAATGTCTGTTTTTTACAAACTGTGGCGAGGTGGGGGAAAACGGTCTTGCTCCGGTCTAATCATGATGTCTGATGAGTTTTTCCAAATATTTTCTTTTGCTATTTGCACCAGAGTAAGCTTCTTTATTCTTCCTTGCTATGCAGAAGTCTAAAATGAGCTTTATTTGGCTTGGCTGCTTGGAGTCTTAGAGTTAAATCACAAATGAATGTGCAATAACTGCTGCTGCTCTGGCCTCTGAATCTGCCACAAGGGGACATAAATAAAAAGTATTTGCCTGTTGGCCACAGTGGTTAGCACTCGCAGAGGTTCCACTGGTGCAGCAGCAGAATCACATCAAGTCCATGTGGCTATTTTAATTTCTAATTGAATTGTTTTCAATTTTAGAGTTAACAAAGCAAAATAAGTGGTAGTAATTATTCCAAAAGAGAAACAAAGGGTCTTTTCATGAACAGCAGGCTGTACAGCTGGAGGAAGCTTTCCCCGTCCATCCTTCAGTGTGTCTGAGTTTATGCTTGTGCACTTTTCACATGTTGTCCTCGAGTTCACGTTTCTGACTGTGTGACACTGCAGCTAAAACAACACAACACTGGGCACAAACTGAGGTCTCGCACATGTTCCTGACGTCAAAGACGAGGAAGAGCCTCAGGAAACTTTGGTTAGGAATTACATCACCCGTGAGTCTCAGCACAACGTTTCCACCGGGGTCAGTCAAAAAAAAAAAAAAAAAAAAAGCACAGACGTCTTCAAAACTTACAACAAAATGTACATGTCCCCATCTTGTACGTATCCTGTGGCACGTCTCCTGCCTAAATCTGAAGAGAGTGCAGTGGCTGGGTATCATTATGCTCCCACAGTGCTTTTTGTCCATAATTGTACCCTGTCACCCTGCGGAGAACAAATAGAAATACACAAAGGGTTGTGTTTCGTGTGCCAGAATCCTATTGTTTCTGTAAGGAAATTATTGCAGACCCTTTTCTTATTTTATATTATAGTGAGTTCAAACAGGGGTACACCATAGGAAGGAGTAACAGACAAACAGATGTGACAGCCACATCAGAAGTGTGTGTGGATGTGTGTGTGTATTGGGGTAAGTGTGTGGGTAGGTAGTTGGCTGCACAAATCGGCTGCTTCTGTGCCTCAGTGTCCCTGTTCCTGGTCCTGATAATGAGGGAACCTACAACTGCAGACTGTGTGACTGTGTACGAACACACTCCTGCAACCAACACACACACACACATATACACACACAGACTGCAGACCAGTGCAGTGTGTGTGTCTCAGTGTGTGAGCGACCCTGTCTGTCTGTGTGATAATGTCTCTCTAATGAGCGCTGCTTTTAGCACATTAAAGAGACAGGCTTCAGAGCTCTCCCTGTGTGTGTGTGTGTGTGTGTGTGTGTGTGTGTGTGTGTGTGTGTGTGTGTGTGTGGCCCAAGCAAAATTTTTTGAAGTAACCATTGAAGTAAAGTCAGTGTGTGTCTTCACTTTTTCTTATCTGAGGTAACCATTCACATTCTAATACGCAGAACCGATGAGGTTTTTTTTCTGTGCATCTCCTCGCACATAGTCGGTGTCATGTCAGGTCTCATTTTCAAACTGTAAACCAGAGTCCTGAACCACGACAAAAAGTTCAGCTTAGTCCGACTTTCTGTGGGGTACCAGGCGATGCTGGGTATCCAGTATCACAAAGCTGGTTATTAACTAGTGCAGTTAAGTCGAGGGTTACTGAACCAGATTTGGCAACGTTAATCAGAGCAGTGACCAGCACAAGCTGCGCTCTGACCATCAGGGTTTTCCTGACTTTGAAATTCGCTCTTCCTGATGCAGAGGTGGGAGGAGAGGCGCAAAGAGAAGGGAGGTTCATTCAAATTAGGTGGTATTATGGTGGAAAATGTGTCTTAGATGTTGTGCTGAGACCAGACGTCTGTTTCTAGCATGACATCACTTCGAGGCCTGTCGGGTGATTTTATTAACAAGAGCAAATTAAATACTTGGAGCAAACAATAATGTCATTTCCTGAAGAAGCATTTTCCCCTCTCTTAAGCTGTTTTTGCCCTGCGTCACTGTGATTGGCACAGCTCTCTCATAGTGGTTAGATGTGCAATTAGATTAAATTAGTGATGTCACTGGTTGTGTATTAATTAATCACACCCTCTGATCTGGGCTTGTTTTAGCTTGCACAATAAAATTAGGCAGCATCATTAGCATCATGAGTTAAATACTTTAGAGGGAACTCCAGCAATTTTACACATCGAGTCTGTTTACAGTTCTTGGGGAGTAATTTTGGAGGCTTTTATGGCTCCAGAGGGAAGTGTGTGTGAAGTCTGATGTCACTTACATTTTTCAGGTGGCCAGAAACATGACTCCAGACTAATACTAATGTTGCTCTGTGTCTATTGGATGTGTAAATAAGCCACTGTTTGCTGTCACATTAGCCTTAAAGCATTGTTATGATAACTATGTATGAAATGACAATGTGACGACAACATGACGGTGTGAAAAGGGGCCACAACCTACAGACAATTACAACCTGAATCTGCAGTGACAGCAAGTTTCAGCTCATTGTTTAACCGATCAGATCACAACTTTATTCTTCTGGTTCCCACTTTCATTGCTCTCATGGTGTCGTTTTCGGCTGCAGCTGCGAAAAATCCCCGACCCATACACTACCTGCTGAACACTAACTTACAGGCAAAGTTAATTACTAGCTGGTGAACATGGTGGAGCATTTAGCAGCGAAAGCAACAGATATTTCTTTTGGAAGTGTAATATCGGACTGTCATATCATGAAGTCAGTATTATATTCACTACTCTTTTATGCTGCGCTCAAGTTGCCAAAATAGTAAAAAAACAGAAAAAAAAATCTATTCATCAGAAAAAAAATATTCTACTCATCAAGGTAGCATTGCTACTTCCCCACAATATATTAAAATATATTATCAGTATTGGTGTATTTTCTTGGTTTCCCCTTTAAATAAGTTTAAACTACCTGTCTAAGATGAGACAGATAGAAACAGTAATGATAGAAAGTCTATAAAATAGCTTTCTGTCAAGCGTTTACTCATCAACAGGGCATGGTCTCCTGAAAGTGGTTCAGTTATCATCAATGTGTGTTTGTTTGTTTTGTTTTTTATAATGACAGATGAGTCCCATCTGTCCAAACAGTCCATCTCCAGACTTGGCCATGAAACATCTCCCTCTTTTTTATACAGCATCTATACACTCATGCACTTTCATACTCAAATAGTCCAATAACCCCTTGTGCCCTCCACTAATTCATTCATGTTTGTCCTTGAATTTGTGCAGAAATGTATGGGGAAAAATTCAATAGCAACATGCTATAGGGTGTTTCAGTCATATCCCAAAGCCTGAGCTCACATTTAGTCATTCATCATTCTCCTCTCTTCCTCTTGTTCTGCTGAATTAATTCTTTCTTTTTTTCCCTCCATTTTTTCCAGGAACAGATGGTGTACTTTGTCATATGAATGGAGCTCAACTCACTGTAACGCAGAAAAGCTTTCATTCTGGTTTCAATTTTTTTTCACACAGTGTCACTCTTCTTACCATTATTGACAACATAATCATCATGATTGAGACTGATTTTCTTGTCTTTTATCTCAATGCAGATTCCCCTTCAAGCTGCTCCTGGATCAGTTTCAAATTTAGCAGCAAAGCTCAACTAAAAGTCACATTTTCTCTTATTTCTCTTTATGTCTTTTCTGATCCTCTCGCCATCTCTTTCCCTCCATCAACCCTCTTCCCCTCTGCAGCAGTACTTCACTCTCCTCATTATAACAGACGGTGTTATCAGCGATATGGACGAGACACGTGACGCCATCGTTCAGGCCTCTAAGCTACCCATGTCCATTATCATCATTGGTGTGGGCAACGCTGACTTTGCTGCCATGGAGTTCTTAGATGGAGACGCCAGTGTTTTGAGGTCCAACACAGGAGAGGAGGCTGTGCGGGACATTGTGCAGTTCGTCCCTTTCAGGGATTTCCGTAATGTGAGTATTGGTTTCAGCCTGTTCAAATATCAAAACCAGGGTGAGGTGTGCTCAGTGCACTCAAAAAAAGTGAAATAGAATTTCAGGCACTTACTGGTTGTTATGTCTTTGTCCTCCAAGTAAATTTAAAGTTCAATAAAAGCAACAATCAAAGTTTGTTTGGGAAAGAAAAACATCAAAAAGTATCATGAAGCGTTGAACGGAGCTATCTGTAGATTTTCTCTGCTGCCGAATGTGGTTTCTTGCTGGGAGAATGTGGTGGTGATTGTGGCTTGACATCTTTGACTTCATAATACAAGAATTTATCATCTGCGCAGCGCTACGTCTTCAGGACAGACTGGAGGCGCTATTGGAAAGTGACGAGGCTAGCTAGCTGGTTAGCATGCTAACTTCAGTGGAAATCCCTGTTCATAATGTTATCAGGAAGTTTCATGGTCATAAGTGCTAAGACACTTCCAGGATGAGGTGCTAAGACGAATCTGTGAGTGGTGCTTTCAGCCAGTGCCATTACACACCACACTTAACCAAGTAGTGCTCCTTGGGCGAAGGCCTGGGAGGACACCACTTCCGATTAAAGAAGATTACAGAGATATTTTTAGAGAAAAGAATGGTTGAAAAGGAAAGATGGACCATTTAAAACTTGCCAGCACTGAGTCCTAACCTAAATCGCATTGAAAACCTTTGGAAAAAGGACTCATGCAAAGTCAAAAGAGCCTGAACCTTTAGCAGTGGAGAAGTTAAACTACCAGCAGGCAGGTGCAAGAAGCTTCAACTTGGCTACAAGAAATGTAGCCAAGTAAAAATAAATTATACAAGTTTTTTTTTAATATTAATATTTAATATTAAAATATTCTTATCATATAAAATTGGTTCAATTGCATTTGCTTTGAAGTTATTCTGAATTCTGTACTTAAAATTCAAGGGTGCCAATAATTTTACCAGGACTGTAATGACATGATGTCAAGCTGCAGTCAGTGTGTTACCAAATGGCAGCCTGTTGCTACTCAAACTGTAGCTGCTCACACACGATGTGCTCGACAAGGGGAGCTGCCTGGTTGTCTCACTGTCAGTATGCACGTGTGTGTGTGTGTGTGTGTGTGTGTGTGTGTGTGTGTGTGTGTGAGTGATGTGTTCTGTTGATGAGCATAGTTACACTGGATATAAAACGTGTTGATGTTAATGACTGTTCATACATGTGTGACAGCACACAGGTTAATTGGTGCGTGCACATTTCCAAGCTGTGCACAGGAGGACTCATGTAATGCATTTTTGTTTTTGTCATTTTTGTATGTTTTGTGTGTTTGTCTGTGTGTGGGCTGGAAGTGGGCGAGCTGACTTCCTTTGTTGTGGGAGGAACAGACAGTGTTTGCTGGCCTCGTTCCAGTTTGACAGTGGGAGGGTGAGAGACAGCAACAGACAGAACAGAGGAGACGGATTAATGAGTGACCTAAAATGTTGAGCTCGGTTTGCAGGCAAACTCTTACTACAAATTATCTTCATGAAGTTGGTTGGTTTGTGGTGATTAGATTGAAAGTTAGTAGGTACTTGTGTAATAAAATTTATTAGGCTATATTAGAAGTTCTTCAAAGTCTAATTTATGAGACCAAACAAGTAAAAATATTCACAGTAAGAAGTAGTAGTAGAAGTGAGAAAAAGTGAGCGAACCCTTTGGCATTATCTGCATTTATGTATGAATTTGTCCTAAATTATGGCCAGATCTTCACCGAAGTTACAATTATCAACAAACACACTGCTCAAAGCAGTTTTCTAGTCTTTTTAATGCTTCAATTTGCTCAGTGTTGCTTAGTGTCTTGCTCTTTTTCTCTGTCTCTCTCAGGCACCCAAGGAGACTCTTGCCAAATCGGTCTTGGCTGAGCTGCCTCAGCAGGTCACGCAGTATTTTAAACAGAGGAATCTCCCACCTGCCAACCCGGCACCGGAGTGAGACGCCCAGAAGACGAGAGCCCACACTCTGAACAACTGATCAACAAAACCTCTTTTCTCATTAACGGCAAACAAGACAGAATGAAAGTGTGTATATCAGCTTTGAACAAAAATTAGTAGTGGACAAAAATTAAAAAAAATCAAACATTGGAGACATCTCTGCCATTATATTTGCAAAGTTTGGTCAGTATCCAGTGTGAATCCATCCGAAATGAAATTGATATTGTCTGATGATGATAATGTGTAAGTGACAGCAGGTCTCTCCAAATGATTATATGAATATGCAGATAGGACACTGGCCTTTTTTAGAGGAATGAAAAATATCTTGATTCATCAGGATGTAGGGTTTTTATTTAATTTTTTATTTAATTTTTTTTTTGCTTTTTGCATGTGGGTGTCTTGTGACTGATACCATGTGATACATACAACTCCTTGGTGTAAAGTCCCTCCTAAGCTGAACTCTATCAATGGTTGACTCCTCTCCTGTTGTCGTATGGACCCTTTTTCAGGCAGCAGATCAGATGAGTGCTGCTTTTATGCTCATCTGTGGTGGACTCCTGGATTGAGCCTGAACAGAGCATTATTTCCTCACCCCTTCTCCATCACAAGGGGGACGATTTTCCTTTAGAAGTTTTGCTCGTCTGTCGTTCAAGAGGCAGGTTTTAACGCTCCACTATGTTTATTTGATGATAAGAGGTGAGTGAGGCCATAGTGGTAGCTGTAGCACTAACACCGGATAGATGTGGGATACTGTGCAAACTCATTTGGCTGTTAAATATGGGGCGATTTTGTTTGCCTTGTATTTCTTATAACTTTGGTTTATCCTGCATGTTGCCAATATCTATTCACTGTTTACAAACTGATGCTGGTGATCAGAAACGCATGATTTTTTTTTTTCTTTCTAATTATGTATTTAAGAGATTTTGTGAATATTTCAATGAGATCATGTTGAAAGCGAAGGAAGTGTGACAGTCAGAGCGGAAGGAGATGGGAAGTTTCTGATATGCATACAGTATATATATCGAATGTATATTTATATGATGCTGTTATGTTCCGATAAGCCAATGTTTCTGACATGTTTTTAATGTACTTTTTATGCAGTGCTGAATTGTGTACCGAAACTGCTACTATGTGTTTTACTGTGCATCTTTGTACTAAATGTGATATTAATTTTATAAAGTTGTGTCCATGTCCACACTCAGGTTAATAAACTGAAGAAAATGTCACATCCTCTGTGTTTCTGTGGATACAACGAGAAAAAAACGCAAAAGATCCATCCATCCTTTTTCTATAGCGCTTATCTGAACCGGGTTGCGGGGGGCTGGAGCTAATCCCAGCTGACACTGGGCGAGGGCGGGGTACACCCTGGACAGGTCGCCAGTCTATCACAGGGCTGACATATAGAGACAAACAGCCAATCATGTCACATTCACACCCATGGGCAATTTAGGGTCGCCAATTAACCTGATGTTCATGTCTTTGCAAAAGATGTGCAGAGATGCAAAATGATGAGAAAAGATGCAAAACAACTACAAATAGCCGTGAAGTGACTACAAAGAAATGTAAAACAACCACAAAAAGATGAAAAATGACTACAAAGAGGTGCAATCTAACCCACCCCCCCACCCCCACATTCAAAAGTTACTAAGACCGGATCTCTATAAGAAATGGATGTAGAGACATGTAGATGTAGGGGGGTGGGTGGTGACAAAAAACATTCGCACCAGATCTGTGTTTAACTCCACATGACTCAACATTGAATTTTTCTGGTGGTTTTTCTTGGACTGAAGACACAGTGAATTACAGTCTAATGCCACCAGTCCAACAGACTGAACACAGTGAATTCAGCTCACACAACGTGTGGCATCAGAGAAACACGTAAGAGTGAGGGAGAGAAAAAAGAATTCTTACAAAAACAGCACCTTAGTGCTCTGGTTTGGTGCTTTTGGCACAAACCGCCTTGAATATACTGTAATTACTGCCAGATTGGAAAAAATGTGGAAGCTGGCAACTTATTTTTATCTAAAAGGCTTGTGTTTGGTGTGGCTCAGAGTTCAAATCCAGAGCCGATATTTTCGTTGTAAATGTTGGTTTTATCATTTGTTGTCATAGCAACTCCTTTCATCACTACACCAGAGATACTGAGCGTCATCTGTTGGTTAAACTGAGAAATCCATGGCTGCCTTAAAAATGTCAGTGAACTCAGACAAACAGAAAAGCTTGTGACTGACCATGAACGCAAGATAAAATTATCTCGAGTCTCGTCGTCCGTCTGTGTTTACTGAGGCTTTGAGTCACTCTCACACCTCACACCTCAACATTTTATCCACTAAAGACAAATACAAACATTGGGCTGTTAAGGCTGCTTCATGTCACTGAGGGTCTTTATAGTTTCATATTATCTCACCTTGACTGCCACGTCGTTTTTCTACCTCACTCAGAAAACTGAGCTCAGCTCCACACCCTGCCAAGGTTTTAATTAGGACTGAATACACATCCCAGAATCCAATTACCTGAATTAGTTTTGAGCTAGTACAATTTTACACATTCATTTTATGGCCTATGTAGATCTGGCACTGAGCTTCACCGCAGATCTTTTAACATCTAAAAAACTGGCAGACTTTCTATGAGTGACAGCATAAGCAATTTTTTTTTTTTTTTTTTTTTTTACAGAGCCCAGCATTCATCTTCCATTTTCATCTTTCAAACCAACTTTTAAAGAAAGGCTTTCTATGATGTATTTTATACCTCACTGCAGTTAGCCAGCTTGGCTAGAACCATATTATTTTTGTTTCATTTCTTCTTTGTTTTTTGTGTAGGTCTTAGATATCCCTCCATGTACAGGCAGTAATACTACAAGATGCTGGTGCTATGAAAAACAGTTGTGGCCTGAACCTCAGGATTTAATGCTTATTTGATTGGGACTAATTAGACACTCCTGTAATATAGAAAGTGACTCTTACATGTCTTTTTTTATTATAAAACAGGTCTAAATGCTACTGTGAAAGTACCAAAGCACTGCTCAGTTCACAGAGGCATGCAAACAATCTGTATTCAGAAACTCTGCCAGTCACTGCCCTCAGCTATGCCCCCAGCCAACCTTCAGACCCTCCTCTACCTGGAGCTCCAGAGAGAAGTGTGAGAGAGGAGATGTAAAACTAAACTGAGATGTTAACCACAAATATATCTTTTTATGGATATCAAAACTTTGAATAAAACATGGGAAATTGTAAAATGTGGGGCCTTTAATTCTGAGAATCCAGTTATGGTTTTTAGACGATGTCGACAGATAAAGATACAAGAAATTACCAAATTCAAATGACAAAATTCACAGCTTTGGTCCACATTATGATTCCAAAGCTACTAGTCAAAAACATTATTGCCACATTATAAGGATGGCTAGTCATGGTGACAGCCAGTGAGTCCATCACGATGGTATTTGACAAAATTCAGTCTAACATGCAAACCCCAGAGTGATAATCATTAAACTTAATAATCCTCATTATTTGCATTATGGTGTTATTGTGACCGTGTTAGCTGATGTTAGCATTTAGCTCTAACCCCCATGTGCCTAGGTACATCCTCGCAGAGCTGCAGACTGCTAACTCGTTAAAGAAAAACATTTGCATAAATATTGACATTTCACTTTTCTCATGTGTAGGCTGTTTGGGAAATAGGCCTCTTGAGGGAAAGCACTAATAATTTGTCTTTAAAGGTCAGAGGTCAGAACGAGGTTTATTGGTGACATTTTCTCCACACTGTCATTATATCCTGTCACTCCACTGACTCTGCACGGCAAAGTGCGCTTACACGTCTTGGGGAGTACACTGCATAGGACCTGCTTGAATTCTGATTATGATGATAGTGTTGGTTGGGGCTGAGGACTAATGTAGAAACGAAAACAACCCAAAATGGTTTAGACCTACGAAAGTGGTATTAACTGGTAACTAGAGAGAACTTGACACAAAAAGCTGAATGAATGCAATAACCCACCTTATTCCTCCCTGGCATGAATTATTAAATGGACCACTTATTTAGCGCTTTTCTAATCTTATCAACCACTCAAAGCGCTTTTACAATGTGAGCCACATTCACCCAACACTTACATCTACACATAGAGCACTTCGACCATTCCCACACACTCATACACTGATGGGAGGCCCATCAGAGGCAATTTGGGGTTTAGTGCCTTGCTCAAGCACACTTTAACGTACGTACTGGAGGAGCTGGGGTTCGAACCACCGACCTTCTCATCAGCGGACCCGTTGTACTTCCTGGGCCACAACCTCTCGTTATTTTTTCTTAACTGGTGACTGTAAGAGTTAGTGGTATGCTACAGTTGTATTTCCTGCTCTTTGAGATTTGTGTGAAATCAATTTTGTTAGCATAAATGAGATATAACTATATTATATATTAATGAGCGTAAGAGGTGCTGGTAAGACAGATATTGATTCCTTCAGACAGAGGCATGTTAGCAGTTTCTCTGTTTCCTGCTAAGCTAAACTAAGTTTGCTGCCAGCAGTGGCTTTGTATTTAGCATACAGATATGAAAGTGGTGTTTAATATGGTTTTCTTTTATTAGAAAGAAAGTAAATAAGCGCCTCAAACTTTTTAAAGGGGAAAACGTGATCTTACCCATGTTTTATTACCAAGGACAGGGGAGGACGACCTGTAGAGGTGGTGTTTGGTGGCAGTAACAATCAAAGTTAGTGTGGCTGCTCCACCTGCTTTAATAATAAGGAATCATAATAATTTTTCATCACTTCAAAAGCTAAATCTGCTACAGTACATTTTGAGACCATTTCTTCAGCTTGTCCTCCCACCTGTCACGAGTGAAAGGCACATAATCCAACCCTCTCAAAAAAAAAAACATTTATACACACACACCAAAGCACAGCAAAAACTCTTGCAGATGCCGGTTTCATGGAAGGCATTACTGGAAGTCGCACCCCTGATTAACAAAAAGTATCACTGCGGTTGGAAATAAGGTCAACACTATCTCTAACTGGACCCTGATATTGAAAAAAAAAAATCCCAGTACACTGCAAATATAATAGATCTGTCTGTGTGTCTCTCTCCCACACACACACACACACACACACACACACACACACACACACAAATCCACACAGTGAACACACAGTACAAGGGAAAGCTCTTTATTTTCCTCTGCTCAGACTTTGACAAACAGAACAAAGCTCCGACGCCTGAGACAGCAGCAAACAGTCCAGCATCTTTCCAGCAGCATGTCACTTTGAAACAAACTTCTGACAAGAAAAACAAATTACATCACACAAATAAAACATGATTTGTCAAACCATTCAAACTTTGCATTTGACCCAGGAAGCGTGTCCTGCCCCGGCTCTCTCTCCTCTGCTGCTGATAGCTAAAAAGGTGTGAGTCATGTGACACGGTCTAAAGCAGTCTCTTCCTTGCTCCACAGCTGTCAATCACTGTTCCCTCAGCCAATAGCACAGCTTGCAGTCGCTGTGGCTTGAGTTGGGAGGGGGGGTGTGTGTGGGGGGGGGCAGGATGTCATCAGGGTAGGCAGTTCGGGATTGGTTGCTCGGCTTAAACTGCGTGAGATGCAATTAAGGGAAGGAAGGGTGGAGGTGTCATGTTTGAGTGCCACAATAGCAAAAAATAAATAAACACAAATAGATACACAGATTTAGTTCAGAATAGAGTTTAAATTGGTTTCAATGTCACTGTTGGTTAAGATTATATTACTGGGCTGAACTTTGTCTGGTGACAAAGAGCAACAGATCAACTCACAGCTGTGAAAACAACAGGAATACTGAACGCATTTGTTTAGTGTGTGTTGCCAGTGTATGACTCATGACATGACATAAACTTGTGTGGCCTTCAGGTACGCTCCTGTAGGCTCTGCTTTGTGTGTGTGTGTGTGTGTCTGTAACAGTGTGTATGTATGACCTTTAATCTGTCTGAGTGTGTATTTCTTGTGTGAGGTTACCTTTTCTGACTGTCTGCAGACCATTCTAAAGGCCGGCAAACATGCTTCAGAGATAGTGTGTGCGAGGATGCTGTTGTGTGTTTATCTGTAAGCCCTGCTGTGCCGGGGGTACGGCAACATGATTGCGTCCACGCTACCTTCGCTGTCCGAGCTGCTGTCAGAGTCGCTGCTGCCAGAATAAACCCAGAGTCCCGGTAAAACGCCGACGCACACGGCTGCTGACGGCAGGTGTAACACTCCTTGACCGGAGCTCGGGGGAGCAGAGGGCGTCTTCGCCGTCAGGCCGGGGACTGTTTGTTGAGCTTCAGCTCCCCCTGCTCCTCCTCCTGCTCCGCCCTCCTGTTCTAAACAGCATAACACACTGTCAGATTCAGTAGACATGTACACAGGCTCTTTTGAGAAAGATCAGGGATGAAAACTTGGAGAGAGGGAAACTATGAAGTTAGCAGAGAGAAAGTAAATACTAAAGTTTAGCTATGTCTATAGGATGAGTAAATATGTAATTACATACAGGCTTGCTTTACCCACTTTGTTTTTTCAGTTTTTTCTTGCAATCCCAGAAAAATGAAATATATACATTTTGACATAAATAATTTTTTTTTTTTACTGTGTTAATAGGTTACTTTCAATGCTTCTGTTGCTATAATGTCAGCGGAATGCATATAAAAACGTAAAATAAATAAATAAATAAATAAATATATATATATATATATATATATATATATAAATAAATGTTTGCATATGCTGTCTGACGCATTTTCCATTTGTTCTAATTTTTGTAAAAAATATTTGCACAGCTTATAAGCACAGAGATGCTCCTGTTCACTGTAATTAAGACAAACTGGACTGGATAACCAGGTTTCCCAAAATCTTACATTAAAACTTGAAAATCAGCTGTTACTGAGCAATCTGACTGACCTAAAATAAACTATTTCATTGAATCTACATCAAAGAGAGTCAATTATAAAGTTCCAGTTATAAAGGCAGTTCTGCATCTGTCAGCTGGACAGTGATCTGTACGAGTTTGTGTAAACTATTGTAAATTTTCAACAAGGTGTACAACTCAGTTTCTGTCTGCTTCCACTCTTTAGGCCTCAGGCTCCAGCCCACCTGTGTGTCTGTCTCCATTTCCTGTCGTTGCTGTTGTGATTTCCACCTTCTGTTTCTTACTGGTGTCTGATGACTGCGAGGAACTGGGTGAGAGAACAGAGACACTTACAGAAGAAGGAAAGCTGCTTTAATCAAGATCTCATATTGACAATAAAAAGGTCGAACATCACAGAAGTTACACAAAGTGACAAACCAACAGAGAAATATTATTCCCTTCAGCTCTGGAACGTTTTGGCGTCTTTGAAAAAAAAAAAAGAAAATAGTAAAATAGTGGTGCATTTAGCAGGTTATTTCCCTCAGCAGCTGTTGGAGACCAAAACAGACCTAACAGCAGAGTGAAAATTGATTTACATTTACTTTACATCAGGTGGACACAACGCCACATGACTGCTAATGTTGCTCCATATGAGGTCAGTGTAAAAAAAACCTAACAAGTTTGCAATATCAACTTTATAAGATGTTGCATTACCCCAAAGTAGTAAAAATATAAAAAATTACACATGCAGGTTTACAGCATCTGTGTGCCTACCTGCGTCTCTTCACAGCTCCTGCCAATAAATGGGCCTGAGACAGGTGGCTGGTCCTTTGCTCTGACCCTGAATGTTTCGGTGCTGCCTTCTTTTCAGGCTCTCTGCGGCTTTCGGCAGATGCTTGCTTCACTACAGCGCTGTGACGGTACAGCGTTAAGACCAATAAACCATAATGGAGCCTTGGAGAGGGGACAGAGGGGGGGGCTCAGGGGCAGGTAGCAACATACAACACATTCAGCTGCAGTCAATTCAGGAAGTTACAGTCTGTCCGGGGGAGACGTTACATCTCTCCATCAGAGCGCTGGAAAAAGTGACACAGTTCTGAGAGGCTAAGAAAAGCAGTCAGAGGTGGATGGAGGGAATGAGGGACAGGAAAGTGACACAGATAAAGAGGCTAAAACAAGAACAGGAGGTGGACACAGCTCAGGAGACATGAAATAGGGTCGAGAAGCAGAGACAAAGAAATATTGGATGAGGAGACGCACAAGAAGACACAGAAGGTGGAAGACAAAAGGGACAAATACAAGAGGACCAGCTCACACAAACTGGGGATCAGGTCTATGCGAGGTTCAGATGAGCAGTCCTGATGTTTTCATGCATTAACTAAGGTCTGTGGGACTGCACGGACTTTGTGTTCACAGCAGCAAATGACTGCTTTTACTCGTCACCGTAGTTACCGGCCTATGATACAGTTTCCACGACAACACATTCTCTTCATCTGCAGGCACACCTGTCTGTCAGAAACCTGTCTTTCTGCAAAGGCAAAACGAGAGTGACAGAGGGGGACAGATGAAAGGCACCAAGAGCAACAACCATCGAGCAAAACTACTGGACAAACAGTGACATGTGCGCCGTGGACAGTGGCGCAGTGTCTGTACGGATTACAAGTGGTCTGTTTATAAATCAGGTGATTTCTCCTGAATATATGAATTCTTCCTGACTGACAACATTTTATTTTCATGCAGGCAATTTCCAAACAGCTGTAAATTGCCTCTAAACAGAAAAAGGAAAAGACAGAAATCAGGAAACAGACTGTTTACGTTAACAGTAACTGTATTAATGTAACTAGAGACAATCTTGTAATGGGATCACACCAGCTGTAACACATGTAAACATATTAACATTGTGTCCCATGAGCACTCAGTAGTTATTGCTATATTATTACGTAGGTACCCAATAGTCATTACTACATTATTACATGAGTATCAATTACTCCTCCGAGGGAACCTCCTCTCCTTTAAAACCCTAACATGCTTAACAACCACTTACTATGCACTTTTGGTGCAGTTCTTTACTTGATCTCCTCACACTCATTACATAGATTTAGTACTTAGAATTACACCAAGGTGTCCTACTGCTATGATGCTTCAGTGATGTCCCTCACTTGTAAATGCAAATTTAAACTACACACCTGTAAAGTTATGTGACTGTGTCTTCCACAGTTGTGACGAACTCTGTCCACAGACAGACAAACACCTGCCAAAGTCAAAACCACCTCTGTGGTAGTTCCTGCTACAGTCGGTGTCTCCAGAACTACAGTTTTACCTAATGTTTTAAAGTGGACAAGTTTGGCTGAAACTGTGAACAGTGATCCGCAAGTTACACCAGGGGAGTAGAGTAGGGGAACAATTGCCCCTTCTCTACATCCTACCCTCCTATGCCAGCACCTTTGGTCAAACCACACGCATTTCACTGTAAAGTTTTGTGACTGCATCTTGCGAACGTGTTTAGCAGCACAGCTGTCATGGCTGGTAGATAGAGCTTTTTTTTCTGTATGGTGCAAACAGTAAATGTGCTTTAACCAGAGAGCCCAGTCTGGGTCTTGATGACTGACATGTCACTAATGGATCTTTTTAAACTCCAAAATATCAATATCAGTGTCCAACACGTAAATCCAGTATCAGTCGGACCACACTCACTGCCTGGCTACAGTAGTGAAAAAAGCAACACAACAACAAGAAAAAGTGCAGATGAGATTGACACAGCTGCACAAGCTGTTCTCAGGCGACGTACAAAAACAATAGATCAACTAGACTGAAAAAACAGTTTAGTTACCGGTTTCTGGCAACCACAGACGTCAGAGGGACAGATGAGTCACTTGCAACTGATTGGTTAGAGCAAAACATTACTAAATAAACCCAATGTCAACAACAACAACAAAAACCACAATGTCAGCTGAATGAATGAAGTAAAAAAAATTGAATTTCCATCTGGTATTCAAACTACAACAGAAAAAAAATCACTAAATCACAAAGACGTGGCTGGGAATAACTCTGCCCTTCAGATGAGGCTGTAACTGAGAAACATTTACTGTCATAGACAAAGCAATTTGTCAAAAGCACCGTGCTGCTCTCATACATGAGCATAGATTATAGTTCAGAAGGTGTGTGTGTGTGTGTAATGTATGCATGATGCAGTCCCAGCAGAAGCCTGACTATGGTGGAGACACTCCTGAATCTGCCAACACACACAAAGCTGCTTATCTTACACCAACCAACAGTCTCCCATATTAACAGCATTCATGTCCTTCAACTGTTGAAAACAGCAGGAAGTGCACAGAATTACCTGAAAACAGCTTCACTGCTGCTTAGCTCAGGCCATACCCAAAGACTTAGTGAGAAACTGCTACAACATCACAATCACACTTGTCAGGAGTGACAGTGACTTCAGGGGCAGCGTGCAGGACATCTGGCTCCCGTCAGGTAGCTTTTCCTACCAGTACATTCACACACATATCGCACTGTGATAGAATCAATATCCAGCTCACACTTGTGGTAAAATGACTCGTTGACTCATCAGTTATCTGACTGACAGAATTCACTAATTAAGGATTTCTGCTCTTCAGTGTGTAAAATACTAAAGATGAACTGTTTAAACAGTAATTCCACAAATGTTAAGATTTGCTTTTGTTGTCTGTCTTATATTTCAACTACATCAACAAAATCATCTTCCCCACTACGTTTAAAAACGTTGAGATTTTGTGGTCGATGTCTGTCCATCTTTGTTTATAGAGGTATTTAGAAAACTTGTTGAAAAGCTTTTATTGCACTTAACCTAACAAGCTGTCAAATTGTCTCCTTCTGCTCGCTCCCCTCCATGTGTGAGGAGGGGCTAAGACTCAGACGAACACCGAAGGATATTTGCAGTCCTTGCTGCAACATCTGCTTTTCCTTAATAACTATTTTAATATCTGAAAATAAATCATGGTCATGGATGCCTTGCAATAATGCACAGATTATCCTTTGAAACGGCATCTTCTTTAAGAGAGGCAGGTCAACTCGTGACTGAAGCGAACAGTAGCTGAGTGCAGTAAAGTCTTCGCAGGCTCAGTAATAAGAGAAAAATGAAACCTACGTGACTCCAGGTGATATAAAGCTTCATCTTTCTGTGTGTAAGACTCCCACAGGTCTTCTATAAACATCTACTCACTGTATGAGGGAAGGTGAAATATTACAACTGCAGTGATAATATATCACTCTTATTAACCTCTATCAGTAGCAAGTAGTAACTGCATCAACACCAGCAGATCTCTGGCACTGCTGATACCACCCACTCTTACACGTATTGTAGCCTGTGACTGATACAAATAATGAAGTCATGTTTCAGTAGAAAGCAAGTATTTCTCTTTCAAGACAGCGTACAGGCACATTTTTCCTTGGCAGATTCATTTTAGCATTAGATTCAAGATGTGTTGATTAGGTTTCTATTAAATTCTTAAGGGATGTAGTCGAAGAAATGTATTTTTTCTTGAAAGTAGCTCTTTGAATGGCCGGTTCTGGAGGCAGTGAAGTCCGCTGACACTGGCCGCACAGATGTATTTATGCAAATTTCAGTTTTGCATTTTCATGAATTGATCATCTGTGACACTCTGCTGAACATGAAATGGCCTTCACCATATTACAGGCTTGTTTTGAAGGCTATGTTTTTGATCCCAAATTTCTTGAGGCTTCCATCCTGAAGTCCACGACCTCTCCCCCAGTCTTCATTTCATAAACAACTAAATAATCAAGACATCTGCTTTGACTTCACCTACATCTCAGTGCTTATTTTAAATCTGCTAAATCTGCTGTAGCTCAAGGGGGATTACAGATTAACATAATTAGGCAAATAAGCACAGAGCGATACCAGATAATTAAAATGTTGGGTTTTTTTCATACAAACAAACACTTGATAAAGGATATTCTGTATTCACGCAGTTCCTGCTTCTCCTCGTCCCTGCGTTGCTTCTCCACCAGGCTCTGTTGCCGGGAGACCTCGTCCAGGAAGCTGGTCTCATCCTCGTCCAATCCCCTCACCATGTTCCCTGTCACCATGGAAACAAACATGCTCTCAACACATGGCAGGAGATTGCATTTTTCAGAAAACAAACCATAATAGTCTGTTTTAAATCCGTACATAAGTGGCCATCATGTGAAAAGAAAACCCTGAAATCAGGCACAACATTTGGCAGATGAATGACGTTTACTGTTGATCCTGAAAACTGACACTGTCAAATGGTTTTGAATGCTTGAACTGAACGAGTGTATGTTCTGTCCCAATTAATCTCTTTACTACAATCTGTTAAGTAGTGTACATAAAGGAAAGACAGGCTATGTCTTTGCAAAGCTGAAAATCTGCCAACTGCCAGTGAAATATAGAAAAAAAAAATGTAAGAGTAACTTTTGAACAACACTGGTAAGAAAATTTTAAATACATACTGTCGTCCATGGCCGTTTTTATGATTAGGCTGTGGCAAAGTCATTAAAATAGCAGAGCTGAACACATTACAAAGAGTATGTCTACAGAAATAACATCCACCCTACTGAAGCAGAATAAAGCTGCACTGTAGCAGAACTGTTGCTGAATATCTTCATGCTAAACTCATTTGAATCCACACACACAAGTGACCATCATGTTTCTACTTTTATATGAAGAAATCGTACTACCCAATTTATGTTGTGTTTATGTGTATTTTATAAATACTTTGTGGCTTTTATTGTCTTTTTTGGCATCTGTCATTAGACGCTTAAAACTGTGAAAACTAAGATTCAGAATTTGAGTGTTAGAGTGAACTGTTAAGCATTCAATAGTGCTGATGGGTACTGCTGATAACAAATGCTTGTCATGCCTTAATAACACACAGGCACTGGGTCTTTGTCTTGGTAGAATGTAGATGACAAAGGAGAGAGGTAAAAGTCCTATTGACAGCAGAGAAACACGTGGACAGGGACCCACTGAATTTGAATTGCTCCTCATATTCCTCCTGCTTCTTGTCTTTCTGCTCCTGCAGCCGCTCAAACAGGGAACGTGGGTCATACTCTTCCTCTGGGGCCTCTGAGGAGTACACAAACAAATATGTGGATGTTTGAACAGTTATAAGTATTTTAGAGATTTGGTGTATTTTGTATCTGTGTGTAATTGTATGTATTATTACCCTCTGGGTCCTCGGGTTTCCTGACTTTCTCCCACTCCTCCTGTCTTTTCTTTCTCTTCTCATCAAGCTCTGCCTCCGACACAAATTTCCTGCTGAGGTCCACGCCTGCTGCCCCTCCCCCTGCCATTACAACTGACAAGCACACACAGACACACCTTACTTCTCAGTATTATTCCAAAAATATTATGTTTTTTATTCAAGGCTGGACAAAGTGTATTTCTGCTGAACCCTTATAGACTAAAAGGCGAAGAAGGTATAGCAGTGGTTTTGAGTGGTTTTCCTCCGAGAACCCCTGCTGAAAATTTGTAGATTCAATTGACTCTGCAGTTCACAAAGGCTTAACAAAGCTGATCAATTAAAACTCAGCTCGAGTCCCCTGAGTAAAACCATGTGCAACCACTGCTATTGACTACAGCACAAAGCCATTACTTGGCTCTGATTGTTCACTGGTCAAAGCAACCTGAGACTACAATTCATTGATGCAACACGTATTTCTCTTTATGCAACCATGGCTCCAATAATGAATGAATCCGTTAAATGTGATGTGTCAGTGAAAAAACATAATAGCACCATTAGAGCACTGGGGAATAAATAAGTGCAGCTAAAGAACATTTGCATCGATGCTGTAATGTCACACTAGATATACACCTTACCATTGAAACAACAACAACAAAACTATAGACATTCATGAACATCTATAATGTGCACAATGTCAATCACTGTACAATATCACAAATTAAATGCCGAGGGCAGTTTAACACTGCACAGTTTCTTTTTTCCATTGGCATTTTAAAACAGATCTGCGATTAATCCAGCAGCCTGTATTTTCACCATATCACTACTTTTAAAATGAATTACTGAATGAATTAATATGCACCACAACCAACTGCAAAAGCTGACCACAGTTAAAACTCAGATTGTCAGTCACAGACTTGAAGAATTTGTGGTGTCATTTTACAAAATATGCAGAAACCAGAGGCGAGATGCAGCAGGAGAGAAATTCACACTAATAAATAATTGGTGAAAAATGATTGTTTAACAGCAGATGCACAGTGTAAACATTATTCATGTTTTCTCACACACTGCTGCAGTGAGATCACCAAAAAGACAACAACTGCATGTGGGACATTTTAAAACGTGGTTACTTTTTAAAAGACTCAACTCAACCTGTAAGGTTTTGGCTCTCCCTTGTGGTCATATTTAATCGTCACAAGTAATTGGAGATTATAGCAATTAAACGAACTTTTCTGTAACAAAGAAAACCATAAGGATAAATAGTTAAATAGACGGTCTGTTAATAGACCAAAGCTTTTAGTTAGAGCCGGCTCTGCTCATCCACTCACCCACCGTCAACCCCGGGGCAGCGATAACAACGTCAGCCGCTAAAGAAGGTTAGCATTTCAAGCTAGACGGCACATTGAGCCAACGATACAGAAACACATCAACACAGCCATTAATCTGGTGTACAACAGTCAGAGTCAATGGCTTTGCGTTGTGTTAGTTTCGATGGTCGAGCGGTAGATCTGCGGACAAGCAGCTGCCTTGTGTGCTGCAGCCCCCGGCTAACGTTAGCTTCGTTAGCATTCAAGCAAACTGTTGTCACCGCTGTCGGTAGAACAGCATCGTGTCATGTTACAAAGTCAATATTTTCAGATGCACAACCGCACAGACTAGAGTTTCGGCCGAAAACTGCTTCCTATCATGCTGGATTTCTGTAGCCTTTTAAACTTACCAGTCGATGTGATACTGCTACAATTCAATGACGTTTTGTGTCACTGTAAAAAATGTCCCGTCACAATCCTCGACGTCCCACTTCAGTTCCGACTCGCTGTTATTTTCGTATGATTGTAAAACAACGCAGTAATAAAGAAAAAATCATTTAAACCTTTTGAGTTTGCAGTTCACATGAAACATCTGCTGATGTGAACCATACCTCCCTAAAAAGATCTCAGAGGAATAATGATCAAGAATTATTGATTAGCGATAAGCTGAAAAGGTCACAAAGTCTTCTCAAAGAGTGCAGATATTCATTAGTTCACAGTCAGACAAAGTTTCAATAAATGGAGAGGATTTAGTTCTGTGGCCACTCTTTCTAGAAGTGGGCGTCCAGCTAAGATGAGTCAGAATGCACAACTCAGACTGATCAGTGAAGTAACCTGAAGAACCTCAGAGTAACAGTGAAAAGTTTAAATGAATCATTGGAGCTGGTTAACTTCTTTGTTCATGAGTCGTGGTGCAGTTATATGAAGTCCGTGGCAGGACACCGTGGAGGAACCTGATGGTCTCCAAAAAACACATCACTGTACCTCACGTATGTTAAAGAGCACCTTGACACTGCACAACACTACTGGTAAGATGTTTTAAAAGCGGCTTTCAAGGTTGAATTGCTGAAAATGCAGCACTATGTATGGTGTAATAAGAGAACTGCGTAACAACATGAAAACATCATCCTAAAAGTGAAGAACGGTGGAGGGACCGTCATGATTTGGGGCTTTGCTGCCTCTGAGCTCCATATCATTAATGAATGAATTTAATCATGGTCCTGTATCTTATGGTTTAATATTAGGGTGGCTGTCCACCTGCTGACTGTGATGCAGCAGGACAATGACCCTAAACATCAAAGTAAATCTACAATAGAATGACTTTAAACAAAGAAAATACAACTGCTGTGGCCCAGTCAGAGCCCAGACCATAATCATGTAGAGATGCTGTGAAACGGCCTGGAGAGCCGCTCACACCAGACATCCTAAGAATATGTCTGAGCTGAAGCAGTTCTGTTGGACGAATGGTCCAAAATTCCTCCTGAACATTGTGCAGGTCTGATCAGCAGCTACTCAAAGAGCTTGTTTGAGGTTACTGTAACCAAAGGAGGTTCGAGAAATGATTAAATCCAAGAGCTGACCTCCTTTTTCCACTGTGAATGTTTACTTTTTGTGCTCATTAAAGACATGAAAGATGTAACTTTGTGTTTGTGTGATATAAGCTTGGCACATTTTATAATCCATCACTGCAGAAAACCAGGTAAAGGGTTCACATACTTCTTCTTGTCACTTGCTGCTGTATATTTTAGTCATTCTTTTATTTCAAAGCATTACAGTTTGTTTCTTTGGTACAAAATATTATTTCATACTCACTTCTTAACTGCCCTGACTCTCCTGAGCTGGGATATTTAACACAGTAATATACTTTCCCATTAAAGTTTAAGTGACGTACAAAGCACCTCCTGCTAAATGCTGTGATTAATTTCACACTTTATCCCACTTAAACCACTGCTAAACCAGACTTAATAAAAAAAAACTTAGATAGGGTGACCTCTAGTGGCATTAGGGTTATTTCTACTGAGTTCAGGCTAAACTACTGGTGCAATTCAAAGAGCAGCTTATGCACACAGCAACTTGGTTTCAGAAGCCATGTAATTTTGTTCCAGATAACACAGATTTAAACTTCTCTTAAACCTTAACCTCCAGCAAAGCTAATGTCAGAGCAACAGCCTCACTGCGTTAGAGACCTTTTTTTTGACCATTTCATCTGGGATGTTACTGAGGTCTGTTGATTCACAATGAACTGCTTATTTTGTTTCAGGGGTTTTTTTGCACTTAGGATGTTACATCATGACAATACATTCAGGAACTATCCCAGATGAGCAATGTCATCAATCTAATCTGAAATGTCTGCTCTTGCCTCTATGTTACTTTCCAGTGTCAAGCCAATTTTTAAGCTTCAAAGCCCAAATACTAAATATACCATATAAGGACATTGTTAAATTATTTAATCAGAAAACACAGACACATCAGTTGCATTTCAATAACAAATATCAAACATAGAAAAATAGGTTATGTTGTCAATGTAAGGACTGGAAATCATAAATGAGAAAAATTATGAACTGATCAGCTATTGGTTAATGAGTCTCTCAGCTCTCTGATGGCGGCAGGGCAGCCCTGCGCACAGCCTTGGCCAGGGCTTGTTGGATGACTGGGTACAGTTTATAGCATCCCTCGATGCAGGTCCGAACCCCGGCCGTCAGAGTCTCCTCAGTCATCTCTCCATCTGACTGCAGCCCAGAAATCTGATTCAGGCTGGGGAGGAACGCAACAGTCAGACCGCCCTGGTTCTCGCTGCTGACTGAGCTGCAGCTGTTTTCCTCTGTGTAAGAAGGGTCAACCACGTAAGAGGGGCCATCCTGGCGGATGGAACAACCAAGCACCAGATCATACATTTCAATCCCTGCATCTGCGAGAGCGAGAGAGGCGCATGTGACCGCGTGGGCCAGAACTGAACCACTGTTCTCAAGAACCATCACGTTGACCTCAATCTGAGAGCGGGGGTATTTGTGGAGGCACACTGCTGGCTGCAGACTCTCATGCAGCATCAGAGAGAGGTCCTTGTCCTGGCTCCCCTGAATCCAGGAGCCCCTCTCCGGGCAGGAAAATGGAGCGAAACGCATGTCGGTAGTCAATCTAAAAACACGGAGAAAGACAGTTTTGTGGTCTTCATAAATTCTTCCAACAGTACAGATCACAGGCACAAATGCAAATAGATGATATGAGGTAGTAGGGTGTATGATTGAGGGTGAACCCAGCTGAACTCAGTTTACTGACTCACATGATTCAAAATTATATCAAATAATAGAAAGGATGGAAAAGGGTTGTTTCATTTATTTACAGTACAGCACCCAACAATAATCCTCACTGCATACAAATACTAAAACACTTTATCACACTAATCATAGGGATGTGGTTCTTGGCAAACGTGTAAAATACCATTGTAATTTGGTCTTTAAGCTTCTTGTTCAGTTTTATGTTACATGTTAAAGTCTCATTTTCACATCTTGGGACAATGATGGGTCTCTCTCGCTTTAATGGGTGGGTTGAAAACTTACTGGACCAGGTCTGACTGCGTTTTGCTACTTCTCAGTTCAACGTCCTTAAAATTGTGTGTTCACCGTCTTACAGACCATTAACTAAGATTTAACAAATAACTAACTACAGACCTTCCACATTTCATATCGGTCTCATCTTTCCGCTCTGTTTCTTTGGGTCCATACACGCAGCACATCAACTTGGTGTTCCCAGCCTCGATGTACGCGGACCCTTTAGCCTGGCTCACCAGCCCGCACCGGACAAAAACGGCCCGGACGTCCACTTGATCCCGCTGCCGACCGTCCGCTCTGGGGCCGTGCGACGGGAGACCGGCCGCAGGTTTGGCCCAAAACAGAGACGGGCTTTGGGATACTTCTGGGCCGCGTACTCGTTTGGTATCAGTCGGCATGGTGTAGTGCAACGACACAGACTTGGCAGCAACAGCGTGTGATCGTGTCCCACACGGAATTTGTTCCCCCCCGAAACACAGCAAGCGGAAGATTCCGCAAATACAAATGTGAATAACAGAAAATCTCTAGCGTGTAGTTTCAATAATAAGCACTGATATTTAATTGTTATAATGTCAGAAAATCACAAATTATTAGGAAAAATCGTGATACATGTCATAATGAGGAGGCTATAATTTAAACACATATACTAATAACTTATAACAATTAGAAATTATTATTGACAAAACATCATATGTGAACTTCTTAGTTACGAGTGTGTTCAACCACCTTTCTTTAATAAGTCAACATGAGTCTACTGACCATAGACTATACTGAGACCGGTGTCTTTTTCATTGCATCAGCCAAGCAAGGAAGTTTGTACCATTGATGTGGCGGGCTCGATAAGATTGACAGCCGGCTTGTCCAATAGAGATCGGCGTTGGCTGATGTAACGGTGTGCCGGACCAATAGCCGCCTGCCTTGGGCGTGTTCACTGTCCTCTGTGCTTTCCTTCTGGTCGAGCAGCGTGGGCTAAAGCGGTGTGTTTGGGAGCAGTACCTGATTCATTCTGCGAGAATAGCGACTCTGTGAGTATTTTTGATTTATTCAGGTGCTGTTGAAATAAATAACATTCACTTTACCATTGAATACCGTGGGGTCTCTGAAAGAGCTGTGTGCCGAAATCGCTTCCTCAGGCGGATAATATTGGGGTAGCCTGTCTGGCTAACATTTAGCTTGCTAACGTCAGCTTGTCAAGCTAGTGCCTCTGTCCAACACAGCAGTTTACAATCTGCTGACGATCTAATAATGCGGCTTCCCGGTTATTAGAAGCAGTTTGAAAGATGTTTAATAATGAATGAATGAATGATGTTTGAATGACATGTCTGGTACTATTTTATATTGTGTGGCATCTATTTTTGTGCGCCTGTTTACAGCAGAGTTGCAAAGGTGGCATGGGAAACTGATTTTAGTTAGCACAAGAAAAGGAAAGTAGCCCTCTGACACTTAATGTTATAAATAAGTCAGTCTGTTGTTTAATCTTAATTTTGATTCTGAACATATTGATATTAGTTACCATCCACCTGAGCTTTTTATCATAGTAGTGATTGCAAGAAGACTCATTGTTCTGGTCCCCTCTTGTTAATGTAGTCCCTTGTTGTCAGTCATTGGTTTTCTGAAATTTCCATCCCATCACCCCAGTGTCTTCACTTTCCCTGGTTGCTAACTGGGTGGTTTTGTAGTCAGGATGGGGACAGTGACTGTTTACCGTCGACTTGCTGGATGCAGCAGCTGTGTGGTTTCCTCAGCCAGCTAGTTTACAAATGAGGAATTCACTGATGGGAATTCAATTCTGCTACCTTTTAATTATAGGCAGCATACTGTCTTTAGTGATGTTGTGGTTATAGTGCTTGGTTGTAAGTCCTGAAGTATTTTGAATGGAATTCAAATCTTTCAGGGGCATTTAAAGGCTTGGATTTTGCTTCATGCAATTCCAAGTGACTTTAAAAAGTTTTTGACGCTGTCTCAAACTTGTACTGAAGTTAGCTAGAACTAGAGTTAAATATAACTTGAATTGAATTGTCTCAGTTTGCTTTTTGTCCAAACTTCGCTCCCTGAGCAGACACGGAAAAGTGACATACCTATGTGGCAAACCTATGGCACACAAGAAAAACAGAAAAAAACCCAGGAGTGGAATTTCAAATACACTTTAATTCGGTGTGGGAATTTCACTGAGGAAACTGGTTGAAGAGCTAAAAAGTGGAATTTTTGGCCAGAAATGTTGTCACAGAAAAACAGCAGTTTTACTGACTTGTGACAAATCAAAATAATGTAATGTCTTTTTATTTATTTATTTTTTTATAGGTTTGCTTTTTAATCGTGGCCTTCACAACACAGTATATTACCACTGCTCTGTTTTTGATAAACATCATATTTGTTGGGTCCAAAAAATAAAAGAGAAAATTAAAGATGCACATGACGATTTTTATGAAGCCCTAGGTAATGTCTTCACATTGCAAATATACAACATAAAGAGGAAGGCAGCAAATCCTCACGCTTGAGAACTTGGAACCAGCAGTGTTTGTCACTGCATCTGAGAAATGAGTTAAATTATTAATTGTTTATGGCAATTGTTGTCCATCGTTTCTATTTCTCTCTATTGACAAAACCCCTTCAACTGCAAGTTAGTTTTTACTTGCTTTCCTTCACGGCCGCCCCTATACAGCTCTCTAGGTACATCATGGCAGCTGTGTTTAACACTAAAGCAGCATCTCACCAAACCACAACCTTGGCAGCGGTGGGGACCCTGAATGTGTTTAAGCCTCGAGGCTGTTGTTTGTATGCATTTTAGATTCAGAAACGATGAGCCAAATCAGCCATGAGCTGAGTGATGCAATACTGCAGTAATATGACAGTGCTATACTGCCACACATTCAGATCCAAAACTGATTGTTTCCAGATGGGTTGTCAGTTTAATCACAGTGCACTGCAGCAGGAAAAAGCCTCACCTGCCTCACAGGATTCCTGAGCTGCTGTAGCTTATGAGAAGAGCCAAAGGCCAATTTGTTGGAGAGGAGTGAATGACAGAGTAGAACATCTCTGCTAAAGCATCTTGTTAGGACACGCTCGCTGCACAGACTGACTTTGACAAACTGATAGAGTAGGGGTCTGGATTTGATATGAAACTGACATAAATTGTCAGTCAGTTGACAGGAAAGTAATCACCAGTAACTTTTAATAAACGATTTGGACAAAAAGCTCTTTCTCTGTTTTATGTCTTTGTAAATTGAATATCTGTGGGTTTTGTACTGTGGATAAAACAAGACATTTGGAGATGTCACTTTGGGTTTTTGGGAAAATGCCAAGGGCATTAAGGGGCATAAAGCAGTCCTGCTCCTTTAATGACATCATTGGCCACAATGCTCTAGTCCAACCACAGGTATTGAAACCATGGTATAAACAGTATGGCAACATCTGTAACAGTAGGAAATGTATATTATCTCAAACTATATACAGTCACATCAACCACCTTACAATAGGTATAGACAAGAATCCATCCTGTGTGTTAAGGTAACATGTAATACTAAAGTACCTTTGGTCATGCAACAGATAATAGCATTCTGAGCTTTATATCTATGTATGTCTGCTCAATGGGAGTGTGTTGAAACAAAACAGAAGTCAGGACAAATGGCTGACTTGCAGAAAAGACTTAGCTGGTGGAACTGGTTTGTAACTGGTGTAAATGCCTCGTGTTGCCTTATGACCAAACAACACTTACAGAGGATTAACTCACTGTGAAAACTGAAAAATTGTTTGACAGAAATACGCGAACAACAGCTTTATAGCATCTCTCTTATCCTTGTTAGAAAGCCCCGGAGACAGATCACACATTTAACACAAAAGAGCTCCACATAAATGATTCCTATGTGCTGACATTCAGCAGTCAAGTCATGTTCAGATGCCACAGAGAAGAACACAAACCACAGGTCTCAGCAACTCTGTCGGCTTCTGTCCGTGTTATTGTTGTTGCCCGTATCACACTGAAAAATTTCAACAGAGGAGCAGTGATAGCTCCTCCTGATGACTGCAGGTTGTTTGGCTTTTCCTGTTGTATTTGAGAGGAAAGGGCATCGTTTCAACTGAAGATGGAGCCGTAAATATACAAGAAACTCAAACACAGAACAGACACAACTGTTGCTTTTACTTCAGTAAAGTTTTAAGCTTTAAAACACCAAAACGCTTTTGAATTTTTAACCAGGAAAACAAGAAAAGTTGGTTTTCATGGGACCAATTTTTCATCCTATGCTCCCTATGCTTTTGTACCATCTTGTTAGCTGTTCTAGTAGTTACATACACATATACAAATCTTCATGTTGTGAGGCACAGTCAGTGACCCAAAACAATTTCATTTGGACTTGAAGCTAAATTAAAAATCGCTGCTACTCTTGAGAGCTGTCCATTCAAACATGCTCCATCCTCATGTATTTTTCTCCAGAGAGCTGATTCAGAATGGACTCCTCTTTGAGTGCAGCTCAGATCCGTGAGAAGTTCATTGACTTCTTCCGTCACTATGAGCACCAGTACGTCCACTCGTCAGCCACCATCCCACTGGACGACCCCACGCTGCTGTTCGCCAACGCTGGCATGAACCAGGTACGTTATCCATGCGTCTGCACGGCTCTCCTTAAAATCTGTGCCTCTCACCTACTCACTGATTTACAATGTTTTGACTTTCCTGCAGATCCCTGCAGCAAATGTGAAATAAAACACAACTCACAAATGAGCTTTGTGCCCCTTTTTCTTAGTTCAAGCCCATCTTTCTGAACACCATCGACCCGTCCCACCCTATGGCCAGGCTGCGTCGTGCAGCCAACACCCAGAAGTGTATCCGTGCAGGAGGCAAACACAACGACCTGGACGATGTGGGTAAAGATGTCTACCACCACACCTTCTTTGAGATGCTGGGCTCCTGGTCCTTTGGCGACTACTTCAAGGTATTGTGTTGTCATCCTTTCCAGCTGTGTCACATTTACTTTAAAAATTATAATCTGACTGATATTTTTAAGACTTGTAACCAAGATTAATACTAATTTTACACATTGATTAAGACTAATACTAAAAATAGATTTTTTTTATTTTTTTTTAGTTTCTTTGCACAAAACAAAAACGACACTGTTTTAAACTACCTCACACTGTCATGTCTTTCTACTTATCAGCCAACATAACTACTGGTCCTGATTCATCTGCAGTAAACTAAAATCAACCTGCCAGATGGTCGTGCTCCACCTAACAGTGTATAGGCTGTGGTGCTCTTCATTTGATATAAACAGCTTTGTGTGTGTGTCCAGAGAAATCATTAAGAGGCCAATAATTATTATTAATTATTTTGGACTTTGTAAAATTATTTAGAGTCAAGAACAGTAACAGGTTTAGATTCCTATGTGAATCAGTTTTGTTTTATTATTTTTTCCTACCACATTTTTGTGTGCTTTATGTAGTACATTGAAGTTATTTCCTCTCACGCTTGTGTCTCGTTTCATTCTTCCCTCTGCTCATTCTGCATCTTCCCACCTCCCCCTGCAGCAACTGGCCTGTAAGATGGCCTTGGAGCTGCTCACCCAGGAGTTTGGTATTTCCATAGACCGTCTGTATGTCACCTACTTCGGGGGTAACGCTGACGCAGGTCTGGAGCCCGACCTGGAGTGCAAACAGATCTGGATGGACTTGGGGTGAGACCAGCTTGCTCTACAAATCATTTACAGCTCTTTTTACAGATCGTGCATCGTGTTTGTGCTGCACAACATCTATTGTATATCTTCCCCTGTTTAAAGCAATTGCATAGTGTTGTGTGATCACTCCCCAGGGAACTGCCTTTCCTCTCCACCTCAAGTCCCTCTGAGCCACCGTATTTACATCAACAGCCTAGAAGCTTCTCTCTTTGCCTCTGCCCCCCGTCTTAAATCCTACCTCGTCATTTAATCTTTACGTGAAACATTTCCCCACAGTGCAGTTATCTAACGTTTCTTTAGATAATGTGAAGGAGTAAGTCAAAACATTCAGTTGACATTTCTTTTCTCTATGATCCTTTCCTCTGGTTTTATGTCCCGTCATCATGGCTCACAGTAGTCAGGATGTTATGTTTTCAACTCTGTAGAGGCATCCAAACATCATACTCACACCACAGACATACATAGCTCCTACATTTGTATATTAATTATTGACAATTGATTTTCCAGAAATCGCTGTAATCCCTTAACACTTAAAGCCAACAAGTTCAATTTAATATCAGATAATTAGTTTACAAAGACAAACTAATCGTTGCTAAATAGCGAACTGGTTGGCTTCATTTTTTTTTTTTTTTGCCAGCACAATAACAGAATAAGAACAAGAACATTATGCAGAAGTAACTTCATAGTTACACAGGTAGTCTGCTCCATGTGGAGTAGATGATGTGATCAGATTTTGATGTGCTTTGCTGTATATAGCTGCAGATTAATGAGGTAGAACTGATGTGTTTTTTTTCTTTTTTCTACACTTATATTTGTGTTTCTGGTGACAGACTACTGCTGTTGTTTTGTCATAAGGCAAAAAACAACAGCCTTTTGTTCTGCTTTCTAATTTTCTGGTTTCTTTGTGTTGTGTTTTTCTGAGGATATGATGTGAATATCTTGACAGTCACACAAGTGTCTTCTCTTTATTCAGTGATTTATATCTCAAATCTTTCTTTCTTTCCTCATTTTGTGACTTCCTCGTAATTACATTTAAATAATCAAGAAATGTTAGAGGGTAAATATCGACATCTTGTACGAGTATTGAACTGATGTGATGAAATCTTATGTCTCTGTGCTGCTTTGTTTCTCTCAGGGTGGAGGAGGCCCGCATCCTGCCTGGCAGTATGAAGGATAACTTCTGGGAGATGGGAGACACTGGTCCCTGCGGTCCCTGCAGCGAGATCCACTACGACCGCATCGGAGGGAGAGACGCCTCCCACCTGGTGAACATGGACGATCCCAACGTGCTGGAGATCTGGAACCTGGTGTTCATCCAGTTCAACAGGTAACAGACTCACACACACAGAGACCTTGATGAGATTGCAGTAAAAGTTGCTAAAGGACAGTGTAATTCCCCCAGAAATTCATTATCAGTCCAGACGTGAAGGATAACACCTTCATTTCTAATGACTTCTGGACCAAACGATGCTTTTTCTCTTATTTTGAAATTCTCATTGTTTGAAGTGTTTCTGTTTAAACGGAGGCAACTATTCACACACCAGCACTTCCATTAGTTACAGTTCTTCTGAAATAAAACACAATTGTTTGCAATAACTTACAGACTAAATGTTAAATCTTTCTGGTTCATTGTATTTGATTACATCTTCTTGTTCACACCTCATGTTCAGCCTTTTTTAACAACTTTAAATTGTGACACAGGATTAGTGAAGTGAGTCTTCAGTGTTGCTTTGTCATCTATTGTTCCAGCAAAACTAAAATTGCTTTCACACCTGTACTGCCCAACAAAGTCAGTTTTTAGGCTGGATAGTAAACTGCACAACAGACAGTAAGGTTGTGATGCTTTCATTTATTCATTTTAAGGCTGCTATTGGGGGAAAAAAAACATGTGCTTCCATTCATTTGGTCCAAACCAAAAAAAAGAAAAAGATAAGTTGTAGTCCGTGGTCTTTTCCATGCGCTGAACAATCAGAGAAAATTCCAATTTTCACACACGGGTGTGTGTTTGTTTTAGCATGGTTTCCAAATAATTTACATAAATACTCTGCTCTCCAGACAGTCAAAGTCCAGCTGTTTGTCCCACAGTTCAAATTACAGCTTTCACAGCAGGACATTGTTGCTGCTGTCTGTGTTAGATGCAATAAAACATTTCTAGTGTTGAATTCAGGCTCCATGAAGATGGTTGCTCAGGCGTTTTCAGCTCTTACGTCTGAATTGTTTGCTTTCTTAGATTTCTTTCTCAGACATTTTTTTTCATGGTTTTTTCACACCAATTAGTCAAGTGATGGTGAACAAAACAAACCCACAATAGATATATAAAAACTTCTGGCTGGAGCTGTGAGTCTCAACTTGTTGTGTTTTTCAGTTGAGGCTTGTAACCAGTTCAGTGGGTTATATAAAGAAGCTCACAAGCAACACACCTAACGTAACCATAAATTAAGAACAATTGATGTTGGAATTTGGACACACCTTTATACCTTTATTGTCATCTGCAGAGCAGCCACTGAATCAAACATACACACTCTCTCTACACATTTTTACAGTTCCTTCATTTTCTGTACAGGCCAAAGAAATCTGTAGTTACTGTTTATAAGTAACCTGATTTTATATGTCCATCTCAACAGTCAGAGGATTAAGGTAACTACAGGTAGACGTTGCCATTTAGACCATTCTTCTGGTTTGTTGGACGTAAACTGAACAAAATGAATGATCATCCTCTTACAAACTGAAAAGTAGAACTTCAAAATAAATCTGTTTCTGCAGTTGAACAGTTGTTTATTTTGAAAATTAAGTAAGAGCAACGTTACTGCTTTGTCATACACTCCTTTACTGGTCAGTGAATCGGTGTCTTTAACTCGTCTCCCTCTCCACCCGGCTCAGAGAGTCGGAGACGGTGCTGAAGCCGCTGCCTAAGAAGAGCATCGACACAGGGATGGGTCTGGAGCGCCTGGTGTCTGTGCTGCAGAACAAAATGTCCAACTACGACACTGATCTCTTCGTCCCATACTTCGAAGCCATTCAGAAGGTACTGAGATTCCCAGAATTTGTTACTGAAGCACAGATGTGTCAGCTGATGCAGTTTGTGGCTGGTGCACTTGTAATGCAGAATTTTAAAGGTCTAATAAAGTCACACCCCTTTTTACTCACTTCAAAGCTCAAGGCCACTGGTTCCCCAGTAGTGGAACTTAGCAACTACAAATGCAACTGTAAACATCACTGATTTTGCTGAAGCGGACCAAGACTCTGAAGAGTAGCTTCGGTCTGATTTCTGCCTACATTTGTAGCTGTAATTATTGTACAGCATTTGTGTAATTGTGGAAAACACCAAACCTCCAAGTCAGCTGCTAAAGGGCTTTTAAATCATGTGCTGCTTTATTGTACTGATCAAGGTAAACGTGAGCACACTGTAGCTGTGTGAACTGAAGTGCTGTGTTGTGTGTGTGTGTATTCAGACTGTAATGTGGCAGCAGTCCGCTCCACCTGAGGTGATGTAAGAAACACAAGTAATCTAATACAGTGATTCTTCACCACAGTATGTGGAAAAAATATGCAGAAAAAAAATAAATTAAAATTATGATTTAGTTAAAGAAATGTTTGTGTTTAGGATGAAAAGCAGGTTTAGAAATGTGTGAGGCTGATCTTTTGTATACAGTAACACTGGTAGCTGCCACTGAGAATTAATGAAAACCAGTTAACAAGCAGGCAGAGACGTCAAAATATGGTTCTGGCATTTTTAGAGGAGGTGTAACTGCAACAACCAACAACTACTGGGGAAAAAAGAAATGGAGACCAAGACTAAATATCATCAATTCCAATATCACTGTGTCCTGTATGAAGAAAATATTGTAACAATATCCACTTATGTACAATGAAAACTGTTAAATAGAATCTAGCTGAGTCTATGAGGAATATTACAGATGGTGTTAATGAAGGGCTTTGTGTGCACATCAGGGAAGAAAAGGTTGGAAACCACTAATCTAGTTCAGTCACAGCATCATTTGTCTATTTCAGGGTACAGGTGCTCGACCTTACACTGGTAAAGTAGGTGCTGAGGATGCTGACGGCATCGACATGGCGTACCGCGTGCTGGCTGACCACGCCCGCACCATCACCATCGCCTTATCTGACGGTGGCCGGCCTGACAACACAGGAAGAGGGTGAGAAATGAACACTTCAGAGCAGAGAATGGAGGCAGTTAGAAAACTGAAAGAATCTGAAAATGTCGCACTGGCTTGACAAACTAGTAACATGCACGGCAGAGTTCGTACTATACCGCAAAACTACACAAGTTTTCAGACAACATGGTTTTATTTCATTTTTAATACTTCATTGTAATTTTTTGTCTTGTTTAGTTACGTGTTGAGGAGGATCCTGCGTCGTGCAGTCCGCTATTCCCATGAGAAGCTGGGAGCTCAGAGAGGCTTTTTCGCCTCTCTGGTGGATGTGGTGGTCGATTCCCTGGTGAGATTTACTTCCTTGTTTTTACCTCAGTGTATCCTCAGTCCTTAAAGTGTTCACAGGCCTTAAATTACATTTTAAAATCTAAATCTCATTGACCAACAGGATTTAATGTTGCTTATTAAACCTCGGCCGAGTCAAACGTTTTTTTTTCCTTCTGGTTTTATTGAACTATATGTTCTGCCGGCTCTGCACAGGACACCACCTGTTCTCACTGTTTTTTCCTTAAGGTAACAGGGTTGAAGAAAAGAGAGCGCAGCAGACAGAACTGAATTGTGGGATACCCTTAGGTCTGAATACTACTTCAGAGTGATATTGGTTTAGATCAATGTGGGTTGTGTGTACTGTGGGTTGTGTGTTGGTGTTTTCCCACACTTGTATGAACATGCACTTGAGTGCTCAAGACCACAATTGTGGGTATAGGGATAGACTCTGTATTTAATTCTTCTTTGCTGAGGTCATAAAATGCATTAAATCTAGATTTTCCGTAATACCTGACATTCGGTTCAGTGCTGTAACACTGGAGATGATGGCCTGTTTCCTTTCCCTCTTTTCTTTTCTCTTCTTCCATCTCATCTCTCCGCTTCTACCTCTCCGCTTCTACCTCTCCAACCCTTCCCCCGTCCCACCATCGATCGATCGATCTCTTCATTCCTGCAGGGCGACGCTTTCCCGGAGTTGAAGAAAGACCCAGAAATGGTGAAGGACATCATTAATGAGGAGGAGGAGCAGTTCCTCAAAACGCTCAGCAGGGGACGCCGTATCCTCGATAGGAAGATCATGACTCTGGGAGACAGCAAGACCATCCCAGGTGAGACGGACTCCAAAGGAAGTGTTATTATTTGTATGTGCAAACATTATGTGTCTGATTCGAGTGACAAGAGATTAGGTTTATTTCAAGATCATCGTGTCTTTTGAAACTTGGATATCATCATTTTCCCTCTGTTTTTAACAAGTTCAGAGTTTATTTCCTCCCTCGTTTCTTTGCCTTCGATCTCTCCTCACCACCCATATCACTTTCTTTCTACACTCTTTTCTCTATCACTCCTTCCCATCTTCCATTGTTTTTTCTCTTTTAATCTAATTACAGTGTTTTTGTTGACATCATTGATCGGTCTCTTCCTTCATTCATGCACGATTATGCAACATGCACGATGTTGCAACTCTTTCTTATTCTGTATTTAAAAATCCTTCATTTGACTTAAGTACAGAGGCTACAATTAGAAAAGCTAAAACCCTAATAACTGATCTTTCATACCATTAATTCAAATGACAGCAAACTGATGCACATCCAGCGTTAGTGAAAAACATCCTCCAGGGTTGTTGGTGTTCACTGTATTGGATTTCTTTGAGAGACTGTCGTCTACCTGCAGTTTATTTCTTCTTTGTCCTGAGGGGTAACAGCATCATTTGTGTGCTCAGCCAGAATGGACGCCACAATAGAAAACCAGACCTTGTCGTTGCAAAAAGCATTTTATCGTTGGAAATGCAATAATAGCACAGACCTGAAAGTCTGTGCTTTTCACATCTAACTTCTCTCTAATTTACTGAAATGATGACTGCATGATGTTTACTGTCTGACTCGAGGACATGAGTCTTTAAGCGTTGTTGCTTCAGACAGACACGTCTCCTGCATTTCAAGCAGCCTTTCCTCTCTGTCTGTGCGTGCAGGTGACACAGCATGGCTGTTGTACGACACATACGGCTTCCCTCTGGACCTGACCTCCCTCATCGCTGAGGAGAAAGGCATGATGGTGGACATGAACGCCTTTGAAGAGGAGAAGAAGGCAGCACAGGTGAGAAGGTGGGAGGAGGGGTGGGTGGTGATGAATGAAACCTTGACTGCTCTGTGAGGGGCAACTCCACTGAGCAGTTTTCTGTGTGCACTCCCGTGGGTACGTTGTTCTGCCTCGTGTCAGCGTTCTCCAGTACTGCACCGTAGGTCAGAGTCAGGAGCCATGCACCTGCTGTTTAAATAAACCCTCATTTATTTTACAGCCTTGTTCTAATCCCCTGTTGTCTGATTTAGCAGAAAGATTGATTTCTTGTCTGTACGACTGCAGCCTCACCCTGCTGTCCAACACATTACAGGTGTGAGGGCCTGTTCCTCTTACTTCTTTTAAATCTGTCACCTCGGCGGAGCTCCGCTTCTTGACTCACACTTCATACAATCCAAATCACAACACCTCAGTCGGTGATTCCGTTTGCTTCATTTGGTGGAGTTTATTATACTTCAAACAAACAAAAAAAAAACTAGTCTAGCATCAGGTCAAAGACTGTCCCCATTTCTTTTTTTCCCCACCCACGTTTGCCAAGCCAAAAAAGAAACACTCAGTTCCACCCCCGTCCTTGTATCACAGCTGCTCATCATCTGATTAATCCCAGTAGATAACAGATCCAAAGATAAGTTCAAATATTATTTAGAATTTCAATTCAAATAATAAATTAGAAGGATTTACATCAGCTCGATAAATAATCAAATTTGAGAAAAATCTAATTTGCAATAAATACACTCTAAAATAAATACAATAAATGACTCTAACAACAGGGTGGAGCCTCCCTTTGATCACATCATTCCTGCACATCTTTCAGCTGAAGAAAAGTAGACTCTTGTTCATGTTCATGAAACCAGTTTATGACGAGGTTCACTTTGTGACATGATTAGAAGATGGTAAATTGTGGCCATGAAGGGATGCACATGATTGGCAACAATACTCAAGACAGGCTGTGGCATTAAAATCATGATTGATTGATTGATATTAAGGGGCCCAAAGTGTCAAGGAAATATTCCCCACATTATTATACCATCACCACCAGCCTGAGCTGGTGGCAAAAGGCAGGTTGGGTCCATGGATTCAGGCTGTTGTCATCGCACTCTGACCATCCAGATTCCTCAGACCAGGCTACGTTTTCTGGGCTTCAGCTGACCAGTGTCAGCGACTCTGTGCCCACCGCAGCCTCAGATGTGTTACTGTTTGACAGGAGAGGAAGCCACCATGCTCCCCTCCTGCTACAGTTCATCTATCTCAAGGTCTGACATGTTGTTCAGTCTGAAATGCTTCTCTACTCACCACAGCTGTCGAAAGTGTTTTTTTTATTATTTAGCTTTCTGGCAGCTCCATCCAGTCTGGTCATTCTCCTCTGGCCTCCCTCATAAATGAGGCATTTCCACCCACAGAGCTGCTGCTCTCTGGCTGCTTTTGTGTGAAACTATTGATCTCCTGGGATTTTAACAAACACTCAAACTGCTCTGCCCTGGACAATCAATCATACACAGTCGCAGTCACTGAGATCACGTTTCCCCTATTTCTGATGTTTGATGTGAACATGAACTGAAGCTCCTGACCTGTATCTGCATGTTTTTATATGTTACACTGCTGCCACCTGATTGGCTGATTACATTCATACACCTGTACATACTTTTACTACAGTTCTGCTCTCTGCCACATGGGGGAGTTTGATACACTATGCATGTATATTCACTCCTTACTGTGTCATGTAAACTGAGTTACCAGTTTATTAAGAGCACCTGTTCAGTCTGAGGCCACTTTATACAAAACCCTACAAATGTTCTCACTGCACAGGTGAGAGAGACCAAGTTTCTGTGACAGTAACACTTTTTCAGGCTGGATTTTTGTTCCCTTGTATCCACACACACAGGAAACAAAGACGATGAAAGGAAAAAGCCATTTTAAGGAAACCATCAGATTTAGATGTTTGTTGATTGGACACAGTCAGGCGTTCAGTTAATCCTGCACTGGTTTCTTTTAAAGAGTTTGTAGGTTTGAGGAAACCAAACTGTGGGTGTTGTGGAGTCATGATTGAATAATAACACAAGTTTGTGTGTGTGTAGTTGAAGTCCCAGGGTAAAGGTGCAGGAGACGTGGACCACATCATGCTGGACATCTACGCCATCGAGGAGCTGAGGAACAAGAAGATACCCGCCACAGACGACTCTCCCAAATACAAATACGGCTCAGACGACAACGGCAACTACAGTCAGTGATGAGCATTTTCTCTCACAGATCAGTGGGATGTCTGTATTTTTGGGACATTGACATACTGACCCTCACTCTGTGTTTAGATTTTCAGCAGGCTACGGCTACAGTGCTGGCCCTGCGCCGCGACCGCGCCTTCTGCGATGAAGTGACCACAGGTCAGGAGTGCGGAGTGCTGCTGGACCAGACGTCCTTCTACGCTGAGCAGGGCGGACAGACGTTCGATGAGGGCTTCATGCTTCGGGAGGACGACAGCACAGAGGACGTGAGTGCAACAGACATAAAAAAAAAACTCTAATGGAAATGCAGCTGAGTGGGTTCTATTGACCTCCACCTATGCTGTTTGAGAGTGTTTTGTAAAAAGCCACCATCAGGGTCATTTTCAGAGCTGGTTTGTTACTTTAGTCCCAAACTAGACAGCCGCCACATTACAGACACAAACAAAAAGTACGTTTCTGCCAAAGCTAAAATGAAATCCCTTTTTGTTGACTTTTAATTGGGGAGAAAAGATAATTACTATCTTATCTCCAAAGCAGACACTTGGTGTTTAACATTTGTTTATATAGGACTGGTGGGTCTGATAGCTGGTGGAAATTGTGTCTGCAGGAAAATAGACTTTCCTTTAGGCAACAAACGCTGCCAAAAAAAAACATTTCTGACAGAAGAAAAAGGTAAAAGATAATAAATTGTTCTCGTCTTTGTCCAATGAGCGAGCGCTTGAATGGCATGAGGACACGTTCATATCAGTTTCCAGACGGCTGTCTGTCAAAAAAATAAGTGCCAGTACTTTTCTCTAACAATTTTCATTTTTGCTAAAGATATGAAGACTTTCTAAACCTAAAGTCTTTGTTCTCGTCCACATCTGACAAGTTCTTCCACAACTTTAAGGCGTTTGTTTTAAAAAACAGTACATTTTATCTCCAAATGCTGGAACACAACACAAAAGGCATCAGGCAGCTTTCAAACTAAACTGACAGGATTTAAAATTATTGAAACGGTTTACCTTGCTTTTTTTCCTGCCAGACAAAAACATGTCTGACTGTGGTGTCTCTCTGTCTGTCGTCCTCTGTTTGCAGCGGATGGAGTTCACAGTGAAGAATACACAGGTTCGAGGAGGTTACGTTCTCCATGTGGGGACCGTCTATGGAAAGCTGAAGGTTGGAGACCGTGTCACCTTACATGTAGATGAGGTGAGAACATTCACCGGTTTTGAAAGTTGACAGTCGAACATGATATTGTTCATTAGAATCTGTTTCTGTTTCAGCTCTGAGTCGTTGGTTGTCAGACAAACATCCATCACTCTCTATCTCTCTCTCCAGGCTCGGCGCAGGCCCATCATGAGCAACCACACTGCCACGCACATCTTAAACTTCGCCCTACGCGGGGTTTTGGGAGAGGCAGACCAGAGGGGTTCCCTGGTCGCTTCCGACCGCCTGCGCTTTGACTTCACCGCTAAAGGTGCCCTTAGCACGGGGGAGGTCCGCCGGACTGAGGAGATCGCTTGTGCCATGATTAGAGAAGCTAAGGTCAGTTTGGGAATACACACAAAATAATAACTCGCCAGATAGTAGAATTAAATTAACCTGCACTGCAAGAAAAGATGATTTTAGTTTTGTATGTAAAAGTAAATGTTTAGTGTTTCCTAGTTGAGTTTCACATGGTCTGATCTTTGCCAAGACAAGTGATTTTTCTTCAGTCTGAATATTTACTCCATATAATCCCTCCAGCCGGTCTACGCTATGGAAGCCCCCCTGGCAGAGGCCAAGGCCATTCAGGGTCTGCGTGCTGTGTTTGATGAAACCTACCCCGACCCCGTCAGAGTCGTGTCCATTGGCATCCCCGTTGAGGACCTGCTGAAGGACCCTACCAGCACTGCTGGCTCCCTCACCTCCATTGAGTTCTGTGGTGGAACGTGAGTGCGATGCTTTATTTCTCAGTCAACATCTTAGTTCACTTTACTTCACTATGTTAGTGCTGACAGGTTGGCGGCAAAACTCACATGTTTGCAACCGACACCTAACAAAACATTATTTATATTTATTCCCTATGAACTGTAGACTCTAAATAGTCAAAGTGATATTTATTTTCTTAAACAATCCAGTTAAAATGAAAACAGTTAAAACAACTTCTGTAGATTCATTTTTTTTAAATATATGATGGGTCATTTTATATATTTATAATTTTATGCCTAAAAACCTCAAACTGTTTCTTATTGTCACTGTTTGGGATGTTCCTGGTCCCCCCCCCCTTATAAAGCACTACAATGCCTTATGTGTGTGTGCTCCTCTCTTACTTTGCTGGGCTGTGGCTTCACTGTTTTTGGACAACTGCTCCATAATTGTCTGTCATTAAACATAATGATCGTCTGTGCTGCTTTGGTTTAACAGTGAGCCAGCAATGTGTTTCTGTCAAGTCTGTGAAAATGAGTAAAGACAGAAGTTTAAACATATAAACACTTTTCTTACTTGATCTCCTGATTTAAGTGTGTGTTCACCAGTGCACCTGAAGTACTGCTGGTAGTCGGTGTGCATGGTCTGCCCAGAGTGGAGTGTGCTACGTAACTGAGGCCAACATGGAGACTGAGAGTTGTCCCTGAAATAAATAAATGTTGACATCTGCATGAAGCCTTCGGAAGAGCCAGACCTGCCCAGTGGTAGAACCAGTAATTGGATTTGTGGGTCTTCACAGTGAGACGATCGTGTCCCCGTGCAGACGAGGCCTTGAACATTTTGTAGAGCTCCAGCCAGCGATTAGACTTGCTCCACTGACTTTAACAGTGTCGGCTCCTGGCTGTAAAATTCACCTGAATGCCAAGACGTCCCCGCTCAGACTTAGATTATAGCAAGACTCTTTCATTTCATTTTAAAGAGTCAGAATGATTTCCAAGCTGTATTTTATGTGTGTAGGAGTTGAAATGTACCCTGCAAGTATATAGAACTGGTTCAGACTTCAGCGCTGGAGGAGACATTTAGGTTTGTTTTTTAATCGTAAGTCCCACCATCACCAGCATCGCTTGCCGCTTCAGGATTTAGTAAACTGTTGTTGTGCTTCCTGATGTTGTCTTTTATGTTGTTTTTAATGTGCAGCCACTTCAAAGAATCCCTTGTTCCTGCTGCTGTTTTGTAATGTTTTCTATGCCGCTCCTGTTCCTCCTCCTCCTCCTCGCTCTCCTTCTCGTCTGCCTCCCACACAACGCTGTTGGTAATGTGCTGTTGGTTTCTGTTATCTACAGCCATCTGCAGAACTCGGGTCACGCTGCACCATTTGTCATCGTCTCCGAGGAGGCCATCGCTAAGGGCATCCGCCGCATAGTAGCTGTGACGGGAGCAGAGGCCCAGAAGGTCAGAACACACACACGCGGTTCCAGCATTATATTCTTAAACACAATCACAAACACACACACACACACACACACACACACATTTGTAGAAAGGAGTTTAGCCAGTATTTTAAAGAAAGTCGACTTATTCATTTTCCCACAGTGTGTGTGTTGGCCTCATATTAAATTATTACTTTTCATGGTGCGTTAACCCGACTGACTGAATGAAAGCGTGTCTCAGACTGAGGGGCAACATTTCTCGTCTTAGTACCTGGTGAGAGAAGCCCCCCGATGATGAAGCGTTAATTAAGCTTGTATTTGACTTGTTGTTAAACCTGGGGCTAGAAATTAGCATTTAGCATTTTTCTCCTGTCTCCAGGCCCCAAGGACAAATTAAACTTTACTATTTTTAGACAACAGTTGCCGTTTGATCCTCCTCTTTATCTTTTTGCCTTTTTTTTTTTTTTTCTTGCTCCCACCATTCTGTTTCTTTTTCTTTCTTTGGTCATCTCTCGCTGCATTATTTGCTCTTTTCCCCTCATCTTGCTCTTAACCACTGCTCACACCTCTCCCTCTCACATTCATCAGGCCCTGAGGAAAGCCGATGCCCTGCGCCAGTCTCTGTCCGCACTGGGAGACAAGGTGAAGCAGCAGACGGCCCCGAACAAGGACATGCAGAAAGAGATCGCCGACATGACCGAGGTAAAAAGACGCTTTCGTGCCAGAAAAACTTCAGGACGGAACAACTCTGTGCCGTGACCTCAACTTGTCTGTCCTCCCCGCAGTCGATAGGCACAGCAGTGATCTCCCAGTGGCAGAAGGACGAGATGAGGGAAACCCTGAAGGGCCTGAAGAAGATCATGGATGACTTGGACCGTACCTACAAGGCTGACATCCAGAAGAGAGTCCTGGAGAAGACCAAGGAGGTGATCGAAAGCAGCCCCAACCAAACACTGCTCATAATGGAGATGGAGACCGGAGCCTCAGCTAAGGTGAGAGGTTTTTATCTTTCATATTTAAATGTGTTGAAAATCAGTCACGTCCTTGTAAAAGAAGCTCCTCCACAGACACAGAGTAAATCCATAATTCAGACTCCAAGATTTCATCAGCATCCAGAAGCAAATGAAAAATGTAAACAGTATTAAAATTCACTTTATCTCTGCAGTATTGCACATTTTCTCGAGCAGTTTCGTAGTTTATCTCATTGTGTTATTGCCATGGGACCAAATCAGCTCTGTGGCCCATTAATTCTGACCTTGAGACATCAATAGTGCTGATTAGGGGTCTTGTTTTTCTTTCTTCCCTCTTTGTTTCTACTCTTTCCCTCCTTCTCCCTAATTTTTTATCCTTTACATCCATTCTTCCTCTCCCTCCTTCTCTTTCCCTCAGGCTCTGAATGAGTCACTGAAGCTGCTGAAGACGCAGTCCCCTCAGACCGCCGCCATGCTCTTCACCGTGGACCCCGACGCCGGCAAGATCACCTGCCTGTGTCAAGTCCCTCAGGTAACACAGCCTCTCATTCAGTCAGTCATACAGTGTGCAGGGAGCCTCTCTCTCTCTCTCCCTCTGAGCGCGGCGTCTTCAGCTCATCTAACCTTTATCCCCCCTCCCTCCTCATCCAGGATGTGGCCAACCGTGGTCTGAAGGCTAGTGAGTGGGTCCAGGAGTTGTGCCCCCTGCTGGATGGCAAAGGAGGCGGCAAGGACATGTCGGCCCAGGCCACAGGCAGGAACACGCAGTGCCTGCAGGAGGCGCTACAGATGGCCAATGAGTTCGCACAGCTCAAACTGGGAGAGAACTAAGAGAGAAGGACCTGCGAGGGAGGTGCAGAGAGGAGACGGTGTTGCAAACATAGGTTGGGGAGTAAAGCAGAAATAAGGTGATGGTTTAGGAGTCCCGAGGCTTAACTGAGTTGGAATCATCAAACATCCTTTTTTCTTTCCTTCACCCCCCCTCCCTCTCCTCTTTTCTTCTCCTTTTGGGTCAGAAAAGATTTAGAAAACAAACAAAACTCAGTTTCTCTCTCCAGCCATTCGACAGACGACCACTAACACTCAGCCTGCAGTAAATGAGCCACGCGTATATATTTATTGGGTGGTTTCTGACTTGCCAAAGTAAAATTCATCTCTGTGGAAATTGCTTGAATATATGAGATCCTTTCATGCAGTTAATTTAAGGAGGGGTGGCAGATGATTTGAGAAATTAATTTTAATGTGTCCACGTCATCATTGCATGTTTGTGTGCAGAGGAAAAGAAAAGGGATGTGCTTTTGATTTATTTCGCTTCCTGCAAGAACCGCACAGCTCAGAAGAAACGATTAAAAACTGTAGCTTTTACAAAGTTGGCTCTCGATAAACCCTGAAACTTTGATCCTGCCTCTGTGTTTGTCTTTCATCTCACTGCAGCCCCTGTTCATTTAGAAACAACCCCCCAAAGCACTTTTTCCCTCCCGTTTGCTGAGGGCTGCTTTAACTTTTGGCTCCCTGTACCACTTAAGCTCAGCCTCGGGAAGAAGAGGGAAAAGTCAGCCCAGCTCTTAAATGGTTTAGGTGCAGTTTACACAGTATGTCCTTTAGTTGGCTGAAGCCTTTTGATCTGATCTCCGAACAGTGGCTCCGTCCATCTGTGTGAGTGACAGCCTGATTTCTCTCCTGTGGTTGGTCGGACGTGACTCGTGCTCGCTGTAGCTGTATCATATTCTTGCTTTTCAAAGCAACCCATTATCTGACATGTGTAATAACAGGTTTAATTTAGTAAATTAATGAATTCATTAACTGTATAGAATGATCATGAACGTGTCCAGTAATCAATCTGTGTAACTTCATTTCCCTGACATTTAATATTGATTCAATGCAGAATGTTGAAAATGTCTGTTATCATTGTAGCTGTTCCATGTCGGAGAAATCTCACCTTATGGGAATAGAATAAATATAAGTGGTAAATTTCACGTGTCTGTGTTGTTCTTTGATATATTTGTGCTGGTGATTAATGTGGGGGAGGCAGGAACAGACTCGGCTACAATTCACTTACACACAAAGATGGAGTGAGATCATTAGATGTGGATCACTGAACAGCAACGACTGGGATATAAATTCAGTTAAAAAAAACAACTATTATGAAAACTGTAGGTGTGAAGCTAACTTCAGTCAGAGAGAACATAGTTCACCTTGTTCAGGTTAACCTGTTTAGAGTCACCAATTAACAGGTATGTTTGTGGACTGTGGGAGGAAGCTGGGGTACCTGGAGGGAACCCACACAGACACAGGGAGCACATGTAAACTCCACACAAGAAGGCCCCAGGCCACGCTCGCTGTGACTGTGATGGAAATTCTTCTGAGCTGAAGAACATACGATGACCAGGAGTTCAGATGTCTCAGCCAGAAGTATTTAATGTAAGCTTAAAGTGATGAGCGGTACAATGACAGCAAGTGAACCAGAGTAGTGCCACCCCCAGTTCTGAAGAGTCTCATCTGACAATTAGTGTATATATATATTCAGATCTCACACAGTTGTAACATTTACCACACCTTACTCCAAATAAGGCTAAATTAGAGTCAAAACATTGATGTGTGAAGATGCTGTTGGACACCAAATTCCAAACTGTCACATGTTCTTACCTAATCAATATTACATGTGTCTTGTCCTTTCACCTACTTAGCTCATCCTCGAAAATAACTAGATTTGAACAATGTCTTCTAAGTTTCTGCTTTCCTTCTACTTCCTTATCTATAAGACCTTGGGTACTCCAGCTGTGGACGATAACACAGTCGGTCACATTAGAAGCTAAACAGTGAAACACTGAAGGTTGTTCTGGCCTGAACTCTGAGTGTAAGTGGGGGCCTAGGAAAACAAGAGAAACACTGAAAGTGAAGAAAATTTCCTTCACACTAAACACTGACAGTATCAGTATTGGTAAATTAGTTTATCCGGCACACACTGAGCAACATTATTGTTGGTCTGGGGTTGACTTTGTGGCCACCTGATGAATTTAAAGCCAACATTTAGCTGGATTCTCCAACAGGCCCTGAGGAAAATATCTGGCTTAAATGCCCCATTATGTTCACAAGCTCATTTATCAACCATTTAGTGCTGAGCAGGGAGCATATTGTGGGGTTTTCCAGCCTTCTTTTTTTTGCTGAAAACATAAAACCGTGAAGTCATGAGCTGTAATTCCAAAACAATGGCAAAAACATGCCTCGAGCTGAGGTGGAGTGGATGCAGTATTGAGATCTCAACAAGTAAATGAACCAGTAGGTCTACTGCAATGGTAAGTACAAGTCCTACATTCAGGCTCTGACTTATGTTGAGTGCAGTAGCAGCAAAATGTATCGACAGTAAAAGTACTCATTATGCAAAATGGCCTATTGCCTAAACAGCATTTAAATTATGCTAATGTGAATGATATACTGTTGTAAAATATACAATATGTATTTTATAAAATGACCTGCATGAAATATTAATGTGAAAAATGATGTTACAGATGTTTCTCTGCAGCTCATACCAAACTGTTTCAGTAGCTCAGTGTAAATCAAATCGAACACAAAAGCAGACTTTAAACTCATGTTTCATGAAGCTTTTATTTACAGTAGCATAAGATACAAAGACTCTGACCACGTATCGTACAGATGTTACAGTGTAGTAAATACACATGTGCTGCCTTGTCCAAAAGGTAGTCCTACTGAAGAATGAGACATTTAAGCTGGAACTAGACAATGACAGCAGACAGCAGGAAACAACCCACATGGACACATTTCACTCAGACAATTAACTCTCTAAATTCCTTCAATTCCTTTTTCACACAGTGTCGGTTTCATCTGAGCCAGTGTATATCTGCTGTCCACGAAGCAGCTTTTAATCCTACTTGATAAGTCCAGTACTTTGTCCTGGTGACTGCAGGGGACTAGCACAATAGCCGACAGAGGTATGAGCGTTGGCGTTACAATCGGCAGATAGTCTGATATGTGCTGTCTGCAGCACACTGACTGCTGCTAAAGAGCCGTTTGTGTCCAACGCAGACCAGTGAACTGAGGAGGAAAGAGCTGCCTGTGGCTGTTCTCACCTCAGCCTCAAACACCGCAGCACAATGGCAACAGTCACAGGCGATATGATAACGCCAGCAGCCCGGACCAGCAGCGTTTTCATCATGATGTATTAGTTCCTTTGAGCTCTTTCTCTGGCACTCAGTGAAATTTCTGTCCCTGCTGCAGAAAGCTTTTCTCCATTACCTCAGGATGACACCGAGCTTTACTGCAGCAACTGGAGAGACACGGGATGAGATGTGAGTGGTATTATTAAAGGACTTTTCAAGACACAAGGGCTGTGATTTCCTTTTCTCCAGCACAGATTCCTTTTTGTTACAGCTGGAGACACTGCCTTGATTGTTTCTCCCCTGCCAGACAACCACAAATCGATCCAATTCTCTGACTTCCTGTTAAATGGAACTCAGTAATAAAGCCTGAAGTACCCGAAGAAAAAAAAACTAATGAGTCCTCAACTTTGCAGTTAAAGGATATAGACTGACATTTAGGGAAATGTGCTTACTCACTTTCTTGTAGGGGCTGACACCACTGTTTGCTTAATATGAAGCTACAGCCAAGAGAAGCTTAGCTTAGCTTAGCTATTATGAGTCTTTCTGAAGGTAACAGAATCCATCTACTAGCGCCTCCACAGCTCACTGCTTATGTTATTTATTACAATCTGTTATAATAACATGTTGTATATTGCTAGTTTAAAATAAAATTTGAAATAATAATTTTTAAAATAAATTTTAAAAAAAATTTACATTTTAAATTTAAAAATGTGGTATGTGCATGGAAGCCACGCTAGTTGCTGTTTCCAGTCTGTATGCTAAGCTAAACTAACTGTAACCTTACACTTTATTAAACACCATGAGAGTGATATCGCATCTTATTTGTACCAAAAAAGTAATAAATGTATTTCCCAAAATGTCAAACTATTGCCCTAAAAGCAGATGCATGTGCGAGATTTCGATGCTGTACACACATTCTCCCCGACATCATCTTTTTTCCAGCTGAGCAGGTGTGTTTTCAGATTGTGTTCATTTCCAGACTCATTCTTTTTAATTATCCCGTAAAAATACCTTTAATTTGCCTCCTTTATTCCAGGAAAATTTAATTGTGGCATATTTCACTTGTTTGTGTCTGCTGCTCTGCGCAGCTGTACAAAGCTTGATAACATACTTTCAGGGGATCAGTAACTGGGTGATGTTTGTGGCTTTGTTGAAATGTGCCTCAGCACATAATGTGTGCGACACAATGGTGTAATAAATAGTAACTGGATATAAAAGGATCCTGGATTCCACTGATAGCAAAGTAGAACAAAGATGATTTTACTGTGGGGATGTTTTGAAGGAGTCTGGCCTGAAATTTCAAAAAATAAAAATACACCTTTAAAGGAAATGAATCCAGTTTCAGCTTTGACAGAGACTCAACACTTAAGTCTGTTATCAGCGACTGAACCACACGTTAAAATTTCAGCTGAGAAACCGAGCTGCCGCCTGGACATGTGATCATTTTGAAAAATGAAACACACAATCACTGTCCACGTTTTCTGAAAGTCTCTCAACCTATGCACACACCTCTTTATTTCTTGATTGATGTCCCTTTCACAGCAACTACACAGAACTTAACCTAAAAAACTGGTGCCCCACACATTTTCAGAAATTATTTTAAGAATCAACTCTGGAGAAAAAAAAAAAAAAAAAAATCAGTGTATTGGGTCAGTGACAGGAGAAAAGACCTACTTTAGGTTAAAAATACCACAGGGAAAACTGTCAGATCTGTGTCGTGTGCTGTGAGTGGAAAAAAACACTCTAATTTAGGCTAGCACGGCAGAGAGGGATCACCCTGCCCCCCTTTCTCTATCTGATTGCAGTGTTGTGGTGTACAACTGCGAGGAACTGAGGAAAGCTCCCATGCTGTAACAGGGGCTCGCCTACTTTTTAGGGGGTGGGGGGGGTGGGGGGGTGGGGGGCAGCGTCGATTATTAAGACTTTCCTACCCACTGCAGACAGCAAATGTGATAGGAATGTGTTATTCTGCTGCCAGAGAGCCCAGAAACATCCGGATGAAAGCCGTGTTATCTCCACAACAATTGAATACACATTCATTCTGAAGCTGGAAAGAACAAACATCAGAAAGACGTGGCCGTGATGGCTGACAACTCCAAGAGAACACTGAAGCAGGCGCGAGTTCACGACAGCAGCGGTGCACTGATATGTGTAGACCTTCAGATGCTTTGTCATCTTCACCATCTGTTGTTTTACAGTCTGAGTGGTTCAGAGCACATTTGGAAGACAACAGGTATCTGCAGTATCGTGGGCTTTAATCTAACAGATGACCCTCTGTGTCTGCCGGCTCTCTCGCCCTTCCTCACTGTCTAGAAAAGCAGAAATGCCTCAAAACACTCAAATAAATATTTAATAAAAAGGAGCAAATAACCACATATGAATTCACAGCACATCTTCTCCTTTAGGCTACAGCGTTCTTTAAAAAAAACAAAAAAAAACACTGTCAGTGTACAAAGCAGTAAGAAGTGAAGAGTGGGAGGCGCCTGTACCTTGAGCAGAAGGCAGAGTGTGTGTTTTCATGTAGGTGTGTGTGTGTGTGTGTGTGTGTGTGTGTGTGTGCGCAGCTCAGAAGGCACAGCTCTCAGCCAGAAGACATGTTTGTGTTTGTGTGTGACTTAAAAAAATGCAAAGGTAGCAGGTGTGTTTGGTCAATGGAGCAGCTGTAGGTGAGTGAAGTCCAGCAGCAGGACAAGGCACAAAAGCATGAGTGTGTGTGTGTGTGTGTGTGTGTGGTGTGTGTGTGTGTGTGAGAGAGAGAGAGAGAGAGAGAGAGAGAGAGAGAGAGAAAGAGAAAACATAAACCATATGTCCAGATTCAGCCACACTGACTTATAATGAGCCCAGCTCAACACTAAAGCGCCGATTAAATTCTGTTTTGCGCAAAATAGGAGAAACACACAGAAAGCAGAAAGAGTCTCATGTGGTTACACAGACACAATAATACAACAGAAGTGATATCAGTTCTTTCCATCGCCTGCTGGGGGCAGTATCACACTCCAACCCTCCTCACTCTGTGTGTGTGTGTGTGTGTGTGTGTGTGTGTGTGTGTGTGTGTGTACATATCATAAAACTTTCTCAACAAAAGGGATGTACAACTTAAAAAAACAACAACAACATAATGTCACATCATTATATCCTTCCTCAGTTTTAACATCCGCAGGTGTCGCTGACGTGAATGTACCACCTGCTGCAGCGGTTGGCACTCACAGTTCCTACACACACTCCTTTCACTAATTGACTGATCTTCCCAGTCAGTCTGGAGGTGGCAGATTAGATTTTTTTGTGTTTTTAGCTCACTGTGTTACACATTGTGAGTCACTTGACCTCTACTCTGACTTCTTCTTGGATAAACAAAACAGGGACCGCAGGTAGAAAACGTTCCTCCATAGCACTGCTCGTCGTCAAAAACTCCATGGGGTACCTTTAACTTTGAATGTTGCTTATTTTGTCATTAATATTTACTATTATTTGAAACCATTTTCAGGCACTTTAAGTAAACCATGACTTGTAAGTCGCTTAAAGTAGCTTTAACTGAAATAAATAAAAGCCAGTCATCTCTGCACAACATCTGCTGAATCATTAATACTGATCAACAATCATTCAAACCCATATATAAGTTTAGTGTAAACGGGGCGTAAGAATAATTTTCATCGCACCTTTAAAGATAGTAACTTCGTTCTCCAGACATACATAGGAACCTTGAGTACTTTTCCTTAGCAGACGGCAGCTGTTTTATTGATAAACACATCTGTCCGCCATCTTTAGATGGATTTACATCCTCAGCTCAAACCAAATACTTTTACATTCCCACCTTTCTGTGGAACACAGTCTCTGATGTCTCTCTCTCTTTTTGATACAGTCTAGCAGCACATCCTTAACTCATAGCTGCTCATGTCTCCTTGTTAAAGATGTAAGTGACTAACAATGGAGGCTATAAATGTGTGAAATGGGTATTATTTGATGCCAAATGATGATAGAAGCCTTTAATGTACCACCTGGATGGAAATGAAGATCTAATCTGAGCCGATAGTATAAATCCAGCCAAGGTGTAAACTCAACACTGAACAGTACAAACGTAACAAATGAAATGTGCAGTCTGCAGGAGGATATGCCATCATCATGAAAATCAGAGGAGGAAGGTCAAGTCTAAGGCGTCCGGTGGCTACACTCCCTCCAGACATAGCTGAAGTTGTAATTGGCTGAGCGGGGACCAGGGCTAGTGGTTAATGAAGCCAAGCTGCTGAGAAGTTATGTAGTTCCCAGATCCGGTGGGGTTTTCTGTCACCCCATCATACGGGCCTTAATCTGGGGCGAAATGTTCCTGGCGGTCTCTAACGTCACTGGGACACAGGAGTCAAGTTGGAGCGTGAACCAACTTTTTATTTTCATCCTATAACACACTGACGCAAATGATGCGCTCCTCATGCTGGCGTTGTCTGACTGGTTCTCCGTGCCCCAGCTCTTTGTCTCCAGTCCTCTTCTCCCAAATTAGACCCCGACAGACCACATGGGGATTAAACTCCGGTCCAGAAACCAGTGTGCCTCCATCCAAACATGAAATCCCAGGAGATGGACTTTTGGCCTCATTAGAGTCTCACGCAGTCAGCCCAACACTCTCCCAGAACATTTCTCTGTGTGTCAGTGTGAATAAAGACTGGAGCTGGACCTGTGGGTGCTGTGGAATTTAAATTCAGGCTACAGAAGCTGAAGCTCATGTGAGTGCTGTAGTGATCTTTCTGAGTCAGAACGGCCGAAAGGCAAAAGCCTTGATTGTGTTTCTGTGGATCTGCTGCAAGGAGTTGAAGCCTCGCTCAGCCTGGTAAGGACCTCGGGGGTTTAGTAGACAGTCATACGCTATAAACCCACAGCAATCACCTATCATCTTATAATCAACCATTTTACAGCCCACAGTCAAAGTCCTTTTACACTGAGGCAGAACTCACATAAAGTGGGGTTATGACAGTGAAAAGCAGCAAGAGATGTTTTACCTCGTATATGATCTGAGAAGAACATTTTTTTCTCAAGTGGGGGCAAATCAAAGCATGACCCAGGTTCAGAGCTGCAGAAGTGATTCCGGTGTTTGTTTGACAGGACACTGACTTCCGATAGCGCCACAGTTTGTGTCCGTAGCCTCAGTCTTGTCGGACCACCTGCGGTTCCTGGTGTTTGCCAACATTCACATCTGTAAGTTCACTGTCAGACACCACCCGGCTGTAGAGCAATAGCCCCCTAGATGCTAACGGTGCTGTTTCTGTGGTGTTATCAGTGCGTAGTATATTGTATTTTTGTTATACGTGAGGATTAAGTCCTCATCCAACCACTGGATTGAGTCCAGATGTGGGACATTTATTTGTGAGATCTTTCCCTCTCCGGCCACCTCAGCACTGCAAACAGTCAAAGTCGGTATCTGTGGTGAAGCTGCCCCCGGGAAAGGAGATGTGTGGTCTTGTCTTTCACTCCGCATGCTGCCCATCAGAGGTGAAATCTTGAGACAGTTAATTCATAGTTTCATTTAAGGCTGAACTGAACTACATGTGGATCTCCATGTTCCTTGTTTCCTCCATGTTCCTTGAGTCGACGGTGTGTTCTCCAATCAGAACCAAGACTGGTGGGCCATTTGCCAGATATGAGGGAAAGTTAGAGGACTCATACTTTTTGGTAACAGTTCACTTCATTTAGTCTTTCCCTCATTGGGTTTACTTCAACTGGGAACCCAAACTGGTGCAGGTAAGTAAGAGAGAGAATATCTAACACATTCTAAGCAGCCTCTATAGCGTCTGTGGCCAAACCAGTTTTCTGACATGAAACCTTAGATAAATGCGGGGTGATTTGCTAGTTACTTTCCAGGGAATACGGTGATCTTGCCGGCCTTGGCCAGCTGCTGGATGATCTGGGCTTCATAGTCGGCGTCGTGGACGCCAGTCTTCCTGAACTCTCCAGAGTAGCGGTTCTGCTCCCAGTAGTGGTGCCAATTTCCCCGGCTGTCTGCCCCGAATCCAAACACATTCACCTGGAAGAGATCGACAAATGAGTATGGGAAAGCAAGTTTCTGATTACATGTGTATCTGTCAAGGATAATTACGATTATAGTTTCAGCATGGTGGTGGTGGTGATATGAAAGCAAAAGAGAGACAGAGAAACACTGACCTCATCACAGACGTGAAGGGCAAAGAAAAGCACTAGCATGCCAGTGGAGGGGTAGCGGCCATGATGTTGGGTCCAGTGGTCGTGGATGTATTTAAAGAACGCCGGGTTAAAGATCTGGACCTGGGTGGTGGTGGACAGACACCCAGAGAGAGGAAAATATTGGAATATACTGTTTACTTGCTGTAAGAATAAAAACCTAAACTCCTGCATGGAAAGAAGGAGGAGAGGACAGTATATTTTTCTAAAGGAAAACATTTCCTTTTTACGAATATTTCTTGGTTATGAAAAGTTCCTGTGAGTTCAGATTCAGATTCCACAGTAACACGGGGAGGATGACCTCACGCTGATCGCATCTGCTGCATATTCAAATGGTCCAAGCAAACAAGAAAAAGTTCAATTTTAATACTTGATTGCTGTGAAAGATTTAAGGCACTGGTAACCAAATGAACAGTGATTCATTTTGGTTAACAAAATGTTCAGTCCCAGCAAACAGGGCTTAGAGCTGCGCAGTGGAGGAGGAAATCTTATAAATCTATATTTTTGGGTTGACTCCAAAGACACTAAAAACTGTGCCTCTGACCAGGCGAGGTCATTCGCAAAGTCTTCACAGGGCTGGGATTAGTGTGAGTTTATTTATTTTCACAGATTAAAGAGCAAGCAGAAGATTATTCAAAACAAAGGGAAGGTTTATAATCTGGCTGTAATCCTTCATCAACAATAGGGAGGGGATGGTGTAATTGCAGCAAAGCAGGGTCACTGTGTGTGTGTGTGTGTGTGTGCGTGCGCGTGTGTGTGCATACAGTGTTGCAGCCTTGCATGCTAATATCATTTAAATCCATCAATCTGAACTCAATACCCCATAATGATAAAGTGTAAATTTCTGAAAAAGGAAAAACTGTAATATAATGTTCAGTATTCTCAGTCTAGTATTCAGACCCTTTTCTGTGACACTGGAAATGTAGCTAAGATTCCACCTTTTTCTCTTGATCACCTTTGAGATAATGATACTTCATTGGAAGTTCTTCAATCTAAGAGTCAGGAAGCCCTGAAACTGGTGCAGGTAAGTAAGAGAGAGAATATCTATGGTGCAGGTAAGTAAGTGCTCTGAGGAACCTTCAATAGAGCAGAAATGTTTCTGTAGTCTTCCCCAGGTCTGTGCCTCGACACAACCCTGTGTGATTCATAGCAAATGGTCTGAATATTTATGTTAATTTGATATTTAAGTCTTTCCATTTTATTAAGTTTGCAATTTTTTTTTTTTTTTTTGCTTTGTCATTCTGGGGTCTTGAGTGTAGACTGATGAGGGACAAAATGAATGTTACAATCCCAGCACAAGGCTGCAACATGACAAAAAGTGAAGGGGTCTGAATTCTGTCTGAATGCACTGTAGAGTAATGTGTTTGCATATTACTGCGAGTGTGTGCGACAGTAATTGCTGTCAGTGCAGAAAATTCACACCTTGTCTTTATCTACACGGAGGAACTGCTTCACTGGAGCGTAGGTACTGAGAGAGAGAGAGAGAGAGAGAGAGAGAGCGAGAGAGAGAGAGAGAGAGAGACAGAGAGAGAGAGAGAGAGAGAGAGAGAGAGACAGAGAGACAGAGAGAGAGAGAGAGAGAGAGAGAGAGAGAGAGAGAGAGAGAGAGAGAGATTGATTAAACACATTCAATCAGCACTTAGAGTGATTGCTGCAGCTATGAATTCTGGATGATTGACGGCTGACAAATTGTTCCAACCCAGCGACTTTCCAGTTGCTAATAACTGTGCTATGTGTGTGTGTGTGCGTGTGTGTGAGCGTGTGTGTGTGTGTGTGTGTGTGTGTAAAGTGAAAATGTATTCTGAAATATGCTTTATGCACTGTACGCCCAGAATTCCATTTTCGTTTTTGCGCACGTGTCTGCATTCACATATGTGTTAATCCATGTGTACGTGTGTGTGTGTGTGTGGGTCCTCTTACAATCGAATCTGGCCGGTGGACAGAGCGCTGGTGATCCAGACAAGATCCAGTGTTTTGAAGGGAACCAGGACGAAGCTGACGTTGGCGGCCAGGTTTTTGGCGCTCTCCGGGTACATGAAGTGGTGAGTGGTGTGACTTCCTGCATCTTCCTCATAGCCCACTGTGGGGGCCAGGTTTATCCTGGGTGCATGAGAGAGAGAGAGAGACACAGCATGAGAGGTGTATGTCTTCAGATGTTGCCTCAAGCCAGGCAATAAAATGATCTCAATAATTATTATGAAAAAAGGTTTCCACAGTAAAGGTGATAAACTGAAGTGAGCCATTTTTGATGAATGTATCTGTTGCGCATGTAGTTCAACCCTCATCTGCACAGTCATTGAGCAATGAGTAGCTGGAACATGTGGGGTCTAAATGAGGAGGAAAAGGTGCTGGAAATGTCGTCGCACAAAGTGTGGAAACTGCAGTGAAGACAAAGTCACAACAACTCTGATTTAAGAATGATTTCTGATTTCAGAGTCTCTTGCAGGCAACCTGTGGCAACAAAGGGGGGAAACGACTGAATGCTCCTATTGGGTGAATGCAAGCTCAATAAAAAAAAAAACAAAAACAGCTGGTCTGTCTCTGTCCAGTTCCAAAAGACTCCTGACGACATCTTTAAAGCTCACTATTAAACATTAAACACCATTGTTTGGTTAAAGGCTAAGGGGATGAACTATTGCTCTGAACATGTTATAAAAGAAAAACAGAAAATAATTTACCAGACTTTCAGTCTTAGTGATCAAGTCTCCTCTTTAGTTTCTTTTTCTTGTGCTGCTGAAGAGAATTTGCCTGAGGTTGGACAAATTGTATGTTGATACAAACACAACGGTCTTAGCTGACTTGTGATTTGCGTCATGGCTTTAGCCAGTCTCATGACAAGGACTTCCCAGCAGCACATCTTATTATATAATATAATAATCTTCAGTCAGATGGCAACTGAACCACTCAGCTCTCTGTGTGCCTCAGACCTTTGCTGTATTTACAGTAGATGTGTCTGGAGGAGTGAGTTATTTGTGTAAACAGGAAGGTTCACCTGGAAAAAAAAAAAAATGGCCGCAGAGCGTGCCTGCCCATATGTCGGTGAACAAAACAGATGCTTGTTCAGAAAGCAGGAGCGAAAAGGCAGACAGAGGGGAGGCGGGCGGAGGTGAGTGGGACTGTAGTGGGCCAAGCTGATCGTAAGAACAAATGAGAATCAAACCACAGTAATGAGAGAGCAGGAGATGGAGGCTGGAGGCTGCCCACACGAGTCTGCTGTGACTGCGACGCCAGCTAATGTCTTAAGTGCACAAAATACTAGTCATTCGTCTCATTTGCACCAGCACGTGGCCTCAACATACACACACATGCTGCAGGAAACAACATAAAGCTGTGTGCTCAGGCCAAAACACAACAATCACGCTCTGTGATCCATCAGCGCTGCATGACAACGGCCGGGGGAAGAGACTGACACAAAAGGATTTATGTGCCTCTGTGTGGGTGTGTGTGTGTGTGTGTGTGTGTGTGTGTGAGAGAGACACAATCTATGCCTTTCAGCTTCCTTGGACCTAAAGCTCTCTGTGATGACCTCACTCAGGCCCGTTGACCTCTCTCTTAACCAATAGGAGAGCTGGACGGTAGACAGCATGAAACAGTGAGATTAAATATAGTATGAGATGCACAGATCAGCTTTCTGCCTCTTTAGGCTGCAATTTCCCTTTTCGGATTAATAACCTACTCTATCTTATCAATCTTACAGCAAGTACATCTGCCCCTCGCGCACATACAACCTTAATGCTGATGATATAACAGATATTCTGTATTTTGATGGTATAGTGCGTTTCTCACATGAACTCTCTCTCTCCTCTTCTTTTCAGCTGTCTCACCCCCCCTCCTCCTCTTCCTCTATCGTCTCCCGGTTCCAGCCTTCGTCTCGGCGTCTTATTTTCATCAATCTTTCGGTCTATCTGACGCAGCCCTGCATCTACACTCTGCTTTCTGTCACTTTGCTCCTCTATCGATTGCATCTGCCCCTCTCACCTCATGATGTAGTTGTGTCCATCGATGGTGGCCCCATATCCGGCCCCACGGAGGTTTCCAGAGTTCCCCACCACAGCGCAGCGGAGGCAGCGCCCCGGATCCCACGAGCCGTACGGCGACCTCCCGGGGATCACCTGCGTTGGACAGTCGTGATGGAATAGAGCAAGGCTGGATTCAAGCTACACAGGAAATGAAGTAGGACACTAGCAAGAGACATAAAATACCCAAACCTGCAGCTCAGACCTGATTGTAAAAATACATCCTGCTCTGAATACCGGGGTGAATTCTTCATGAGGCCTTCCATGAAAAATACATAAGCCCTCTCTGCCCTCAGGCAGCCAGACTGAGATATTTAAACAGCCTAATGTGAAAGTATGATGCTGTGCTGAGAGTCAGGATGGAAAAAAAATAAATAAATACACGTTTCAAAAGGAATGAGCTGGGTCACTGATAAAGCTGATATCTAATAAAGACAATCTGTTCCCCTCTGCTTTTACCCAAGAGTGTAAAGTAATGACTTGGCTGATTCGAAAGCACCATGGTAATGGAAAGATAAATTAATAATATAAAATACCTGGAACAACCTCAGCAGCACCTGCTGGATGCTGTGGGGTTTAAACTGGGGCTGTAGCATCTAGAGAGAGAAAGAGAGAGAGAAAGTGAGGTTAGGATGTGTAGTTTCTCCTCTGCAGACAAATTACATCTGACAACAGACTTTAAATTTAGTTACTTTTTGTGCTCCCATGCACGAGTGTATGCATGCATTTGTCTGCATTCATGTGCAAATAAGCAGGTGCTCGTGCCAGCCTGTGAGAGTGTGTCTGTATCTGTGTGTGTGTGTGTGTGTTTAGGTAACAGCCATGTGTCAGACTGACAGGATGCAGTCAGACTGGGTGAGCTGTGGTCAGAGGAGCAGGGGCATTGCTATCCACATCAAAAAACAAGCTCAATTAAAAAAAAAGAAAAACAGATGACAGTGAAGAAAAACTCATTTTTTTTGCCTTTTTTAGACAACATGTGGCTGGTTCTCTGCCCATAACCTCTTCAAATTACACCTAAACAGACTGAGCGCTTAAGTTTCTTTGTGTCTTTCCAGGTTTTCTTTTACACCGTCCATCACCAACAACAGTAAGAAGTCCAGAGGACCGTCTGTTTTACTGGGAGGGAGAAACAAGTGACAGCAGAGACAACGAGGCTCTCCTGTCTGGAGGAGTTGAAAATGAGCTTTATTAATAGAAGATGTATAAAAAAAAAATCTAAGTTATGAGTTGAATGTAAAGAAGACGTAGGAGACATGAAAGAACAGAAGATGTAAATGAAGCTGAAAGACGGACGAAGAGGAGGAAGATGATACTGTAGGTAATGTTGTACCCAGCTGAGAAAGGCCTAATGTGGCCGATACATGACACCGTGATTGTGCAGATATTTGTGTTCTGCACAAGGAAACTTCAGATTCAGATTTTCTCTTTGACTGCTGTGAAAATACATTTAATACACCATCTAAAAAAAAAATTTAAAAAAACTTTTAGCTTTAAAGGTCACTTCACTGAAGTGAATATTAAAGCAAATACAGGTGAAAGAAGAATGTGGGTTGTGAAAAGCAATAAATAAATCCCAGTCAAAATGATGAACATGATTCTGTAGAGGATTTAAACCCTTGTAAGTAAAAACCAAAAATACACTAATACATCAGCACCTTTTTCATATGTTACTTTATGTGGCAGTGATCGATATGAGGATGTTTTTAGGAGCAGAGCAATGCGTCTTCTCAACAGCGTGACAGGCTAAAAGAAAGCAAACTCTAACTACCTTGACGTGCTAAACTAGCCGGTAGGAAGAAATTGTGCAAATATGCTTCAAAGTGATGTATATAAGTTACGGAAGAAAAGCCGGAATATAAACAAGGTGCTTCAGGCACATCTGAAGCACAGGATGACTCCCTTTGCCTTTGTAACTTAGCAGACCTTTTACATTTACATGCACAAAGGAGGAGCTAAATAACACACTGAAGGAAAGGGAATAAAACTGAAAATATAATATGGGCAATTTAATAGATGTGCCACCTGCAGGCAATAAACATTACATCTTCAGTTCTGTTTTTTTCCCCCTCATGTTTATCTTTTTTAACTTGTTTTTGTGTTTTGGGGATTTTACTTAATTCTGGAAAAAAAAAGGAAAAATTTTTTTCTTTTCTTTTTTTTTTTAAAGATAAAATATTACTGAATCTGTTCTCCACTGTATACTAAATAGTTGAGGAAATTTCAGGCTGAAATGACTCTGGAGGAAATCAACCCATCACTTACACTGAGAAGGGATATTTGAATGGCCTGTATGAGCAAAAGGGATAATTACAGCTCAGCAAAACCTATTTCAGTGCTCGTGTGGGCAGCTGACTATTGATTTAAGACTGACTTGAAAATCTGTGAATGTATCCTGAGGCAGACTCTGTCACTTCAGATTGACAGAGTGACTCTGTTCTAAGGAGCCGTGAAATGTTGTGAAGCTGGATGTTCACTTAACAGTCAAACATAAAAATATGTATTTCTGCTTTGTCTCATCATTTTAATGTGGAGTGTCTCTTTCTTTCTTTCTTTTTTTTGGATTTGGATTTTAACAGCAACAATGTGGGAAGGAAAGAGAATGATGACACAAAGTAACAGCGGGTAACAAAGAGAAACTGCCCAATTAAAAAAAAAAAAAAAAATCTTGTTCTAGTTTGAGCATCTGCCAAAACCACACAGGCGAATGTGCATTCACGCGTGTAAAGAGAAAGAAAACACCTGCACACACACACACAAAAAAAGTCCCCCAAAACAAAAATGCACACACACAAAAGTTCCATCGGGATATTGGCAGCCACCACATGACTGTTCCTCTCTGCAACCATATTCTCCTTTCTGTTGTTCTCACTCTCTCCCACACAGCAATCTTCATTTTCGCACTCCTTTGTAACCACTTCCTTTTCACCCACCATCGGCCTTAATTCTCTTTTCCCAACACAGATCTCATTCGCTTGAATTTTCATTCATACATCCTCTCCAGCAGTCTCCTTGCCCTCATGGCTAATTCCTTCTCTTTAATTTCCGTTGCTCTCCTTTTTGTTTCTCCTCCTCCTCCTCCTCGTCTTTCTTCATTTCTTTGTCTCTCCGGGACGCCTGTGCACCACGCAGCTAATCAGTGCTGATTTGAGAGCACTAAACCTTTCCTTTCCTACCCTTTACTCTCTCTCTAACTTTCTCATACTGTTGCCTCTCTGCATTTTCTCCTTTCCCCTGTTTTTCCATCTTCCTCGATCCCTCCATCCTTTGCCTTCTTCTTGTCTCTGACTCCCTGCACGATGCCAGAGCCAGCTTGGCACGCTGCACCGCTGTTGTTCAGGGGCTACTAAATTTTGGCAGATGTTTTCTGGCAGCCATGCCGATGCCGTCTCACTTCCTTCCTCTCAGCTGTCCTCTGCCTTCTAAAGTATAAGCTTCATGACATCAACTTTCAAATAAATAAAACTCCTCTTTTTCATTTCAACCAGTCTTTGCCATGAACCACTGCTACTTCAGGAGTCATCTGCACGAGCTCTTCATGACCTCAGACTTAACCTAGTGAGATTTATGCGACGCTAAAGTAAAAAGTATTGCACCACATAAATATTTCTTTCAAAGATTAGTTGTTACTAAATATTCACTATCAGTTACCACCAAGTGGAACTGATAGTGAATATTAGCTCACTAATATGGTGAATGATTCACAAATAACTGGTGCAACCAAATCCCAGACTCTAATACGAGCCCTCTCTGGAAGTTAATGTCCAAACCTCATTCTAAGCATTTTTTCTGCCTCAACTCTCAATATCATGCAAATTGCAAACATGCAAATTTATTTACTGAGTTTCACCTCCAGTGAATAACTGTGATCAGTTAAGATTTGGTGGCTGAGTGTTTGAAATCTTGAGTGCAAAAAAGTTTCACCATCATTTAAGTCCTGGACAGAAAATCAATCGGTTAAATGATTTTCTCATTGAATGTTTGGTTCTTTCTTCTCCTGAGACAAGAGTGTACAATAACACATTAGGTTTGAAGGTTTGATTGAATAATGTTACGCCTAATCTTTTCTTTTTCGCCCTTCTCCTCCCAACATTGGTTGATTGGATTTGGGAGTTAAAGTCAATGGGATCGGGTTGAAAATAAAAGAAAAAACAAGCAGAGTTTATTTCACACTTTGTTTGGTTATGTTGACTAAACATAAAACCACTTTGGACGTCTCTCACTGTAAATCCGTGTTGCCACGAATCAACCACATTATTCTTCTTATCCGCAACAGCAGATGCTTGAACTTCCTTTCACCTTTACATTATGATGCCCAAAAAATAAACATAGGTTTGAAAGACATATAGAGGCCTGATGTGACTCTTGCTGTAAGGAAAAAGGAGATTATACTGGATTTATCAAACAGAAAAACATGAGGTACATTTGTCCTTTGTATTAACGTGGAACAGGGGACATTAGAAATAAAGGCATGTCCTTAATTCAGCCCAGACAAAGGCCTGGTTCTCTCTGCCACTGAGGTAAACAAAGAGACTCTGGGCTCTATTTCAATGGTCCAAAGAGCACAGTCTAAAGCTTGTGGTACAAATGCCACTGCTATTTTAACTGTGGAAAAAAGTATCTCTGCTCCAGGCACATGGTTCAAAACTAAGTCTCTTGATTAATCATGGGAGCGTTTTGGGAGCGTAAACCAATCAGAGTGTCATCTCCCATTCACTTTAAAGCCAGTTTTTTTTGGTTCATTATGAAACTGTAGTCTAGGTGACGGACGCGCCAACAATGCGTCTGGCCCCAGCTTATTTTAACACCACCTTGCCCACGGTCGCTCAGATAGGTGTGAGTGAATTTGCTATTTAAACGACGTGGGTGCTGGACGGGAGAAAGACAACTGCGTCGGTCTACAACTAGCAAAGACACGTGCATTGTACTTTGTGCTGGGTGTAAGACATCGGGCCCTCTAAGATCAAGTAAAGTTGCTTTACAAAGTCGACAGGTACCGTCCCTAAAGGTGGTAATCACTTGTTGGTCTTTGTGAATACAGGCCTTTCTAGATGTCTCTTGATGTTGTTTTACAAATGCAGGTTTTTCCAGATATGTTATCCATTTGTCCGAGACCTCTCCAAAATATTTCTGATTTTTTATGTTGAAACTATGTTAAATTTCTAAGAGTCATCACACTAGTGGGAGCAAAAGTAAAGCCTGAAATATGTTCTCAAGATTTGTCCATGCGTATATGAGCAGGTAAGTCATCTAAGATGTAAGTGCCAGACTATTCCATGCAATTATACGTGATGTTCTCTCTCATGGGGAATAACAGAAAGCATGGAGTCCAAACAGAGAAAGCCTGATCTAATAGCTCTGATGGCTGATTTTGTTTATCCTCTTTTGTATGGCCTGTACCTTGTTCTATAGTTTGTTCACACACATGTTCCATACTCTTCATTTCTTCCCTACTCTTTTTCTGTCCTCCTTCCTCCCTGTTAATCTACTTTAATAGTAAATCTTTTTAATCTCTCACTTCCATCTTTCATCATTTCACCACTCCTGTTCTCCTGTCTTTCCATGTTCACATTTCTCATCTCTGCTTCATCCCATATTTAATCTTCCCTTTTCATCCCCTATCCGTTCCTATTTCTCTTTTCTTCCTCTCATTCACTTCTCCGTCTTTCTCTCTCCACTCTTCCCTTTTGCAGTGTGACCTAATGACTTGGCAGCTGTTGGCCTGTGTTTGCAGCTCTCTGCCATTTCAGTGCAGGACTGAGGATACTGCACAGAAACTCTAAACCGACTGCTGAAGGACACCGCACAACACTGAGGATAATACTGCAAACACAAACACAAAACATATTTCTATTTTCAAGTGGAGTATACAAGTATGGAGACACACCCACAAAGACAAATACACACACACACACACACACACACTGAGGGAGGAGGTTAACGCAAGAATTCCTTAATTCGAAGAATTCCTCAAAGTGCTTCCTACCTCTCTCCCACACTCTCTCTGAGGATGCATTTATTTCAGTTCTTAGTCATTACTCAGTTGTGGTTTCAGAAAAGCCCAGTGGCCAACCCTGTGATGTTCCACTTCTCCACTAACACCATTACATATGGCTGGCAGGGATACACGAGGAGCATGTAATACTTGTAAGAAGGGACCGGTCAGAGGGAGGATGAGGAGGATGGAGAGAGATATGTGATTATGATGCATTACTTTGATGCATTACCCCCCCCCCCCAGTGTTTGATGGTGTTGCAGATATGGTCAAAATGTTTTAAAACTCAGTATAAGTTTTGAGGCAGACAGGAGATATTATCAACAATCTTATTGTTGTGTTGTTTTTAATGAGCATCCTTGATGTTAGGGACGTTTTCCTGTAGACGATGTTACATGATTCACAAACTCTATTGGTAAAATCAAGAGTATAAAAGTTTTACAAGGGGGTTAGTAAAAGAATCTGCTTCTTTGAATTTCTGTGTATGTAAAAAGGTAAAAGTTAACTATGATTCCTAAGGAATTATATCATACCAGTCACCAAGCTTACAATTCTGGGAGCTAAAAATGACAGTGTTGAGAAAACAGACTCTGCAGCTTGAAATTTTTCGAGATAAACTGGGGATGAATTCAGTGACTCTGGTACCACGTTCACCTCACAGATTCAACAACAACACAGTCTGAGTGCAGGCCAGCTCTGATTCGTGCCTCTGACTGGCTTCTTCTCTGTAGCATCAGTGACCGAGGATCATGGGTATAAATTACAAACAAAGCGCTGTTTCCTCAGACGGTGATGAAATAATTAAAACTGTTGCCATTGACATAAACCTGTAGGACAGTCCTGTGTTTCTATGTTAAGTAACACTGAGGATATGGTTTAAAGAAAAAATGTAAATAAGGAAAAACACCTCTAGAACCAGCAGCTCCTCCCACTTCAAAGGTAAAGTTATATCATGTGGTTACTTACCACCCACCAGTAGTAGACATCAGAGGGCAGCTGGATGTTGTCTCTGGTCCAAACAGGTGAGATATCTGGGTCGTAGTTCTCATCGAACCAATCCGAAACGCCGGGGTCTCCGACACAGCGTGGACAGGCACACGTCTTCTGCTGCGTGGTGTCAGGTGGGGACAGGCGGTGCGCGCCCACATAGCTGGGCACTAGCTTCACCCGCCTCGACTCCTCCCACCCAGGTGGCTCCAGGTAGTTGAAGCTGACGCCCCCGCGGAGTGAGACGGAGAAGAAGAGTGAGGTGAGGAAGACGAGAACCAGCGAGCCGAGGAGAACCCAGATCCTGCGGGAGCATCTCACCCTGCCTCCTTTCTCCGCTGCGCCTCCTCCGCCTGTACTACCTCCGCCTCCTGCTGCCCAAGCCGACCCTCCGCTCAGCCAGGGCCTGAGCTCCTGGAGTCTGGGAGCTCCCCTGGATGGACCCCCGCCCCAGGACCCCCAGCCCCAGCGCCTGTCCCGGTGCGGGGTGGAGGACGGGATGCGGCCCCCCCAAGGCCATGCCCCCACCCCTGGACCTGCCACTGTCCCCAGCCCACCACCTCCTCCTCCTCTGTGCAATGACCAGAAAGGCCCGGTCAGCGTGGTTGGGACGACCTCCTGACTATGATTGTGAACCACGAGGTCGACCACGACACAGACCAGCGCAACACACACTCACACACTGACTGAAGACAATGTGTCAGAGTCAGTTTGTCTCACAGTCAAGCTGTGCACTCAGCGATGCTCCAACCCTTTCTTCTCGTCTCCCGCTGGATCCTCGCCCTCCCTCTCCTCCACCGCGATGTGCTCATACAACACACAGCAATGCCTTGATACACAAACACACAGGACACACACAGCTGAATCACACACAGCTGGAGCCTGATTGCCTCGGAAGTCCTTTGCTTTCTGTGTGAGGTGATCTCTCCCTCAGCTCCGAGCACAGCCTCAGCTTTTTCCACCTTTCTATCATTTGTTCATTCCCTCCCTTTTGCACTTTCTAACTTCACCTTCTCCGGCTTTCACTGTCTTTTGGTCGACCTCTTTCTTTTCCCTCCCTCTCGTTTGCATTAGCTGCGGTGCCCATCCTCAGTGAAATCCAGTGGATGGATGCAGCAGGTCCTTCTCGCTTTCGCTGCCATCTGCGCGAATGGTAAGCTTGGCTCCAGCGCTCTGCTTTCTCTCTTTTCTGTCTCTCTCGTAGCACTGAAGCGACGTAGCCAAAGAAAGGCTGGCAGGCTAGTAGAGAGCAGTGGAGAGGGGGAGGGAAGAAGGGAGGAGGAGCAGTACAGGGGAGGAGGTTTGGCCTGTGGTGTATTCCGTCACGTCCCTATCCATCCTAAAAAAAACAACAAAAAAAATACCTCTCTTTGATTCTCTTTTGCTTTTGGTTTCTTTTCTTCTCTGCTTGGTTCCTCTGTTATCTGCCGTTCTCTCAGTATTTTTCTTCTCCTCTCTTTGCCTTTCTCTCGAGGTTCACCTCACCTTGTCCTTCTCCGTCTCAAGGTCTCTCCTTTCCTTCTGAATCCCTCTGAGTCCAATGCCTGTCTGCCTGTTTCACTGAGTCCTTGTGACTGATTTGGTGTGTTGAGTTTTAAGATCTCTTCTGTTGCTGTTTCTCTTTCCTCATACACAAAGTTTTCCAAGTCGGGATAAAAAGTTTCCGTTTCTTATGGTGAATGATGAAATCTTAATAAAAAAACCCAAGATAATAGTAGCAGAGGATTTTTATGATGCTCTCTCAATGAAAGCACAGCCCAGCCCACTATCAGCTTCTGGACATCAGAGCAGTTCATAACTCATCAACAAGTTCTGCCACCGTTCAGCTGTGACTCCAAAGAGATGAAAGACAAAAGTATAAATAACTTTGGAAGAAATAATCAAAGCATCACAAGCAGATTGGTCGACATCCCTCTGATGGAAACTTTTTCATGAAGATCGTTCATCTGGGGGCGAGGCTGCACCAACAGTGCTGGATGGAGTGATGTGCAGAGGGTACGATGGAAAATAAAGACAAAACCAATCAGTCCCAAATCTCATCTTCTCTCCAGCTGGCTTTGAAAGGATGACGGCAGGAAGGGCGGGGGCGGCATCTGTCCTGCTGCCCAGAGTGTACGTGTGTGTGTGTGTGTGTGTGTATACCGGTGATGTGTGTGGAGTTAAGCTTAGGTGGGGCACCGTCTGCCAGTTGCACTAATTTAATTGTGTTCAACAGCTGTGCCAGTGTGTGTGTTTGCAAACGACCTATTGGCCGGCGGCGTAAGTTTCATTGGGCTTGTGAGCTCGAGGCGACTGCTGCTTAGCTCTAATCTGCTAAACTGTAATCCGAGGGTAGGACCCATGCAGTGCCCACTTCCTGCCAGCTGTCTGCCCTCAACGCGTTCATCTGATGCCCTATAAAGACCTGCTTAACTCACCTGCACACACACTCAGCCCCTGAAGCGCAAATCTCTGCTCCCAGAAAAGTTATGACAGTGATTATTTCATTATCAAATGTCTGTGTCTTTGTGCCTTTCAGGGTTTCTTGTCTGTCATGATGTCTGGCTTCCTGTTCTGTAGAAAACCTGCAGAGAAAGAGAGAGAAAGAGCAGACAGGCTGTCATTTACTGCCATTAGGTTCATTGATCACATTGACCACTTTAATCCTTCTCTCCTTTTCCACTTAGGTCCTCTTCCCTTCTTTTTAAGACTCATTACCTCTTCTCTTCCCTCAGTCTAACCCGGCTCACCACAAACTGTTTCTCTTCTCTTATTGTTATTAGTCTCCAGCAGCCTTTTACTGTCGTTCTGCTTTTTCACTTGCATCTGTTTGTTTTCATCCCTGCTCGTCCTGCTCGGTTCGTCTTTCAGACTGCCCATCGTGAGGGACAGGGGCGAACATGGGACAAACTTCTGCTCTTCCCTGTTGCGTGTCTCTTGATTGGTGCTGAATAAATTTTAAAAATGTCACTATGCTGAATTGGAAATACTGAAGTAGACTGACAGGACACAGATTGAAAGAGTCGGGCAGAATACTAAACAGAGGAGCAGTCCTCCCTTACAAACTCCTCTTAGGTCTGGTATCTGCTGTGTATATTACTACTGTACCAGATGATCATGCATCTGTGGGAGCTATTCACTAAGCCAACAACAAAATGTCATCAAGTTGCTTAATTTTGCATCATTGAAATGTTTCAGTTTAGACGGGTTAGAGGCTACAAATGTGCTGCAGCTGGTTTTTCAGGCATATTACTCCAGTGTTGGCCTCTCCTCATTGGCTGCCAGTAGATTTTAGAGTTAAATATAAAATTTTAGTTATTGCCTGTCAGGCTGTACATGGTGAAGCCACTTCAGCACATCTCTGCATTGTTGTGTCTATACAGAACTTCCCTGGATGTTCCCAAGGCCAAACCTAAAATGAGTCCTTTACAAATAAACCCTTGCCTACTACTGGCTGATCAAATCGATGCACACTGGACAGTAGGGCTGAACGGTCACTTTTACATTTCATTTTCACTGAAAGAAATTCTGATGATGTGTTTTTTAGTGGGGGTCTCTACCCACTTCACTTATAATGATGTGTTGTGACACATTTTTACCTTCATCAAAAAATGCAGCTCCTGTAATTTGAATATCGCACTTGGCCACATTGCGATTTCAATAATATTTCCATTAACTGTCCAACTGGACAGGACCAACAGATAAGTCATTAGACAGGAGAAATACAAAGCAGGGGATGATTGAGGACGACACTATGTTCTAACATTTAAAGCAGCAACGGTTGAATCCATTCTCCAAACAAACAGGGGGCAGAGTCTCACCAGAAGGCTGGGGCGTCCACACTTATTGTGAGAAACGAGATGTGGCCGTGGCAGGAGCAGAGGACGTGAAGGAGAGGGAGAGCAGGGGCATCAATATCTGAGCTTGAGGAGGAGAGGATGGCTGCATACACAGAGTTACTTCCTCATCCTCTCATGTTGGACTGAGGGCAGACTGGACACCACAGTCACTCACCATCACCTCTTGTGATACGTAGTGGTATGACAAGACGGAATGAGCCAAGGCTAGCTGCTTAGCATGCTATCTTCCCAACTCATAGTTGCCTTTGACATAACATCAAAACTTTTATCTCTCCACATTGCTTCTTTAATAGACTAAGCAAACAGACATTTCATTAAAAAAAATATTCAGCAAATAACTGATACTGAGAATCAGTGTGGGATCCACTTTTACAACATCGTCTCACCATCTCCCTCCTTCTTTATTCTAACAGAGTAAAACCTGGCTGCAGTCCTGAGGTAAAAGGGAGAAACTAATTTGCCTGAATAAAGGGACACAAAGCCTTACGGATGATTACACTGAAGAAATCTGCCTCATTTTCTTGCTACCAACCTATCCACCCACCCAGCAATGAACGATTATCTCCCACTACTCTATTTTTGACGCATTGCCATGGCAGCCAGTAAGTAATGCAGGGTTGTTAATGACAACACAAACCACAAAGTCCCCAACCTTGAACCCATCTAATCAATGCTAGAGAACTGGGTAACACTTTGCTTCCCAGCAGTTGACATATTTCTTTCTTCTTGTTTTCTGTCTCCATATTTTGCTGTATGTATCAACACTTCCATGACAGAGAGTTGCACAGACTGTGGTTCCACTGGTCCCACCTGTCCAGGTGGATTTTCATAACTTTACTGTTTTCACTGGATGTCCTCTGGGTGTTAGAGTGCAGTGACTAACAACACACAGCTGCACACAAACAGGAGCTGGTGACATTACTACTGACGTATGCACTGCAGGCTTACAATATGAATTAAAGCTGATTGGTTTTCACACCAGTTACACTTAAGGTAAATTATCCATTTTTCAAACTCTGTATAATGGCTTGTTAGCATTCCTTCCAAGACTTACAATTAATTTGAGCATGAAGCTCACCTCTGTCCCTTTGGTTTAATAAGAAATGCTCCCAGTGCAACTGAGAGCATTCTTTATTGTTTTCATTATTCATTTTTCAGAAAGCAAAGGACAAATGCAGATAATTGTAGACTATGGCAGCTGTTAATGAAAAAAGCTGTCAGTATTTTCCACTGTATTCCCACCGTTATCCATAACGTCCTTGAGAGAAATCTTCTGTTCTACGATTCATCTCATCGGGTTTTCTTTACATCGCTCTGCTTTTTGAATTTTACACTTTCCTTGCATCGATTTCAGTCCATAGATCAAACCACTTCAAACTGTCAGTCACTTCTCCCATGTTGTCTGCTGTCTCCACCGCCTGCTTTAGGCGTACGAGGAGTCGACCGATCATCGCCCTGGCCGATTATTGGATCTGATAGTAAGCATTTTTATTATCATCATCATTTTTAACCAATCTCTGATAAAAAATGTTTTAAAGTGCACAACTTTGGCTCTGATGCAGCCGCCTCTCCCTGTCTGTAGTCACCACTCTGCACAGAGCGCTATCTGACTGGCTGCGCCTCATGAGTAACGGCCTCTGACGGATGAGTGGAGCTAACAATCCTACGTGCTGAGGTTGCAAAAAGCACCACAATGTTAATGACAAGTTCATTTGTTGACCCAAGACACACCGAGGAAGAGGAAGCATCGCTAACTGCTAGGCTAACGTAACCAGCAGATCTGAATAGCATGTTAATGACAGTGGAATTAGCGAGACAGTTGCTAAAAGAAGGAGAAAGCTATGAGATCTTGAGCAGAACTAGCTTGAGTGTAAATGTACAGCAGGTAGCTAGTCGGCCGCTGTCACTGAGCAAGCAGAGCAGCAATAAACGCTACGAGAAACAGCGACTGGAAATGAAACACTACGCTAACTACCTACACAACTGCTGACTACAATAAAGTTTACTGAAGTAGAAGTAAATTACTTATGTCAAACAAAACTCAGATAAGTACACAATTCACTTTAATGAGGATTATATGATAAAACTATTCACTTAAAGAAGCTGTAGTGTTTGGTGCTGTTGAGCTGTATTGCATTAAGCAGAGAAGTGTTTCTATTATTTATCCTACTTTCATTGATATAAATGAGGGGGACAAAATAATACAAACACCTGGACACCATGGTGGATGTCCATAGACTTTATGAAGCAGTAGTTCTTTATTGGTATAACAGTTATCGCTCCTTGACAACTAATTATCAGAAACGGCCCTGAAAGAACCGTACTGGTTCAATCATACCTATTGTTATATTGTCATATTCCTGCACGTTGGATGCCATCACATTTCTACAGCCAGCAATTAGCACCCAATGCCCTCCTTTCTGTCACAGTGACTTTTAACATGTGGTGGAAAATTTCAGTCTTTTCACTCCTGTTGCCTCCTGTTGAGTTCTCTGGTCTACGACGCCCTCAGTCTATTCAGCTTCACCTCCTCTCTGGAGCAAGTGAAACTGTCTAATAACTGAACGAAACAATGGCTTAAGTGAAGCAAATCTCTCTCCATGCAAGTGGCTAGATGTAGACAGTTGTGACAATCCTTGCAGCAGTTTTACCCCACGTGACGTGACCTGCTGCAGAACACTGAGTGCCACATTATTATTACTGACACTGAAAACCTGCACTTGGAAACAGACAGCTCTGCTCCGGGTCTGCAGAGCATGAAAAGAAGGTAAACAAGTCTAATTAGGGTTATGCTATCCTAACTGCGAGCACAAACTCATTTCAGCATTGCAGCATCCACAAACTGCGACTATATTAAGGTAAAGCAAGTCCTACACCGTTTAAAGGATAAGTCTGTCCAAATTCTGTATTTTGCTTTAAGTCCAGAACCAACATGAATGGATCCGGACAGGTGTTGCCTGTGTTGCCAAAGCCTGATATAAATTATTTCCCTGTGCCACAGAGCTCCATTCTTGTCCAACAAGACAAAGGACACGTTCAGATCGACTTTAGCCCTGTGTAAAAAAAAAAAAAAGGCACCTCTGAATCATCTGAATGAGGTCAGTCCAGCAGTGCAATGGCGGTGCTCGGGGAAAGAGGTTGATCCAGGCTCAACGTTTGATACAGCACAATACAATGTCATCTGGCAAGGCACCGCCTTGGCTAAACAAATATGTAAAACTGCACATTCTTGGTGGATTAATTTGTAATCACAGAAGAAAATTTGTGCTGCATACCTCACAACTGAAGCAACAAAAACATAAAACAGTTGCTGTGACAACGATATGAAATGTTGCCTCTGATTATTAGAAATGGCTGTGCAGTGTTTGGGTCTGTTACTCAAACCGGACTTCCTACAGCCATTTTTTAGGATTTACATCTTCAGGGGGAATAAATGGGCTTGGGACTGGCTGGAATGCCACAGGTTAGGGAAATCACATTAGCTTTAGTCGTCTCATGGGAAAATATACAACATCTGCAGCACTATCCTTTAGATTTTATCTAAATATCAAATGCTTTTATAATCAAACCCACTCATCTCTCAGCCCTGCTTTGTTGAACTCTCTCTATAATGGTTTATGCCTTTAGAAATGTGGTAGGCGAGGCTGTTAAAAGACAAATACCATCAGCACAATGCTGTGAAGTATTTGCCGAGCCAGAGAGCAGCCAACCAGCCTTTAGGCAACACCAATGTGAACTGTAGATTCTTGAGGAATAAAGTACTGTCAGTGTACTCAGAAAGTTTTTAGATACCTTCAGTTTTATACATTGTTCTGAAAAAAAATCTACACTCAATATCTCATAGTTTTCGAAATTCTTGCACTTTCTGAATGCACTACTATTACTACTGCTCAGTGTCATTTTGCTTCCAGGTATAATTACAGCCTTTAATTACTTTAATCACTCGCCTTAACTGCTGCTTGTTGTTGCCAACCTGCCATTAACCTGCCTGGATGAGTCAAATGTTGTTGGTCATCCCACATCTTCTTTTTACCCATTTCCTGTCTCTTTTTCTCTCATCATCGGTTCAAAATACGGCATCAGCAAAATCCTGCTGCACAAACATCTGTTATTAACAGCTGTTATCGTAGCACTGACCATTTTTAATTACTTTTCCCATTTATCTCTCATCACCTCCTCCTCCACCGCCCTCTTCTGACACCAGTTGTCAGACGCCCCTATCTCCTCCAGTCATTACGACAAGAGCTGAGTTTATGATGATGAAAGATTGTTGCCCCTCTCTGGTGTCATTCACAGCAGAAACATCAGTCAGCAGCAGATGATCTTATTGACCTTCTCAAGCCTCAAACAGGCCACTTCTGTCTTTGCTTTCTTTAAATTTATTCCCTCAACCTAGCTCACCATCTCCTTTGCCCCCCCCCCCCCCTTTTATTTCAATCACCGCTGTGGATGGTGTAAGAAACAAAAAACTGCAGCCATCTTGGTTGTTCCAGGTGCCTGATGTGCCTCCTCCTCCTGTTCTCTCTCTCTCTCTCTCTCTGTCTCTGTCTCTGTACTCATCTCCCTCACCTTCTTCTTTGTATCCTGGCCGTGTGTGGCATTTAGCAATAGCAATGCTTCATCACAATTTCATACAAGAGAGGCCACGGTCTCCAACAGCATAAATTGCAGATGTTGGTTTCAATGCACAGTCTTAGGTTAATGTGATCCATATTTCTCTTATGCGATCCTATCTTCCTCACCCTCCCTGCACTTCTGCAAAACACATTCTCTCTTTTAGTTTCCTTTTGATTGACACATTTTGTCTTTTTGTCTTATTGATCAGTCACAGCTATGTTGCCCAAAACGTTTCTGATCACAGTGCTCTGCAGTTTTAAAAAACTTGTTTGAAATGTTGCTGTCTCTGGCCTTTAGTCTCTATGTTAGTCACCAAATTTATAACAAAACATGCAATAAATATATACAATAAATATATACAATACATACATTAAAATATTCTTGTATATCTCAGAGATAAAGAAAATACTTTGTGACGCGTAAAGAGTAATTACAAACAGAGATGTTTGACCTCTGGTAACCTCATCAGCGTCAGCAGGGTGAAGTGTTGATGCTGATGAGGTTACCTGAGGTCAAACATCTCTGTTAAAAAGTTTTTGTTTGTTGGGATATTTCAAATGGAAGGTGCACAGCTGGTGACCTCTCATCTTTATTCACAATCACAAAAAGTCTCCTCTTATGTCTTAAAGAAAACCACTTAAGGGAACAAATCCCACGGCGACATGGATATCATGTCTGTGCTTCGATGCATTTGAGAGAAACATCCTTGACTTTGATGCCACTCACCCTCCTGAAAAACAGAGAGAAAGCCAAGACCAGCCCTGAGCGGCACAGGAAAAGGGAGAAAATGAAAACATGAAATCAAATATAGGACGATGAGAAAATAATCCCACACAACAAAAAGCAGCCAGTTTGAAAAGATGATAATGGTTTATTTATCACCAAATTCGAGTGTCTCCGTTTTCATAAACGGCGAGCAGAAAGCCTCACTCTGCATCTGGGCTGTAACCATGGAAACCCACTATCTGCATCTTATGGAAAGAGATTATTCTCCCTCTCCTGCCCTCAGTTCACTGTGTCACACAGCCACTCTGATCACAAAACATTTGTGGAAAAAATCTATTCGTTAAAATTTATCATACTGTTTCCGAGCCGGCGTGGCGACATGTAATGATGAAGACCCATCCGAAATCAATTCAGTCATTTTTCCAAGGATCGACTGATCGTAGCTGCTGTTTAGGAAACAGCTGGACCACTGTCATATCGATCCATCTGGGGATAATCACCTGAGAGCTCATACCTCAATCTCTAAGAAGACAGGACATGTTACATGCTGATTTTCACTGTAGCTGCTGTAGTATTTCAAGATTTCTGTGCTGTTAACCACATCTCCCTGCAATAATCTGGCACTGTGAGGTTTCTACTATTAATATAATGGGAGAGATTTGTCTTCAAATATAAAAACCCTGGCAGCTTAATTTTTTATTTTCTACTTTATTTCAGCTTTTTCCATTTGAACATTAATTTACTGTTTGAGGGTAATTTATTTATTTATCGGCTTCAGAGAGGGGGTGTGACTGAGAAGTCTGAGTTCCTCTGATCTAGCAAATGCAGTTATATCTCATTTGATTGCACTGTGGATTGTAGCTGTTCCCTCTTTTTAAAGATTCAAAATGAGGTTTTAGGGTTTTTGGCATGAAACTTGACAGTTTTTAGATAAACAAAGTCATTATGGATCAGCTATCATAAGTATGATTGAATTCATTAGCATATCATGGAATATGAAGATATAAAGCCTGTTTGGGTCGTTTGTTTGAGTGGAAATTTGTCTTAATTGATCAAAAGTGTCAAGTGTGTGCTTTCCTTTGCACAGTTTCCTTACTGCCATCACAAAGTAGTTTTTAACATGTCAAAGTACAAATAGACATATTTCTACTTTCACTTTCATATTGTCTATTGACACATAGACAATTTTAACAAAAGTACAATAAGTAAAATTTATATTATCAATACTATTTGTAGCTCTCAGAAAAAAACTCTAATCATGAGGTTTGACAGATGGCACCAATAAATGCAAATACAGTCACACATTAAAGAGGTTAGAAACAAAAAGAAAATGATTTTAAAAGGAGGAAATAAATAAATAATAACAGCTGTCCAAGTAAAATAAGAGGGGAGGTAGTTCTTTCATTTCCTGTTACAGATATTGGGATTTTCTTGCCTTCATACCTAAAACAAAGATGGTTCCAAGTTTTACATTCAGTGTGAATTACAATCAGAGGAAGAGTTTAAAGCGTAAGATCACAGGCAGTCTGAAATCTTCTGAACCACATAATCTATTCAAATCTTTACGGGTAATTCAAAGAGCTTTCATTGTCACATAAATTCTAGCTGACATAAGAAGTCACTATAGGTCAAATAGGATGTGTGTTATATGGTCTCCTATTTCTGTCTTTGCCAAGACCCTGGCAGCAGTGTTTCGAATAATTCAAAGCTCTGCAAGTTCCTGGTTTAGTATTGTCAGCATGACTATAATTAGAAGAGCCTGTGTCCAATGGCAAAAGATCACTTCAGAATAAAGTGTCCTGACCTGAAAAAATGTACATGTTACTGCTGTAAGGCATAAGGAATATGTAGATAATAGTGAGTTTTCCAAATGCCATATGTTCTGTGTTTATGATCCATTTAATGTTCAGTTTTTGTTGACTATGTTACAGAAATTCTGCTTTCTGTTTCAGCCCTGGCGTCACAGCTGTTGGACTGGACTGCACTTTACTGAGGTGTTTTTAACATTCTTCCTGCCTCATGTTTGCAGATAGGGTGGTAAATGTGGTCCAGTACAACACCACCTGTGAATGTCCCCAAAAACTGATCTTTACAAGCTTCCTGAGGATAAATGTTATGGCGGGGTCGTATTGGGATCGCATTAGCTTGTATAGACTTACAACAAGTATATTTGTCATGTACTGGAGCTAAAACCTTGTTAATCTTGAATCCTTAATTTCTCAGAAACCTCTATATAATTGATCACATATTTCTGTGTGCACGTTAATTAGGCAGCTTTATATGTATATTACTGTAACACTATAACACTCCATTCACTCCATATTAACACTCCAACATTTCTGGTTAATTATTTATGGTTAATGATTATTCTGGACATCTATTGCATAACTTTATGCATATTTCCTAAAATGAAGACTTCTGTGGATACTTTCTAGAATTAGAATTTATAATTAAGTCTAGCTGCAAATTCTGAGTTTGTAATTATAGAGACTTAGGTTTTTAGAGGTTAACTAAGGAGGTGGAAACTTTTTTTGCCTTTGAGATGAAAGCACCAGCGCTAGTTTTCCCAGAGGTCTTAGAAACTGACAAAGAGTCATAGATAATCACACCAGATGGGAATTTGCATACTGAGGAACAACTCAGATGATTCGCAAGAGCAATGTGTTCCCAGCATAGGAAATTAAAAAATGGTGAGGACATACAGTAACAGCATAATCAGTGACATCCTCTGACAGAGGTTATGGGCACATTCACTAGATTTAAGTCGACAGCTGAAACAGTGATGCCCTTTGAACTGTTAAAAACTGCTATTACTTGGCTGAAAAGTATAATTTGCTTATTATTACCCAAAACGTTTCTGGAACCAACCTTAGCATCACAAACAGGTCACGTGGCAAGTGGCTGATGTCTATGCACAATGCCGGGCGATTGTTTAACAAAGCAGTGCACTGCTTTAAAATTCTCAAGAGCAACTCCAACCTTTTTTTTTTTTTTTTAAAGAAGCACGTGCTGTTATCTTGGAGAAACATGCCGTAAGACAAACTAAATTCATCTAATTTAACATGAGATAATATTAAAACAACAGCAGCTATGTGTCGATTGATGTCAGGTCTAGAATAGCTGGGAGAACAAAAATAATTTGCAGATAAAATATTCTAATAATTAAGCGACATGTTTAAATGGGAAAGTTGAAGAGAAAATCAGCCTGGAAATTAATTTGAGATGTCACCCTATTTTGAATATTTGACTGAAAACCTTTTTTTTTCTTTAAATGAGAGTATTTTCACCAGTGAGACTGAACGAGGAGTCTTTGTTTTCAACAAGTCTAGACTTTAATCAGCAGTCAAGCTGAGGGAGGGGCGGCTGAGAGAATGCTGAGAGTAAGGGGGGGAAGCTCTGAGAGGCAGAGAGGGGATCAAGTATGAAGGCTGAGAGAGAGAGAGAGAGAGTAAGAGAGAGAGAGAGAGAGAGAGAGAGAGAGAGAGAGAGAGAGAGAGAGATCTATCCAATAGCTCCCCAGTGGCCAATTAAACACGTCAGACATCTTTCTGCTGGAAGAATTCAAAAGGGTAATGCTTGAGTGTGTATGAGTCTAATACTGCGTTGTTTGTGTGTCATATAAGCTTTCTTCTGTCATTTTGTCGGAGTGAGACAGACAGAGAGAGAGAAGAGCAAGTGAGAATTAATGTGTGATCTAACTATTGAAGAGTGATAAAACACTAACCCCCCTGCTGTGCTGCCAGGAGGTGCCAGCGAGGTCACAGATTAAAATTCAGATTCCTGAATCGAACCATGAACTGTTCTGAGCATCTTCACTGCGACAAGACTCAGCTTTCCTCTGATAATCTTTTATTATACATAGGAATCTGTAACATTAATGGTGGGGAGATGTTATTACCCCCCCCCCCCCCAAAAGCTAGGGTGTATGCCTGAATATGGGAGGATATGGATTGCAGCCAGACAAGTTCAATATGAATGTAAAAAGACCATGGACTACTAAGAAGTACAGTCTCAAAGTGGTGCTGAACAATGCACCAGTAAGAACAAGTTTGAGTTTGTCTTGCAGACTCAGCACTAGGACTCACAAGTAGGGATGTAATGAGAACGCATATTACTGTACCCAGTCAATGCACAAATTCTGATTAGGGGACAGTACTTGTTCTTCTACAGTAGCCAGGGTACCATGGATAACATATTTGTCATAGCTACTGAAGATGTGATCCGTCTGGTACTGACGAGGGCAGTATCATCACCCTACAAGTGTGGAGCAGGTCACACACAACCAAAAGCAAGTATGCAAACAGTGTGACACGGAGCATTTTGAATGCAGGGAGGAAACACCACAAGGCATGCAGCTCTGTTCACAGAATTCAGAATGAGGGAGTTTCAATTGTTGACTTTGTATTTTCAACACAAATGTCCATATAAAAGTGCTCATAACGTTAGCAGGCTACCATTTAGTAGTTTTTATGTGAATATTTTACGCTACTGTCACTGTGTTAGTCAATTTAAACTACTGCTTCCACACTGACTATATAGAGGGCTGTGTGTGTGTGTGCTGTGTACAAAGTACCGAATATTTGGTGCTGCTGGTATCACTATACTCACAAGGGCATTGATCTCGGCCCTGTCTTTGGAATGATGTACAGGTTGCAGCCAACAAATACCCATTCTTAACTTTGTTCATTTAAAAAGATAAAATGATATAATTATTATTTAAAGCTGCACCAGTTTTTATATAATGGGTCAACTGACTTTGTGTATTGTTCCGCAGTTCTCTCAGCTCTGCAGAGCATTTTAGCATCTTTTAGCTCGTTGTTTTGGATTGAAGGCCAACAGCTTTACGTTATGGTTCAGTCTCACCGCTCTCATTAACCACGTTTCCAGCAGCAGCAGGCAGCTTTTTTTTTAGAGAAAGACACTGTACTGTAGACTACTACAAAACAAACATCAGACTAGGCCAGACTAACTGGTGAACACAGTGGACAATTAAGCAGCCTAGGAAGTCTTGGTGAGGACGAAACAAAGCTAAAAGGACAGTGGATATTGGACTTAAACTATATATTCATGTGTCAATGTTAATGCTAACATGATAATATGTCAGTGTTTTGTTTAAGCTTCTTGTGCTGCCATAAGTAGCCAAAAATATAGTTAATATTGCTTTAAGGCACCTTCGCGGACAGGTGAAATGTAGAAGGTGAATACAATTTTAAAGTAATGTACTTACATGGTACTGCAATATTGTTTCAGCCTGGAAATATGCAGAAAAGAGCTGGTCGCTGCCTTCCTGAAAACCAGTTCACGCAGACACACACAGACACACACCTACCCATATTCAAACTTAAAAAGACCTGAAAAATGTGAGCCATTAACTCTCTAAGCTGTAATTTAGGCCATGATAACGCCTCATGCCGACTAAGAGATGTTTCGTCTGAGGCTATGTCTCACTTACCGAACAATCATTCACACCTCGATGCCAGAGCAATGGGCTGTTCACTGTACGATGAATTATCATACCAGGGTGGCACATTAGAGGATGCACTTTATACACACGGATGTTTTCGCTTCAGGCCTGATCTCTCTCCAATTTTACAGTGCCTCCACTGCCACATACCACCACATCACTGCACTCTGATTGGCTGACCCTCTCACGCCACAGCTGTGATGAGGTTCTGCCAAACTCGCATTCTTTCAGATGAACCTAACCATCTCCAACATGACCAGACCCGGTCTGTGAACAGATGCCAGCACTGAGCCGGTGGTGGAGTGGTGGTTTGATTTTTTTTCTTTTTGTGTCTGTGAAACGGATACGGCAGAATTCTCCCTATGTATGCAGAGCAACCTCTATTTTATTAAATAGGTTTAATCAAATAGTTCTGATTAAAGACCAGTAAGATGATAAAATATTAATGCTTCACAAAATGACAGCTAATTGTTGGGGGTGTTAAACATGGTTACATCACGACTCATCAAAGGTAACAGAACACAACAAACAGTACATTAACCTCAGAGAACCAAACCAGCCACTAATGGCCTTTCCTTGTTTTTGCAATTCATTAGTTTCTATTACTCAGGCAATATTATACAGCTGAAATACACTGTTATTAAAATAATAGTGAATGGGGGCGAAATCAACAGACTAATGGAGCATCTCTACGCAGGAGGGAAAACAGAGTAGGTAATGTTTAAAAGGTCCTCACACTTTGCTTCCATCATTTCTCATCACCTGAACAATATAACAATGTGGTTATTTTACCAGTCTACAGCTTGGTAAAATACTATAATATACAGTACATATCCTAAATCCGTGTATTGATGGGCAATCTAGCTCTGCGATTGGCTATTGTGCACTTATAGAAAATTTTAGACTACTTTAAGTAATTCCACCAATTGACAGCAGTCAATTGCAGTAGATGCAGTTTGAGAACCATTAAGAAATTCCATGAAAGCACATCTTGCAATTCACCGTTTTATTATTTGACAAGAGGCATCAACTCCACTGCACAATTAAAGAGTAGTGGCACATTAGCAGACGAACAGGCTTAACCGTGCCTTCATAGTCCATAAACGCTTGGTTTGTAATTTTACAATTTTGCCTGAACCCAGTGGGCGTTTTTCAGGTGATTAGATGGTGAAAAGCCTTTTAAACATCTAAGCTAAAACTGGGATCTTTTATAGTCAGACAGTTGTCAACCAGCTCACTTCAAAACTTACTGAAAGAAAACAGGGATCCTAAAACCTGACAAAATACAGCACACTGGATAAGAGACGAAGGGATTTCATCGTGACAGGAGGAAAATATTAATCAAAACAAGAAGAATCCAAATTGCTTTTGTCCTGCCATGACCTTCAGGATGAAAGAACACACATGCTCACAGTATGTATGAGTAGTTTTACCTCATTAATATGCAAATATATGGAGCAAGGCACATGGAAATCGAATCAGACCATCTTCTCCATATGGAGCACCTGTGATCTAAATATGAACGTTCTGCTACGTACTGGTCTGGAGTTATTGTCTTCATGAGAAAAAAATGTTTCCTCTTCATTCAATTAGCTCATAAATTAGCAAGAAGTTTTCATAGCAACATGTTGCATGCTGAATATTTACTTAACATTACTCATTAATATGCAAATTTATGATGAAAGGTGTTGCAAAATCTAATCTGACTCTCTACTCCACTGTGGTATAAATCTGAATTTTAACTATGTATCATTCTTGCAGGCCCAGATCTAGACTGCTTTGACGGAGGGAGAAATCTTCACTTCTTTGTTTTTGAGAGAGAAATGTGTCACTATTATGTGATGTAAAACTGCACTCCTCCTTTTTGCTTCTTGCAAGAAGTATTAAATTCTACTGGTGGTCAATAAACCCACATGGTACCTTTCAAACAAAAATAACTGCTTATGACTATTCCTGTATTCAGAGGCCAAAACAAAAACAGAGTCCAGCTTCTGGGCTGGATTTACACATTTATCTGCTAGTGGTAATGTCCCATATTTTATTTTATTGATTATGCCGAGTGACGTTGCCGAAATGTGAGGGCTCCATTTTGAAATTGAAAATGCAGTGATGATCTGAATCTACAGTTGAAGACAGATAAAATTAACTTTATTTGTTTGTTGTTGCAGTACTTAAAAAGATTGTTATCTGTCCTCTGACAGCACCACTCTGCTCTGTAACTTTACTTCAACTTCTGGTATAAAGCAAAGTCCACCAGTTTAACCGGCTGAAGCAAGTCTGTGGGTTTTCATTATAAAACTACTCCAGCCTCTGAACAGTGGGAGTGTTATGGCAGAGGAGGAAATGAAACAGAATGAACAGAAGCAGAGAAACCCGACAGAAAAACACAGAGTTCAGCTACAGCCAAATGGAGGGAAATCCAATTATTTGTTAAATCCTCTTTTGTGGGATAACAGTGATACATTTTAATCAATCATTTTCCTGTATTTGTCCTTTAATTCATTTTAGCCTTCCCTGGTCCCTCTGAGTGCTTCCTTACTGTCTGATAGTGCAGATATACACTTGAACACCAAGTCATTACTCTCAAGTAAAAGGACATGGCTTTCTCTTTTCAGTTGTTAACTCAAGATTCTGTTTTTCTTTGGATTTATGAGTCGTTACAGCCTTTATCTGAACGGGATAGCATCACATTTGTCCCATCGCTGGAAAAAATGGTTGCACTTAAAGAGCACTTACAATATTTCTTCCCTGACAGCTGAATAAAGCCATTGGTGGAGTGGGTTATTTTTGTAAAGCTCCCTTCTGTAGGGAACATATATTAACAGTATATATCTTTTTTTTAATCTATACTTTCCTCTCCTCCCTTCCTTCTCATTAGTTTTAGAATGGGTCCATGCCAACACCTCTCTTTCATGTCTGCCACAAGTTTCTTCATATCTCAGCTATTTTTTACAGCACTGCTCACTTTCACACACAACTGTCAGTCTCTCACACGAGAGTCTCAAGCCAAGACTTTCTCTCACACACACAGTCAAACACTCTCGTCATGTCTTCCATGCTGCCTTACATTTGAGCCTTGATTACTCCCTGCATCTCGATACCTCCACCTCTTTTCCTCACCTCAGTTTTTCCTTTGAGCCTCTTATCCATACCCCTGCTGTCACACACTCTCTTTCACACTCACACCCCCACTCTTCTTAATCTTCCCTCCATTCTGCATTTCTCTCTGTAATATGCATTGAGGTGATGGCTGTGGGACCTATATGCACCTTACAACAAGACCGATCGTCTCTATCGCTTTCAGACTGGCCTGTTCGCTGCTTTCGTACTGTCGAGGAGCGGTTCTGCTACATTGGCAGAAACTATATTTCACTGTGAGTGTCAAATCCCTGCGGTGATATTATGTGACGGTAAAGCAGTTTGGACATTTAGTGCTTAACATCCCTGATGTCCAGCAGAAATTCAGATGAAAACCTCGCCCCTACACTGCATGTGGAAAAAAAGACAATATCAAAACCTCGTACATGGCTGGACTTCTTACGGTCAATTAGTAAAATTGAGGACAAAGTTGTATAGATTTCTTTTGTTGAGGTCTCATGAGCTATTTTATTCTATTTTTATTTAGTTGTCAAAGACAAAGACTGTGCTGTGATTTCAGCTATATTTATATTTTAGAAAAAGTTAGAAGCAACAGAACATCTTTCCTCTTTTGTCTCTCACTCAGTGCACAGCCTCTGTCTGGGTAACAGACTCGGCCTCTCTTTAGAAAGAGCAACGACCAATGTCCAACCCTGTCATGTGACATTCGGCTGACCAATATTGGAATTATGATCAGTCAGTCAGTCAGTCAGTCAGGGACATTTGCGTCTGCAGGCTCTAACTAGAAACTGTTGACCGGTCACTACTCCCCCAAACAGCTTAGTGTCCGTAACTAGGCAAGTATACAGCTGGATTTGTGCATGTTGAAGCACGGGGCACAGTGAAGGTGTAAGGAATAGGTCAAACTGTGTTTGCGCTAACATTAAGTGCAATCATTAGCATGTTTGGCTAACTAGCTCATTACATCCAGTGTTAACTGAGCATTACTTACAAGGTCAAGCAGCACATCATTAACCAACTAAATGGATTTGTGGTTAAAAAAAAAAAAAGAAATCCTTGTTGACTGTGTACTGTACTGTACTCTACTGAAAATGCACTCAGTGGTCACTTTATTAGGTACAGCTGTAAATGATGCTGTCATAGAGATGTACATTTAATGTTTTGGCACTGAAGTCATAGTTACTATTATACTGGACGGCATTCAATTCACAAACCTATTTCTAATATTCTGCTTGATTTGTGTATGAAATTAGAAACGCCTCTTATTATAAAGTATTGCAGTACAACACCACACTGAACTATTACCTAATGAAAAATAGAACCAAACACCTTTCCAACAATGTGAACAAAAACTGATTATACACTAAGGAAAGGTAAAATTTATGGCAGGGCTGTTGGACTGACTTACTAAAGAGGCCAGTGAGTGTGTATGTAATGTAAGTATGTAATCTAAGCAGGCAAACAAGACTATCTTGAAATTTTTCTGATCTATCATTTCCTTTCTCTTTAAGACCAACTGGCTCTATGCTGAATTACAAGAACAACGCTGTTTGCTTATTTACACATTCCTCACAGCAAAATATGCACTCAAAAGTCTCAGGTACCCAATCATCACGGGAGGAGCGAGAAACAAGACAGCCCAAGTACGCAGATGGCATGTCTGCATTCGTAAGGTGCTCCTTCATTTTTAGCCACACAGAGAGCATGAACCAGCCATTTGTCTCTCCCCTCTCGTCTCCCTGCTAGTGTCTCTGGGCTTTTCCTCCGCTCCCCTCCCTCCCTTTTCTTTCCATTAGTCTTCAATCCCAAAGAGAGAGACGAGAGGAATACAAAAGGGAAGACCAGGAGGAGAGTCCTTCGTCCTGAGGCCCAGCGCCAGCTGCTACTGCTGCAGAGACTATCCGTCCAAACACAGGCAGACAGGAATGACATTATTGGGAATTCAGGCCTTGATGCAAACTCTGTGGGTAAGCCTTCCTCCACAGACCCCTGGGCTGCCTGGATGCTGCATGATGCCCCTGTAGTGATAACATAAGTAATCCTACTCTACGCTCTGTAAACAATATTATCATTACAAGTGTGCCCATCTCTTATCTGCACATACACAGGTGGCAAGAAGTCTGCTCATCTTTCCTCCATGCTTACACATGAATGTGTACAGTGGAGGTAATAAACGCACACGTACCAAAAACAACTATCAGATACTTAATGACATGTATGTAAAATGACAATAGAAGATGAAAGAGAAGCAAAAAGGCAAGATGTGTCACATCTACCACATTGTGACCTTTATTTAAAAATGTAAAACCTGTGCTTACACCATACAGAGTCAGCCCTGATGCCATTATAGTCCAATTAAAGAAGAGCCAAGATAAGCATATTTTGAATCCCCATTTTGAGTCAAGCTCCAAAAAAGCTGGTTCATATCCACCTCAGTTGTCTATTTTTGTCACATTTCTGTCAGGTATTGACACAGGTCTGTCAAACTCCATGCCCCCAGTTTGTAACATAGATGTTCTGCTACAATTTTTTATAGTCTCCAAACTCCTTCTTAAACTAAATAGCAGCTGAAACCTACAAAGACTGGACAAACCACACATTCAGAATTTTTCACCCAACCACAGATTGTTTAGTCTTTGATGGTCAGGAGGGAGCATAAAGCTTACAAGTGAGTGAATACACCACACGACACAATCAGCAGCTGATTGTTAACAACTTGAGACAACCTTGATCTGAAGAGTTCAAATAAGAATCTTTATATATCACAATATATCATTTTATATGCTTGCAACACCAACTCCAACACCAGATGACCCAGACAAGATGAATGGCCCTTTAACATTTTTTCATTCAGAACATCATGTCTACTCAACTGGTTTTGGTGTCTAGTTACTGTAGTAAAATGGAAAAACATTCCTCAGTTCCCTTGGTAACACATCTCCATATAGCAGGCCACAAAACGTTTTAACACAATATCAAGAGTCGGCTACACATCATTAATCACAATGAACATAAACCACACACACATTTGTGCAAAAATGGGTCTCGAATAGAGACCACATGGTGAATCTTATTCAAACAACAATGAAATGACATTCCTTTATTTTATAATTTTAAAGTGAACTGATACACAAAGAGAAAGGGAACCTCTGATTAACGGCTGTAATTACCCAGAATGATCTCTGAGAGCCAGAGGCAGAGTCCGCCCAGGAGAGAACGTATGAAACATAAGCTGAGGAAGCATCAATAATTAGCAATCAATATTATGAGACCTAATGATGGAGTTATTTTAAAAGACCAGTCTGTACGGAGCCAAGCTTAAAAAGCAACGTCAGGCCTGACAACAGTGCAGTAATATACACTGAGTCATGTCTGGCATAATTTTGTTATATCATAAGTAAAGCAAAAAAAAAAAGTCCCAGTAGGCATAACATTTCAGTTAACTATTGTTTCTAGATAAACAACTAGGAGAACAGGAAGTATCATTTCATCCACTATGAGTTTAATATATAAAAGCAATACACCCCCACTGGCACAATAACATCACATACTTTGCACTGGTTACTATTCTACAATAATGTGCTCATTTAATTTGCCTCACACCTTTTCTGAACTACGAACAGCTACACAGTAGAAAGTTGATGAACTAGGCCCCGCCCCTACACATTTCCTAAAGAGAGAGAGAGGAAGAGAGAGTGGGAAAGGATCCCTTACCTCTTACTCACTCTCTCCCTTGGGTGCTCTTTCTTGCTCCACAGAGAGATGAGACAAAGGGATGAGAAGGTTTCTAGGAGACAGATCAGATGAACTGAACACATGATAGATAGCAGCCCTGGGAAATGCTCCTCTCACTTTTTTTTTTCAAAAACTTGAGGATCAGAGTCAGAAGCTTATTCTTTACGAGCCGGATTAACAGGGAAACACTGTAGAGGAAGGTGTGAAAATCAGTGACTTGAGCAGTTCTGAGATGTTCCTAAGTCATCTGGTCATAAGACTTAGATCCGTCGGTTTCGAGGAACCAGTAATGGCTGCATCTGTAGAGCTGATACCAAAATAGCAACAGCTACGTCAAGCGCTCGCTATCTGGAGCTGCAGGATGGGGCATTTTCAAAGCTGATCATCAGTGAAGTGAAAGAGTTGCGATGGCTGTCTATACATGAGCACCCAGACGAGGTCAGGCCATTTAAGAAGGTGCGGTAATCCTGACAGAACAAAGCTCTCAGATGAGCAGTAAACTGATGTGATGGATTATTGCGTCTACCGTCCTACCACCCACATGGAACAAGGACATGCAAACACACATGGGCTGAGTTGAGCTTGGAAACAGGTACACAAACACCTAAAAAAAACGCAGACTATCACTGCTGTGTGTTATATGATATCATGTAGGATACGTCATAGAAAGATATGCAAAGAACTGCACAAGAAGGCATTGGGTTAAGATGTAAACAAATCACATTTTACTGCTGGCATAGCCTCTCACATTGAACAGAGTGGTCGCTGCCACAATGGATCGCCTAAACTAATACCAGAATTGCCTTCTTCTACAGCCATGACAACATATTGAAAACACCTGTCTGATATTACACTGTATTACATTACAAAAATTAGATGCTTTATAGCAGGTACACAATTGAGACACAACCGGTAGTTGCTCTTGATCAGCGGGTACTTGGAGGAATCTGGGAAGTGATTTTAAACAGCTACCTGCAGTCATCATGCTGACAAGCGGCATTTTTCTCTTTCTATGATGCCACACCAGCCGACAGAGATATGTTCGGAGAGAGGAATAAAAATACTGTATATGACACATCAGTGGGAAAAAAAAGTCATTATGAATTTGTGGCTCTGGAAACAAAACAAACAAGTTCCTTCTGATCTAAGACTCATGCGACGAGATGAATTAAAGTTCCTTTTAATGTCATTAATACACGTAAATTATAATCATTAAGAATTTGCTTATTTTATTGTTGATACTATTTTTGGTTGGCATTTTGTTCATAATTTCCCTTTAGTTTAATTACGTTTAATAACTGTACAGCTGGGTTTATTTTAACTGGCAGAGAGAGCCATTCCTGCACAGGTTTAAAATGTCCCACAGACGCACAGTGGTTTCACAGGAAATGGTGCATACATGTGCTACTGCTCAAAGTTTTATCTAATGTTTGTTAAAACTTGACATGAGTCCAGTCAGGCCATAATTTGTTTTGCTGCACTGTAAACAGATACAAGAGCTGCTCTTCCTCTGCTGCAGCTACTTTCATGCTAGATGTTGCCAAATTCATTTTTCAGCCTTTATTAACAGTGTAGATTGACAGGAAAGGCAAAGGACCGAGATCAGATCTGCAGGCTGCTGCAGTAAGGACTCAATGCCTTAATGGTAGCAATTAACCAGGTGAGCTCCTGGCCTCAGGGATTTTAACTTTCCACCTTCACAGGACAAAGCATACATGCAAAGTGCTACATCTACATCATTATCACATTTTAAAAATACAGTTTTGCCTTCGCAGCTACCTGCCTATCTGTGAAAATACAATTAACACAGGGATAACATAAAAACAGATTCCAATATAGATTGTGTCAGATTGAAATACAAATAGATGGTGCTAACTTCACATGTCACACTTAGATTGAGTGGTTCATGGACATTTTTCTGGATCAAGAGTAAAATACAAAAATGCACCTGCATGAGGACAGGGCAGATATTGGGGCAGTCTCACGCTGCGTACTTTCTGGATCCATCTGTCCAAATGTTTCTCCTCACACAGGCCACCGTACACCTGCCAGATCATCAATTTATTCATTTATTCATCAACACATCCAGCAATTTGTGCATCTATTCCCTTCTATGAACACACTGTTCTTGTTTGGATGCAAGTGCATCTGTTACAAGCCTATTCATCATATACACTGTTTTTCTCTGTCCTTGTCGTAAAAAGAACATCAGTTTGACGGCTCGATGCTCTGCTTATTTATCCTGCGAATGTTGCATGTGAGTGTATTGTGCAATTAAACCATCTCCTGTTATGAGTAATGCATGTGTAGAGAGGCAGACTGAGAGAGAGAGAGAGAGTAACCTTTCCAAGGCTGTGTCAATGGGATGTTCACCCAGTTTGAAATCCCTCTGGACCAATAGTGACAGGGGTTGTGCCATCAAATAAAGAGAGGAAAGGTAAAGAGAAGAGAAGAGAAGAGAAGAGAAGAGAAGAGAAGTAACCCAGTTGGATTTGTGTTTCTCTATTAAAACTCTATCTGCTCCCTAGGTATCAGATTAACCTAGTTGAGGCTTTTCCTTATGTGTTAATTATACAAGACTGGAAAAGGCTTCTGAGTTGCGCCACTGTAGATTTGTAATGATAAGATGAACGGCTCCACCTTCAGAAATGGGCATGTGAGCGGGATGGTGATCTATAATTAGGTTATTGGGATAAGTCTGAACTCTCCGCAGAGCAGACTGACTTCTGGAAAATGTAATCTGATATTTGGACATTGATTTCATCAAGCGGGAAACACTGGAGCGGTCATTGAGTTTTGCTGAGTGTTTCATTGTTTTTTGGCTTAGGTGGACGGCTGAAAACTAACTTCATTTTAATAGTGTATGCTGGTGCTTTCAGACCGCTTCATTCCTTGACACTTCCACAACGTAAATCAGAGGGTAACCATTCGGGTTGGTGACAGTCTGCTTTCAAAAAGCGTAGAAAAAGAGAGAGAGGACGCAGACAGTCAAGAAAACTACTTGGCATAGTTCAGTTACACAATACTCCCCAGAATCAACTGCACTATACAGGTCAGGTCACACCAGGAATTTAAAAAGCCTTTGTATTTTTTGGTGAAGTCAAGTAATTTCATTGGAATGGCCACATCAGTGGAATCGCTTGCTGGAGCAAAGTAAATCTGTAAAAATGTTTTGCATTCAGGTCAAATTGAACTGTAACACATGAATTCAACCTCCTCTGTGAATATAAACGCCTCCACAAAGGAGGAAGAGTTTGCAGCCACTTCTGAGACAAGATTTCATAACATACAAATACTTTTTAAAAATTGTGTGAACTTTTGTTCCCATTAGCGACCGGCCTTACAAGTTGCTAACTAGGAGTTAGCTGGCAGCTCGCCCATTATTTCAGATTGCATTTCACACTCTTGAAATTACGTGCGGTCCTGATAGCAAAGGTGGTAGTAAATGGAGCAGTGCAAAGAAAAGAAAATAGGAGCTTGGTGAGTTTGGTTGTTTTGTTGTTTCCTTCTATTATCTAGAGCTAGCATGTTCCCGGCTGGCTAGTGAGTCAGCACACAAGAAAATTCAGCTCAAGAGCACTGTGACAAAACTAAAGACGTAAAGCAAACACCTGAAAAATGAGTGGAGAAGCAGGAGGAAATGCCTCCATCCATGGAGCCTGAAGAAGGTTTAAATCATATGCTGACATCCATTGATGATTGCGTGTGTGTTTATCAGCGGCAACAGAAGCCATTGATCAGCAACCAGACAAACAAAGTGGAAATTAATGGACGGGTGTTATCTCATCTGGTGGTTTAAGTAGCTTTGTGATTTCTATTGGAGAAATAATTAGAGATAAACAACAAGACATGATAACCATCAATGACGTGGCAAACAATGGAGATTGATACAAATAAAAGTCAGACCGAATTGATTTCCAGTCATTTATATTAAGAACGGGACAGTACTCAGCGCAGGGTTTTCTTTGGTCTGAGGCTAAACGGTTTCTAGAGTTGATTCAAACACCTGTGTGAGTAAAGGACTTAAACGTGTGTAAGAAAGTTAAGTAGTTTACAGTGATAGGATTGAGTTTGTACTTGTATATGTTTGTGTTAGAGAGAGATTAAAATACAGTTACTGTAAGCAGTTTAAAATGATAGGATTATGTCTGTGTTTGTCTTTGTGGATTTAAGTGAGCTGATGAAGAGAAAAAAAAATTCTATCATTCAGCAGGATCATGTCCATTCTTTCTGTGCCACTACATTCGGGTTTTCAGGATGGAGGGATTCACTGGAGGGGTTTGCATTAGTATGGTGTAAGTATGGTGCCCTTTCATGAAGGCCCATAAACTTTACTTCACTGAAAGCCTTTTACCTCAAGGTAGTGTTTAAACTGGATGCACATCACACAATTTCTTCAGCTTATCACTGCCAGATTTAACACACATTTTGTCCCGAGGGAGTTTTCATGAAAATGTTTTGAAGTTAAAAATCTGTTGCCTAACAGGGACTTTTGGATAACCAGCCACAGAATTCAGCACAGAACTTCACTGGAACCAAAAAAATAATGCAACCAATATTAGTGAAATCACAGTGTGGCCAAGTGCAATATCCAAATCACAAGAGCCACAATTTTTTGGTTAAAGTAAAATATGTCACAACATAGCCTAACATTATAAATAAAGCATAGTTGTGCCACATAGATGCCTCGACCAACAATTCATATTCTCCATACGTAAGGGAACATGTGCGTATGGTTCAGGAAAAATAACATCATATCATAATTCTTTTATTCTTTTCAGGGAAAATGAAATGCAACAATTGCCATTCCCACTAAAATTGTGACTCATCATGATATGTGTCAGATAATTACAGTAAGATTTTTTTTTTCATTCAGCCCTAGTAGGGATAGGAAATCAACAGCCACCACCTGAACATTGGCACAATTTTGGTAGCAGCTGCTTATTTTAGCCTGCCTAAAAGCCTTGTCTTGCCAGTATTCAGTTTGCAATAGTAAACCATCACAAAAAAAAAAAAAAAAACAAAACCAAAAAAGAAAAACATTAAGAAAAAAAAGGCTTCAAAATATTTAACAATATAACACTACTCAGTGGCACCTACACTCCGAGTTGGAATCTTTCCGTGGTCAAATCATTTATTTTAAAGAACACCGTACGCTAAATGTGTGAATTGGTGTTCAGAAGTGAAACACCCTTATGTCTGTCGTCAACACATTAGCAGTTATTCTGCTGTCTGCTGACTCTGTTGGCACTGCTGTGTTGGGCTGGTCACAGACCCTGAGTCTACTCATGGCATTCAACAGAAGGGATTTACATTTCAAATCTGTTCTCAGTATTCTCAGAATATAGCAGGAGTATAATGAGGTGAGTGTGTGTGTGTGTACACGCATGGTTTAAGGTAAGAATCCTATTAGCAACCTCTTGGGTCTGTGCTTATTTTGTCAGCTGACACTATGTTCCAGTAGTGTGTACCTGAGTCTTGACTCATGCTGTATTATTGCTGTATATTACAGATTTGCAAGCCAAAAAGTAGATATTTATGTTCCTGATTAGACTGTATACATATAGACAGTGGTCTATTTTTATTTTTAATGAAAGAATATTGTGTACATATCATGTCCTCAAATATAATTGAGCCTCTTGTTTTATTTTATATCCTTTTTCTATTTACCACAGAGCAGATCCTTGCATGAAGTCCTTGCAGAATTCTGCACCAGGGTTTGCTCTGACAGAATACATTTTGTCGGGACACTGCACTGCAAATTTTGACCAGAACCATTCTGTGGTGAAGTGCTTCACACATACAACCAACTGAAGCACATGAAGCACATTTTTCATTCAGTGGCGCTTTCTCAGGCGCCCAAGGTCATTGTTGCCTTCTAGTGTTTCATGGTGAGGCATATTTATGTGCAGGCCCTTTCAAATGTTATTGCCAATGATATATCAAATAAATTGGTGCCTTGCCACCGTGGCTGTACCTATGTGTTAGCTTGTCACAGGGTGTCCTGAGTTAAATCTAACACGGTCTGATGAGAAACACCTGCCCAGTCATAGTACATATACATTTGATTCCATATATTACACTATTTTAATACATTACATTAATCATTTTAGATTGCTGGTTTGACTTGAAGGAAAAAGGTGTTTTAAATGCAAAAAAAATGAATTATCATATACTGCACCTTTTGGGGTATTAGTATATCTGTAGTAGACAAACATATACTGTATTTCTGACTTATTTTATCCGTAGTTTCTTGTTTGTGCATTCTCATGCTCAAACAGGAACTTCCCACATACAATCTGTATGGCCAAACTTTTCATGTGTTTGTGGTTGTCAGTGTTTATATAAAAAATCTTAAAATGTTAAATATTAAACATAAAGAATTTCAAATGTGTGCACTTGGCATATCAGTTGTTTATATCTTGGATTTTTTAAAATCTGTGTGCAGATATTTTGCTGATTTCAATAATTCTGTGAGCTTGTGTGTACATAAGCTGCAGAGAATTAATGCCTGGAAATCATTTAAGTTGAGCGGACGGAAGGGAACATATTTTTTTAATGGTCATTTAGCCATTAGCGGTACTAGATAACTGTAAAATGTGTGTAACTAAACTAGTTGCTAGCGTTTTTCCCATTCTTTCCAGCTTTACTAATGAGAATATTAGACAGAGGAGGGGGGAGAAGAGAAGTTAGAGGGTGATAAAGTGCTCCAAGGCCAACAAGAGGATAATGTTCCCCCTGTGAGCAGAGTAAAGGGCAGATTTTGATCTGTTTAAGCCCCAAATACAATTTAGGAAGAAGAGATTCATTGTGACAAATTGATGGGTTTGCTCTCGTAATTTATGTCACAAAAATGTGACATAAATTCGAAACTGAAAACTGCCTCAACTAGGTCAGTGTTTTGTGAGCCTACACCAAAACACAGTGTCAATACAAGCATATAATTAGAATAGAAGGGGTTTAGGTGTTAAACTGGCCATGATTGCAAAGCCAGGCCTGCTTTGTTCAGGCAGCATCTAAGCCTCTAAAGCCAGGAAAAATCCCGAATGGGAATTTTGGTATTGTGCTCAATGCACTGGATACACATGGTATGTGGCAACTCATGCATTCATTACCACAGGACCCATTCAAAAAGGTAGAGTTTAATGAAACACTTTCCAAAGCTGGGTCCTGAATTTGAAATGGAAAACAGTTTTTGTGACAAACCACAATCAAATTCTGAAGTGTTAAGGTAGTGCGGACTGTTGTTGCCCTTGACTTTACTTGGGTGGCCGTCTATTTTTAACAGTTAGCTCACATGATTAAACCAGAGGACCAGGTTGAAGGTTATGACACTTCTCTACATGGATTGCTAAGCCTGTGTCAGGATGTCCCTGTTTACATTTAAGCCTCTGGGTTTTCTGAAATAAAATAAAGTGTTGTCTAAAAATATGCCCACATGGGATGAGAGGAAGAGGAAGATAAAAGAGGAGGTTTGCTAATATCAGTGCAGACATGTAATGTTAACAATTTTTCTGCGAAAGTTAAAACAGTTTTAGGTATTTGGCATAATCTCTTGTGCTCTCTCAGGTTGAAAATCGATAAGTATTCATTCTGAAAATCAGATTTCACATATTTCTATCAGGATTTGGTTCAATTTGAATCACAATCTGATGACAGCTGGTGGTTTTGTTTAATTATTGTCAATCTAATCAAGTCAAAGCGCACACATACAGTCCTGATGAGGCAAACATAGCTGAGATATCATGTGTAACAAAAAAAAACAAAAAAAAACTAAGGATGTTTTTTTTTTTTTTTTACTTTGACTACGGCGGATTTCAGCACCTGTACTGCTGATGTGTTATTTGGGTATGAAGAGACAAGGATAAAGTGAAGTCTGTCTCATTAAAACCATGTTGGTTTTGATATATTTCAGCCTATCACAAAGTGAAACTGAATTCATTAAATCGTTTGGTGAAAGTGATCATAGAAGTGCTTTAGTGGCAGTTCAGGTAATAGTGTGTTAAAGGTAGATGGAAAGTCATGAGTACGAAGTGTCTGTGGTGCTGTATCTGCAGTCAGTGTATGAGATTTGCATCCTTCATCCTCTTGTTGGTCCTATTAATATTATATTAGAGAGTAAAGTACATTTAACAATAGGTCTATCAACCAACAGAAAAATAAATCAATAATAATTCTGATAATGAAGAAACCATTTAATCTATTTTTTCCAGGTAAAAATGGTAAACATTCAGTTTCTTGCTTCTTTATGTGATTATAAATTGACTATTTTTGGGTTTTGTATTGATGTTCAGACAAAGAAGACAGTTGAAGGAGACAGATACTTGGGCTCACTTTTATATTATTATTTAGAGTTAGTTGATTAGGTCTCTGTGGGGTACCAACAAGCTCTGCATACCAAAGTCATCCGTGTGTAATTTGCAGAAGTCCATTCAAGCAGCAGCTGTACACTGTCTAGTATAGTATGAACCGTTTAGATGGTCAGCTCTCTGCCTGGTCCCCGGGCTGCCAGATTACAGCAGAGATAGTTTCCGACTTCTCTACCAAATCAGATGGGAAGGTGTAATCTTATCAAACAGCCTAAACTGCAGCTGTTAGGAAGGGGACTGACGTTCAAATGCGTGGGGGCCACTGAGCTTATCGACTGTCCATTTGCAGCAAACATAATCACAACACAGAGAGAAGAGAAGAGAAGAGAAGAGAAGCTCCCCTTAAAATCTTCACCTCTTTCTCTGAGCATCACCTCTTTCCCTCTATCCTTCACAGCACTATGACTGCTGTTGTCTCTTAGCAACGCCAGCAGACAAATCGATGGAGGGGAAAAGAGGGAGACACGGAGATGAATGGGAAGGGGGGTGGGGTGGGGGTGGGGGGGGGTGAGAGGACAAAGAAGAAGGAAGAAGTGGAGAGAAGTGGGGAAAAGGGCAGATGGGTTTCAAGTATATGAAGAGAAAAGGGGGGGGGGGGGGGTGTACATGAAGTGTACATGAAGGGAGGGAGCAGAGGAAGCGAAGGTGACTGGAAGAAGAAAAGGGAAAGAAGAGAGGGAAGATGGGGGAGTGAGAGGAGGAAACAGTGGGAAAGAAACTCGGGAAGGGATGTTTAAATGTCAAGCTCCGGCCAGGTCGCTTCATTAATGCCATTTAGGATCAAAATGTCAAACCGACAGAGCAGACAACATTTTGTGCGACAGCAGCACATGTCCTCTGTACACCCACAAGATTTCCAGGAAAATACAAGTTCAGTTACACAACAAGCAGAAACTTCAACAGCTGTGAGAGCTCCCTCAGCAGAATCTGACTTTAAAGCACTTCCTCGATATTATGATTTAAAAAAAAAAACATCCAAGATTAAATGTGGGGCTAAATTAAGACTTGGGTGAAAAGCAAAGTGCCCACACTTTGTCCAAGTGCCCGTTCTTTGTCAGCTGATGGGGAAAGACCACACAGGAGGCGGACACTGGCAGGCAGGTCAACGACCGTGATGGATCTCCAGTCGGGCAGAGGGAGACGCAAAGAGCCGATGGCCTCCGACACCAGCAGCAGGCACTGGAGGAGGAGGAGGAGAATGATGCCTCTTCATCATTACCCACCACATCAGCACCGTTTCACCGAGCTGTGCGCCCCAAAGCCCGCTCGGTGCACATCATCTAGTTGCATTAAAAAAAAAAAAAAAAAAAAAAAGCATTTTGAAAGGCTCACCTTGCTGTGCCGGTTGTATTTCTGAGTGAAATCCCAAATCAGCGCCGGTGTAAACAGCCGGTCCTTTTCAGACTTGCTCTCTGCTTATTTCAGGCATCGAGCGGCTCTGCTCTCTCATGCAGTCACGTTGCCTGAATCTAAATGTGTGTGTTTTCCTCCACTCCTCCTGGATGCAAAGCCAAGCGAGCAATGGAATTAAAAAAAAAAAAAAAAAAAAGCTAGGTTTCAACCTTTGCAAAAGCAGCGGGCACCAGGTGTTGAGGGGGCTAACACCTGCTAAGAAGACGACCGATGAGCCGACACCGGAGGAAGACCGTGGACTGCGGTCCGGGACGGCCCTCAGCAGCCAGGCAGGAGGAGCAGGAGGCGGCGTCGGCTGGTGTCTTCCTGGGAGGGACGTCCTCGTCGTGTCATGCTGAATGGCATCAATCTACTACTTCCTGTTCCACCTTTTCACAATCAAATATAAATATTGTTCGTGTATGTGTTCAAAATTATGCCAGTTATGGAAGTACAAGGATTTTTGATGATTATTTTAGATGACATTATTATGTAATGTTGTGTTTGCCTTTTTTGTCTTTTACCTTTATTTATGTATTTTTGTATTAGTTTTTCTAAATTCACTAATTCCCTAATATAAAATCATAAAAACAACATACATTATGCCCTGCTTTCCTTTGATTCATATCCTCCAATATCATATACTACTTCTTTTTTTATTTTCCCCAAGAATGATCAGTACAAGTCCAAACAGTCCTAAAGAATGGCTTGTTAATGCAACACATTGATTACTGCATTAATGTACTACAAAACCTTATAAGGATCAGCCATGTTTCTCCCTTGCTTGCTAAATAATCCATTCATAAAATAATTATCCTGGGCCCGCACTCATCAGTGGTGCATGGAAAAGCTTCTAAATTCACTCATACAAAGATATTTTTGGATGTTCGCAAATACAAAAATGTTCGAATTTATCAAATATCCCTGCACTCATTTCTATCTGCCAACATGGAGAAAACAAAAAAGTTTAAGGAAGCAGAAATAACTTAGATCAATGAAGTGGAAACCAAACAAACCAGCACGTTCCACAGCGGGGATGTAAATGCAACAAGAGGAGGGCCAAATGACTGTCTGCTTTGGACCAGTGCATTGGCAGCATAATTGTCTGGCATTATTTGAGGACCCTCTCCCAGACCCTGGAGGAATACCACACACCAAGTCAAGCTTTATTTTTGCATCCATATTCAGACATGTAAATATTATTTCTTTACAACAAATATAACAAATGCATAACCAAATAAATGTGACAGAATGATATAACGAAAATGTGAAAATTTGCCCGACCACTCAGGTGTCCTCTTCGACGAGAGCTTCAGCTGTGTCGTCTGACTAACGGTCCTGTGGCCTGAACTACAAATCAGGATTTGGTGTTAGCTTGGTGTTTGGTGTTGCTTAAGGTTTAACCCTGGGTTTTCAGGGTTGCAATGGTAGTAAATCACTGTGGTAGCTTATACTGAACTCCTGCACAAACATTTCATACGCACTGGTTTTTTTCAGTGTAATGTTTTCAACTGTGCGAGACACTATTGTTCGCTGGGTTTCCTGCAAAAACAGTTCTGCTCAGTTTTCATTTTCTCGTTCACTCAGCACTAAATGGACCATGAAACTGAAAATCTGTCATAATCTTCCCCTGAAGTGACTGTTTTGAAGGACTGTTTTACTTTGAAATTACTTTCTTGAGTGTCTGTTGGTTGTTTTACTTCTTGTTATTTCCCTCTTCTGTGATTTTCTGTCCTGCCTTGATGTGTTACGCACGTTCCCATTTACCCTTGCCTCCCTTGTTCATTTAAGCCTCCGTGTTCCCCTCAGTGTTTGTCAGTTTCTTCTGTTCCCTGTATTCCCATGTGATTCACAGTGATAAATTTCATTTGGTTTTTATTCCTGTTCCTGTCTATCTTCCTGTTTTGTTACTCTACTTTGGACCACCTGCGTCTAGTTTCCTGCCTGCCAGCCTGTAATTCTTGGGACATTCCTCGTTATTAAAGGCCTTAGAGCACCAAACATAACCACGGCCAGAATAGCCATGATAGGTCAAAGAATCAGTCTGCTTTTCAACTCACTGACTGACAGCTAGCTAGATCCTGATTACTGATTTATACTGCATGTTAGCCCCTACAATGTGTGATTACAACAATATATTAACCCCTGAAAAATTTAATGCATACCTTAAATTTCTTCTTATGTAATTAAATGAAGGAAAAACATCCAAATCATCACACAAAAATAAATAGTGTTGCCCATTCTTTAACATTTCCATGACGCTACATTTATGCTTTCAGTGACTGAAATACTGTACAACCGCTCACATTCACATTTTAAGTAAACATATTCAATTTTTATTTCTTTGTATTTTAGATTTAGTTTTACTTATGTTTGGCTGCACAACAAAAGTTTGTACAGTGGACCTGTCAGAGTATATATAGTATAATCAATTTGATGTTATTTTTACAGCTCAGAAAGAGGGGACATGATGGAGGACATGCAAAGATTAGGGATGAGAGGAAAAGAAGTGAAGAACATACTGAAGTGGGGTGCAAGTAAACAGGGCAGAAGATGCTTTGTCAACTTGTTGCGGGGAACTGGAGTAATGGAAAAGATTTAGTGGTCGGGATAATGTAGGAGCTGACACATTCAGAAGATGGCAACAGTGCAACTACTTGGATGCCAGCTGCTGTTAAACATCAGTAAAGAAATGTATGTTCTTTTAGTTACACAACAGGATTCTTTTTGAGAGCAAATAAGAACAGACTTCATGAATGTGAAATTTTCCAAATGCCAAAGAGGTTAGAGTGGCTCAGTCTAATGCTAATGGATAAAGTGGATAAGGAAAAAAAAACAATATCTAAACAATAAATCTAGAAAGAAAACACTTGACCTACCCTCCAGCCTCTCCTTGTGGATCTGTCTATCTTCTCTTCAGCCCATACTTATGGGCGTCCATAAGTTGTAAATGTTGGCAGATGCATTGATAAACAAAGGAGATTATAGTTTATTAACTGTTTACATACTGATTACTCGTGGGGGTCTTTCTCCATGCTTACTACTTCAGTAATGTGAGAATTTTGTTTACATACGAGAGAATGAATAAAATAACAGTTGATTTATGTACTGCACCAGCCTAAGACCTTCAAAGTGTTGCATGTACAGCCAATGTGTGGAGAAGTTTAAGAATTTACTTTCTCTAAGGCAGGTAAGGCATAATGCATAACGCTGTGTTTGTATTTTAAAAGACATATCCTGTCAGACACAGCCACAGAAGATGTACCTCACTAGGACGGATGCACTTTTGGGAACCATAGGCTCAAAATAAGAGACTGTTATCCCCTTGTTAACTCAAGTGATGTCTGCTGTCTTGTCTTCAGGTAACACACTTTCTTCTCTGTTGACAGAGCTGGAATCTCCACGGTGGCGGCAACAGGCATGTTGAAAGTATGTCAGATGCCAAAATATGTAATAAAAAATAACAAATGTATAATGAAAAATGTTTAGTACATCCTAACATATATACATGATCAGCTCAACATCACAGGCATATATCAATGTAATGCAACCCACTGCAGTGTTTAATAACTGCAACTACAGCAAAAGTAACAGTGAGTACAAATATATTATTTGAACCCATGCCCAGTTTAAATTCTGTACTGAGTCCAAACAGCAGGTACGGGACATGAACAAACTAGCTGACTGGAGATTCAGAAGGTCATCATCAGCACTGATCATCAATGAGACCAGTGTTATTTAACCACAACTAGCCTACAGCTATTAAACTTAAGACTATTGTGATGCAGACAAACTGTGCTCTGATGTTCAGACTTTGTCCTGTGTGCACAGAAAGACGCCTTCCTAAAAGGAGTGGTATTTTGTGTTAACCAACAATGTTAAATTATCTCATTAGATTATAAATTATGCAAAAAATAAATTACAATAACAGGTTTCACACTTTAGCCAGATGGTCTGAATAAGTCGCTGCTGTTGCGTCTTAATCGTTGTGGATTTGTTTTCACGCTCCGCCGCACCTACACAAAAGCCGGATTTTCTGACTGTACTTTTGTGTCTCTAATTGAAATGACCAGATACCACAAAGGAGGGATGAAAACATGCCCAGTTCACCGAGCAAACGCAGCTTAGTAAATACACATACGATGTTAACTTACTCATAAATGAACGTTTGAAAACTTACCACGGAGCAAAACAACTCATATAATGCTATTCGCAGCTTTAGCGCCTGATCTGTTTGATGAATTGTTACCACACTGTAAAGCTCGTTGTTAACATGTGTTTGGTGTAGAAATCAGCTCACTTATCAAGCCATTAGGTTTATTATTTAGAAAAATATGACACAATGGTATGAAGTGGGCGATGCTCGGCCAAATTTAGTCCCACCATATGAATTCCCTTGTGTTTCGTTGTACTGCAACCCATTAGTCTTGAGGTCTTTGTCGACATCTGCTGGACATTTTTTTCCACTACAGCACCATGCGACAAATTTCTATCAGGCACTGCGTAGGCCGCCTTTCAATGACGCCATTTTTGGCTGACGAAGGACCCACGAACGGCGGCTCGTCGTCGGCTTCCTGGAGTTGCAGAAAAACTATATGTGCAAATGGAACTTTATCCACCTGAAATCTGAATCATCTTATTTAACACACCGGTAAATATTATATTCTACACATCTATAGCTTGTCCGTAGTTAAATGGACACTGTATGCATGTAAAGTGTGCACTGTGCAACCTCTTATTAAGCATGAAAACAGAGGATGCGTCAGGAAAAAGTGGCGCTTTGTATGAATGGGCTCCTATTAGCCCGCTGAATACAAGTTAACGTAAGAGCCGTATGGGCTAAATGTGCGCACAGTTTTCCCCCCAGGAATATTTTCACTTGAAAAGAATAGGTGTCGCTATCCTACTAGGTTCATAACCTAAGACTTAACTTTGAAAACAGAAGTTAATGACGAAAGTTTACCACTTGCTAAGCTAACGTGTAGTAATGTCAACTAGCTACCATTAGCAGGTCCTGCGGTTGCTGGCATGTAAACAATAACGTTTTCGTGTCCGGTAGTTATTTTAACCCTCCGCTTACTTCCTCCAGCTTAACTGTTAGTAGTTTAATAGATTAGAAAGCTGTTTTTTTGTTCCACAGTACCTTTACTTCTCTACATTACTACTTCTCAAGTCAAACTCAGCTCAGTTTGATTATCCCTCCTTAACAGGCACCCGATTTGCCAACAGTGGACCCGCTCATTTCATTGGTCAAATTGTCAGATTTCTCTGGGAGTTCAGAACTTCTTTGATTTAAAAAATATATATTTTAAAACATTTGTCCAAACCATATTGGTTTCCCTTCCTTCTGCTACAGTTTTGAGCCGCGCTGAGCGCTCTGTTTGCTGCACCTGAAGAATCTTTTCGGGAAGCCACTGAAAGGGAGCCATGTTTCTCTACAACATCACCCTGCAGCGTGCCACTGGCATCACCCATGCCATCCATGGAAACTTCTCAGGTGAGCAAGCTCAAGATACTGTCTGTCCTTTACTGCATGCTCGCTCTGCCTGTTTGTTTGGGTTACTTTTTAGAGTCTGTCTTTCCAGCCATTTTTATGTCTGCATGTCTGTTGATGAGTCTGTGTTTTTGTAGGAACCAAGATGCAGGAGATTGTTGTTTCCAGGGGAAAGATCTTGGAGTTATTGCGACCAGATGCCAACACAGGAAAGGTGCACACACTGCTGACAGTGGAGGTGTTTGGCATCATAAGGTCCCTGATGGCATTCAGACTCACTGGAGGAACCAAAGGTATATAACCACAGTTACATGCACTTGCATGCATTTGCTTTTGACTACATACATGGATTATATATTATATATATATATTATATTATTATAAGTAAAAAGATTTCTCTCTGCTTCCCTCAGATCTAATAATGAGTTTGACCTTGATTTGTGACCTCACAAAAACATTGCTAAAGTGTTGAATTGAAAGGGAAAAGTATCTTTTTGTTACACAAATCATCTTTGTATGTTGTATGTTTGTGTTTGTATTTGTAGATTACATAGTTGTGGGAAGTGACAGTGGTCGTATTGTCATCCTGGAGTATCATCCATCAAAAAACATGTTTGAGAAGATCCACCAGGAAACATTTGGAAAGAGCGGCTGTCGGCGCATTGTTCCTGGACAGTTCCTGGCTGTTGACCCTAAAGGCAGAGCTGTTATGATAGGTATGAATTGATGTCAAAGATGGTGTTTTCCCACAGGTTGAGATGGAGCTTGAGCACAGATGTTTGTAATGTTTGCTAGTCCTAATGGCAAATGCCCCTCTGTCACAAGCCTTGACCTGGAGACCAAGAGCAACAGCTGCTCTGCAGATGTGAGAGTATGAGAAGGGGGGCATAGCTGTAAGAATTATTCCACACATCAAAGTGTTGCAGATATGATGAGTTTGTCATGTCTCTTCTCTGAGTAACTCTGGAGAAAGCTTCAACATCTCTGATCTCAGCACAAGTTTACCAAGACATTCACACAAGGGGTGTAAAGGGGTGGGAAGGTCAGTGATGTAAGATGGAGTGAGGTCACTAGTCAAAAAGGTCTAGTCAAAACCTCATAACTAGGGATACGTGTGGTTATTCGGCTAAATAACTGTATGTTGCTACCATGGCTAGTCGGCTCAAGAAATACTAGTTGGTTAAACTAATTATTCATATTTTATCAACAACTGGTGGTTAACCTTTCAGTCTAAGGTGTTATGCAGCCACCTGCCAGTAGCTGGAGCTGCAGCCCCAGCAGGCAGCAGGGGCTGCCCTCTCTCAGTTGAGGGCAGGGGAGGCATAATGAAAACAGTGCAGTTGGGCAATATTTTGGTCTAGAAAATGAAAATAAGGTTGTGAGCAGGCTGTGTTAGAATAAAGTGACATATTAACCTGCAGAGTAAAAAGGCTGCTGGGGCTAGCACTGCTAACAGTAGGCACCCTTGGTAAAGCAATACTTGCAGATTCTCTGATCGTGCTCGGTCTGAAAAGGTAGGGAGGTAGTGCAAACACATAGATTAAACTCTGCCAATTCCATAGCTTTGATAGTTTCACTGTGCAAGCAGGTACTTTCTGCTTTGTAGAAAGAATTGATTTATGGAATCATAAGCCATTATGTATAATTAGAAGTTTTTCAAGAATTCCTGAGAATGGTGGTGCAATTTCAAAGAAGAGTATTATATTATTTATATTGTATGCTAAAATTGCATTGTTTTTGAAAGAAAACCACAGGAGATAAAAATTTCATTACTGTAAATTAAATGAAATTAAGCATTTTGCACGTGTCGTCTTTCTCCTGTCTAGGAGCAATCGAGAAACAGAAGCTGGTTTACATTCTAAACAGAGATGCAGCTGCGAGACTGACCATCTCCTCCCCACTGGAAGCCCATAAAGCGAACACACTGGTGTACCATGTAGTGGGAGTTGATGTGGGCTTTGAAAATCCCATGTTTGCCTGCTTAGAAATGGACTATGAGGTGAGTTTGTGAAAACATGAGGTTATGATTTTCCGAAACCCACATCACACTGCTGTAGATGTGATGAGTTTGTCATGTCTCTTCTCTGATTATCACTGGAGAAAGATTTAACACCTCTGATCTCAGCACATTGTATCTTGCATAATTTACTTTTTAAGAATCATATGTAAAGTGTAGTAAATATTTTTAAACCTTTTTATTGTTTTTAACATTTCAAAGTCAATGCCATCCCCCACAGTGTCTTATGCTATTATTAAGCCTAAAAATAGACACACTTTGCCAGCCTCTGATCCTCTCTGCTTATGTCTGATGTTTCCAGGAAGCTGACAATGACCCAACAGGAGAAGCTGCTGCCAACACGCAACAGACGCTCACCTTTTATGAGCTGGACCTTGGCTTGAATCACGTGGTCCGCAAGTACAGCGAGGCTTTGGAAGAGCATGGAAATTTCCTCATCACCGGTAAGCGTTCGGGAGCAGGTGGCTGTGCATGTCAGGGCTGAAACAGCTGCTGCAGTAGTTGGCTGGCAAGAAAAGGCAGGATACCTGCAGCTGTCACTCACAGTGGAGCAAAGAGGAGCATAGTGTGCCAAAATAGACCGAGCCAGGACGGTGTGTAGGACACCAGCTAGAATTTATATATGGGCATAGCTGTAAGAATTATTCCACACATCAAAGTGTTGTAGATATGATGAGTTTGTCCATGTCTCTTCTCTGAGTAACTCTGGAGAAAGCTTCAACATCTCTGATCTCAGCACAGGTTTACCAAGACATTAACACATCAAAGAGCAGCATAAAGAGGCCAGTGTAAGAGCCAGACCAATGTAACAAAAAACACACCCCACTAAATGCTCTTCTCTGTTCAGTCCCTGGCGGTTCAGATGGGCCCAGTGGAGTTCTGATCTGCTCTGAAAACTACATCACTTACAAGAATTTTGGAGACCAGCCTGACATTCGGTGTCCCATCCCTCGACGCAGGGTGAGTCCTTAACAGAGAAATACATAATAAAACACATGATGCTGTTTTTGTTTTTTTATTACATCTACATCAAAATGTGACACTTGTCTTGATTGTAAGAATTTAAGCTGGAATTTAGTAATGAGTTGTAATATTGTAACTCAGTACTATGATTTCAAATGCATGTTTTTGTGGAAACGTATCATTTAAGTCATTATGGCAACTCTACTTTGGTTTTTAAAATCCATTTCTGGTCATTTTTGCTCTCTCTATGCACATTTATTCATTCTGCTTCCCTGTTTCTTTCTTCTTCTTCTTCTCTTCCTACAGAATGATCTGGATGACCCAGAGCGTGGCATGATATTTGTCTGCTCAGCCACCCACAAGACCAAGTCCATGTTCTTCTTCCTGGCCCAGACGGAGCAGGGAGACATCTTTAAGGTCACTCTGGAAACAGATGAAGAAATGGTGAGCACAAAAGGAAAATGGACATAGTGATTAATTCATCACTTCTTTTTTATCAATAGGTTAACCTTTTAAAAGGTCTCAGATTAGTGACAAAATACCATCAGATGATACAATATTCACATTACTTATTTGGCCTTACAAATAGGAAAAAATCATTTCAGGCTATTCAGCTTACTTATTGAAAAACTATCATGTGTTGTAATAGTAATGTATGTCACAGTATGTACCTGTGAAACTGTAGTTCACGGCTCACTTGATAAGTTGACATTAAAATCCATTTTACACTGTCACAGTTAGTATAAGCCATATGAAATTACATTGCCACACATTGGTTTTCTGTTTATACTACCTACCTCAAAACATTAATGCAGAAAAAATATTGTGTTGTAAATGAGTCTGTGTTCTGTCATAGGTCACTGAAATCAGGCTGAAGTATTTTGACACGATCCCTGTGGCAACAGCCATGTGTGTCCTGAAGACGGGCTTCTTGTTTGTGTCTTCAGAGTTTGGAAACCAGTAAGTTTAAGGCTATGCGTCACTGTGCTACATGTTGCCTTGTCATTATTACTCTTGAAGTTTATTTGTCTCTGAAAGAATGCGCCGTGTCCTTTTACCCTTTTGTACGTTTCTTGTTCACAGGTAAAACATTTCTGTAGCTCTTTTTCTCTCAGATCTCTTTTGCTCATGTTGTTCTTCCTCCGTTTCCTTCAGTTACCTTTACCAGATTGCTCACCTGGGTGATGATGATGATGAGCCCGAGTTCTCATCTGCGATGCCATTGGAAGAGGGAGACACCTTCTTTTTCCAGCCTCGTCCGCTCAAAAACCTGGTGCTGGTGGACGAACAGGAGAACTTATCGCCCATCATGACCTGTCAGGTGAATGTGCCACAAACTCAGTAAGAAGAAAGGAAGATGGAGGAAAGCAACAACACTGCTCTTTCACCCTGTGATAAAAAGTTTTATTTGATTTTGATTTGAACAGTTCATTTCTTCCTGTTTTTGACAGATCTCTGATTTGGCCAATGAAGACACACCTCAGCTATATGTTGCCTGTGGACGAGGACCCAGGTCTACTTTAAGGGTCCTTCGGCATGGACTGGAGGTACACACACACACACACACACACACACACACACACACAGTACTGGCTGTGAAAGTGATGAGTTTTTTCATGTCTCTTCTCTGAAAACAAGCTGAAGAGTCTGTAAATCTCTCTGATCTCAGCACTAAATCAATCTAGTGTTTTGATGTCATCAAGTTTCTGTCACTTGGCTCAAAACAATCCCTTGTTGTCAGTTTTTGGCTCTGCATGTGTTAACATTGTTAGATTCATGAGGAGTACAGATCACACCTGAGTATTCACATACATTTCCCAGCAGGGCTCTCAGAGAAGATGTTTACCGACGTTACACGTGTGCACTATACAAATGCTTCAGTCAGTTTATATTATAAACGAGAAAAAAATCAACCAAAAAATAAAATGATATGTTACTTTTTACACTGTAGTTGTTTATTTTTCCTTCAAATCTGAGGACGGTAAATGTGAAATGACCGATATTTGGCTGTAGAGTGAGCAGTCTTTCTGTGGCTGTATTCCTCCTCCTGTACAGTCAAACTAGATGTTACAGTGTAACAAAAACATTTAAAACATCCTTGGATCAAGTTGCTACAGTATCATGATAATATATGTGATCACTGAAAAACATTGAATCCTCTTTTCCTCCTTTTTTGTCCTCTCTTCTTCTTCCTCTGTCCGTCTTCATCAGGTTTCAGAGATGGCCGTGTCTGAGCTGCCCGGTAACCCCAACGCTGTGTGGACTGTGCGCAGACATGTTGAAGGTAACAGGTGTCTTTTCACTTATTAGCTTTCCGACTGTTAACTTGCTTTCTTAAATTTGTTTTATGTTGTATTTTACATTCTATGCGTTCTGCCATCCGTCACTGTAAACCACTTTTATTTTTTTTATAAACACGACTCATCAAATGAGAGCAATTGAGTGATTTCTGTAGGAAAGAGGGTCCAGACTAGCCTTCAGGTGCAGTTTCAGCTTCTGAGGCTTCTTAGGACACAGTGGGAATCAGGATAATAAATAACTCCTCTAATAATAATATAGCGTGTCTTTACCCTTTTTCATTTGGACAGCTTTAACACCTCTTTTTTCCCCTTATTTCCCTCTTTTATCTGACTCCCCCATTTATCACTTGCCTCCCCGACTGTCTCTTGTCTTGTCACACAGTGTGTGTGTGCGAGTATGTGAGTGAGAACATCTCACTCACTCGAATCTGGTTATGTAATAATTCTCAGTGATTTATAGGTTATAGGTCTGGGTTTGGATAGGACGGCGCCAGGGTCTGGATCAGGACCTCTGGTCTAGTATTTTGATTTGTACATGAAAATGAAAAGCTTGGATCTGTTTGTCTTCTCTCTTGGGTTTTCTCTTGTACCGTGCATTACCACAGTCGTGTGGTTTTTATATTTTGTCACATTGTTCCACCACAGCTGGTAGAGATGAGTCATTTAGGTGTGTGTGTGTGTGTGTGTGTGTGTGTGTGTGTGTGTGTGTGTGTGTTTGAGAAGGAGAGAGACAGCTAATGTCAGGATGATGCTCATGATGCCTGGAGGTCCTCAAAAAATATCGTCACGTCTTTTTTTAAAAAATGTGATTATTCATTGAAATTGTTAATATATCAGTCAGCTTTGTTTTATTCAAAAAACTTATCACCTGAAAGTAAGGGTCCTCTCATCAGGGATGTTTGATTTTTGGATGAATATGACGATAACATACATGGCTGCAAATTTTGTTGCGAAATGTCGCTGTGTTGAATTAAAAAGAAGACACCCTTGTTATTTCTGCATTTGAGAAAAGTTTATTTTTATTTGGGGTAGAGAGTAACCTCACACCCCCTTCTAGCTTGAATATGCTTTCTTCATAAAAAGAAAATACATTGTGAGCCTGGACACGAACCACTGACACACCCACCCTCCCTACCCCTCCATCCTTGCGGTACTCCACAGCTCCAGTCTCCCTCCGTCTCTCCCCCTGTTAAAATCAGCACATTTCAGCCATTTTGATGGTGGTCATCAAGGTTTAATTGAAATGTAACTACGTACGTAACTCTCTTAATGCTTAATTTGTGATGAGTTTTATTAACATAGCCATACATGCTTTTGTCATGCTACTGTCATCACTAAGGGTAATCAAGAAAGAGTGAGAGAGAGAGGCAGGCAAAACTCCACACATGTACTCTTCCTCCCTCTCGCTTAGAGTATATTGTAACCCATCCCCCACCCACATTTTCATTGTTTGGTGTTTTTTTAACCTCACAATTTCATCCACATGTACTTTGAAGTAAAAGAAGTGTGTACATCGCTTCAGTCATGGACTTTTCTGTGGCTCTAAATGAGGCAAAGATGAACCCCAAACATGAACCACTGCACCAGCTGACGTGAAGAGCCTCGTCTGTCTCAGCTACCACTGGGAAATACAGTGGAAGAATGTTTAGAATATCAGGCTAAGTAGATGTGTAGTTCAAGTTTTTATGAATATGAGTAATGCTCTTAATGGTCAGTGTGAAATATAAAACAAACCCCGCTTCTGTGCTGCTGTTTCTGTCCCATGTGTCCCCTTTTCTGTCCTTCATTCATCACAGGCCTCAACACATTAATCTAATCATTACTCATTTGTCTTTGGGTTTCCTCTTGTCCTTTGATCATCAGACGAGTTTGATGCCTACATCATCGTGTCTTTCGTCAACGCTACTCTGGTTCTGTCCATCGGGGAGACTGTAGAGGAAGTGACAGATTCTGGGTTTCTGGGAACAACGCCCACTCTCTCCTGCTCCCTGCTGGGTGAAGATGCCTTAGTGCAGGTGAGTGAGATGGACCTTTAAAAATAATTTTTTACTCCATCTTGATCCACCTCAAAATAACATAAAGTAATACAGGTAATTATTGCAGAGGTTAGCTGTAAGAGGTTTAAGTGTTTGAATATTATATAGTCATGGCTTAATATTCCACAGGTTTTGGGCAGGAGTGTAGAGGCAGTTTGTTTCAAATTAAAAATCTGTATGAACTTTATTTTATGTGGCAGATATGAATTTATAAGATGTATTACACGGCTTGTTGCACATGCACTCATGAATATTTACTCATAATATTTCATGCAAAGTATTAAGAATTGGACACAGATGGCTATCATTTAACATCTTGTGTGTTCTGCTCTGAGTTTATTTATTGCCTGATACATAAGGATGGTGACGGATACGAAAAAGTGTCACATCACTCCAGTCTAGCCTCTCTTCACTGGCTCTCTGCTCATTTAGAATCCAATTTAAGGCCTTGCTAATAGTTTTGAAGGCTCTGAATGGTCCGGCCCCATCTTCTGTCACAGACCTTCTTCACTGGCACTCAGCTCCCAGGTGTCTTAGATCTGACACGAAACCTCTGTTGTATGTCCTACGGTCACAATCAAAGCTGAAGAGCTTTTGAAGTTGTGAAACGAGTTGCTGTCAGAAATGAGATGTGCTCCCTCCATCTCTGTTTTTGAATCTAGGATAAAGACGCATTTTCATTCTCTGGTCTTTTTGGTCCACTAATCTTTTACCTTTTGTGATGTCTATAATCCTGTATGTGTCCCTGGTTGTTTATTGTTGTTGGTATGTTTCTCTGAGTGTTTTTACATTCGCTTTATATTTTGATATCTTGTGATTGGCACTTCAATCAGCTTACGCTGGGTTTAAATGTGCTTTAGAGATAAACCTTACTGACTAACTTTACTATCTTGAGTCCTTAAGTACAGGAAGTGATGTTAGAATAAGAACATTGTGATCACAACCCAACCTTCTAAACTATTTGTCTGTCTTTCCATCTTTTTCTCTCCTGCTCGTTCCCTCCCTACTTCTCCACACAGGTGTACCCCGACGGCATCCGCCACATCCGAGCAGACAAGCGTGTGAACGAGTGGAAGACCCCTGGTAAAAAAACGATTGTGCGCTGCGCTGTGAACCAGCGGCAGGTGGTTATCGCCCTCACCGGAGGGGAGCTGGTGTACTTTGAGATGGACCCGGTAAGAATGTAGATTTTTTTTTGTTTGCAAATGCATTTTGTATATACTTGAAAGTTTCATATAGTCGGAACGGCCAGGACTATTTGTTTAGATTAAATATTGCTACAGGAAACAGATCAGCTCTTGACTAAACAGTGTTTGCTTAACATTTTAGTAAAATGAAAAATTCTGGTTTTGGGAGGTAAAGAAATTCAAGCAGTTCAAAACTAGTTTGTGTAAATATAGACCACAATGTAGCCTGTTGTGACTTCAGAACGACATTGCGTTTCTGATGCGTACATGCTCAGCACTTCATAGTTTATAGCACAGGTTTTGAGAATGAATCACTATTTTGACAGTGATCAACAGAGTGTTGTTGACTGTCAGGCTCCGCAAAAATCAAACATCATTAACTTGACTAAATTAGTATAATTATTTTTTTTCTGAAGAGAATGTGACAGCCAGACGACTTAAATGTACCTAAACCCAATACTGAAGACTGAAACGAAATCTGTATCAGGTACCATAATGAAGAGGAATGAGATGAGCTGTGTAATAGTTGCTCTCTGCTTCTGGTTCCCTGTCCTTTCTCTAGTCCGGCCAACTGAACGAGTACACAGAGCGGAAAGAGATGTCTGCAGATGTGGTTTGCATGAGCTTGGCTAACGTCCCACCTGGTGAGCAACGCTCAAGATTCCTGGCTGTTGGACTGGTTGACAACACCGTCCGAATCATCTCCCTGGACCCCTCGGTATGAACAGACACAAGTTTTGCAATGAAATAGAGTCTATAGTGTTTGATGAAATTGCAGTTGTTATCAGCTGAGTGAAGCTCTGTTGTCACACTGTTGCTGCAGACTCAACATATCTTGTTAGCTCAGTTTTAAATGCTAAATCAATTTTCATCTGGCATCCCAAGTGTGACTCATGCTGTCAAGGGTGACCAGTGAGGGACCCTTGGGCGTCACAGTATTTATATTTAGGTTCACTGGAGAATTGTGTTTCAGGCTTCAGCCAAAATAACAACATAAAGCAAACCAGACTGCTCTTTATTTGCCTATCAACCGAAACAAATGACCAAACTCAGGAACATTGAAGTCATTAATGGAGCAGCGTTAACTTCACAAGTGCTTGTTTATCTACCATGAGTCACTTTTATTCTTGCTATAAGCCTGATAGTGAGTTTGTGAGGCTGATGAAAAAAAAAAATAGATTAGATAGATAGAAATAGCTGTAGACAGGGTGACGAAAGTAATTGATTTAAGATTACAGAATTATTTGAAAAGTAAAATATACTCAAATTATGCAGTGAAATTATTTTGCTGCAGACCAAGGCTGTCAGTGTCATCCATGAGATTTAATAGGTTCCTTTTAAAATGACAAAGACAGAATAGTGCACTGAGAAACAGAGCAACAAAGCTCCTTTGTGGGTATTAAGTGGTTCTTGAGAGATATGCTGAAGGCTCTGAATGAAGAAAAGCTATGTGCCTGATCATTGAGACAGTGACGTAAATAGTGAGAAATACTGAAATATAGACCAGGCTCCTGATGGATTTTATTTCATTACTTTAATTTATTTTGAGAATATGATGTTGCCCAAGCTGAAAATATAAATTCTGGCTTGAGAGGCACGGCTAACTGCACCTTCTAAGTGAATCAGTGCTGATACATTCACTGATTAGCCTTAATTAACTGAAGCATGTAAACTATTTATTGACATGTTTTTTTGAAGGAAGAGAACCTCTTGTTTATTTGTAGTGTTATGTCTGTTGGGAACCGTCTGTGTGTTGAAATCTTTATCATGTTCAGGACTGCCTCCAGCCGCTGAGTATGCAGGCCCTGCCAGCCCAGCCAGAGAGTCTGTGTATTGTAGAGATGGGAGGGGTTGAGAAACAGGATGAACTTGGAGAAAAGGGAACCATCGGATTCCTCTACCTCAACATAGGACTTCAGGTATTCTTCCTCATTCTCTGACTTGATTCCAGAAATGTTGCTTTACGGTCACACCCCCTATAAGACAGTCATATCTGCAGTATAAGTTATCATTGGTTTATATTAAGTTCATGCTTGAACTCAGAATGACAGATGTTTTCATACTTCATGAATTAATAGTAAAGGCACACAGGTCACATCAGTTTAGAACAGGGGTCTTCAACCGATGGTGACCCAGAGACAGAAGAGGCAACCAGAGGACCACTGCTGTGTGGTGTGAGGGAAGGTTTTTTTTTTCTTAACTGTTAAACTCTTTAGATACTGACTGGTACTTTTCACCAAAACTTGCAAAAAGCCATTTTCATTAGCTAAATCAAGTAGTAACTCTTTCAGATGCTGGTCAGTATAGCTTATAATAGAATAGAATCTGTACATTATGCAGATGTATGTGACTTTAGGGGTGTATTCTAACATTAGCAAAGCACAGTCTACCAAGGATCGAGCAGATGAACACACTTTTAATCCTGAAAGTCACCTCGGCTTTTCTAAATTTGAGATATTTTGATATTCATATTCATGCAAATAGCAATTAATGCATGGAAATGTGATGAATAAATACAAAACAAGCGAATCCTACAGTAAAACTGCATTATGAAATGCATGGTCAAGGACCACCTGCAACGCCTTCACAGACCACCAGGGGGGCGTTGACCACCATTTGAAAACCTCTGTCTTGTGGGTCATCTAGGGAGAACTGGACAGTGTTCTTCAGCTGGAAAAAACTGGATAATGTTCTGTTGTAAAAAATATCTGCAATAATTGATAATGTCTAACCAGTAGTTCAACCAAGAAATTACCCACGATCCTGAGCCCAAGTCTAGTATTAATTATTATTGTGCACTGATGTTAATTGATGTAAAAATGAGGTATTGTCTATTTACATTTATCATTTTTGAGGCTATTTATGACACTTTCTTGTGATATGAATTTTAGTCCATGACATCTAACCTTGTGTGTGTGTGTGTTTGTGTTTGATATCGATACCCTCTCTCAGAATGGTGTGCTGCTCAGGACTGTGTTGGACCCAGTAACCGGTGACCTGTCGGACACAAGAACACGTTACCTGGGGTCACGACCTGTCAAACTCTTCAGAGTCAGGATGCAGGGACAGGAAGCTGTATGTGACTCAGACATTTACTTATAATCAATACTTGGGATGGGAATCACAGAGTAACTCACAATACAATACTATCACAATATGTTGCCCACAATAATGATGGTGTAATGATGCAGAAGTTCTGCAATGCTCAATAAATTACATTGAATTGAATGCAAAAACAAATTTCTCTCTCAAAAAATAATAAAAACAAAAACACACTCAACTTAACAAGCATAATCAACTTATTTTATATAAAACTGGACACATTTCTGCACATTTGCAGACTGATGTCTCTGTCTCATTCATCTTCCAGCGATAACTCAGACTCATATAGCTATATTTAGCGCCATATTGCAGGAGAATGTAATATATTCACATTGATTTTTTGCCGCACTCCTCATTAACACACATGAGACAGACAGTGTACTAATTTAAATTCAAGGTAGGAATCTTAACAGAAAACGTTTATCTGTAAGAACCTGTGGGTGTTTGTAATTTTTGTCATTTAAAAGGCCCAAACAACCATGTGATTAATCATGAATTGAAGATGAATTGAAGTGTAAATAATAATCTCTTTCCTCTTATTGACAGGTTCTGGCAATGTCCAGTCGGTCCTGGCTCAGCTACTCATACCAGTCTCGCTTCCATCTGACCCCTCTGTCATATGAGACTCTGGAGTATGCCTCTGGCTTTGCCTCTGAGCAATGCCCAGAAGGTATAGTGGCCATCTCCACCAACACACTGAGGTAAGGATACACACTATAACAGTCAGACGTGTGGATGTAACTTGGACAGCCTTGTTTTGTTCATTTGAATGGCAGAGTAGTCTGTGGGGGGAGCAGACAGCTGGGAGCCGAACGTTTGGGGTCGAAGTTTATCCAGCTCTGATTTATTGGACTTATTGCATTAAAACAATAAGTTAACTTGTCTGTCCTCTGCTCTGCTGCTTGTGTGTTGCGAGGGGCTAAGACACATAATGAAACAGAAAGCAGAGGAGAGCAGAGAAATTAGACCCTAAATGACAGCAAAATGCAGTTGAGACTGAAATGAACCCAGTGGACATAAATTAGATAAATAACATAAACTTAAAAAGCAAAATATTTAATTAAATTTTTTATTTTTTTGCTTTATTTGGGGTTAGTGTCAGGCAGTTTCAGGGGAAACACTGACCAGAACAGCTCAGTGAAGAACTCTATCCTCAGAGATTTGCTGTGCCCCTCAGTTAAAAGTGATTTGCGACTGTCATTTCCTCCTCCTCATTTCTCTACTTATCTGTCTGGCAGAATCTTGGCTTTGGAGAAGTTAGGAGCTGTCTTCAACCAGGTGGCTTTTCCTCTGCAGTGCACCCCCAGGAAATTTGTAATCCACTCAGAGACCAACAACCTCATTTTGATTGAGACCGACCACAATGCCTACACAGAGTCGACCAAAGCTCAGCGAAAGCAACAGATGGCTGAGGTATGAAGTGCAGTGTCAGTGTGATGATGGTCTATTGATGCTGCAGGCAGAGCTAAGATCAGCCCCAGGTCCCTGATAGTTATACATTCGTTGATCTACCCTGTGTAGGACATCACACTGACCTTGGGCGTGAAAACATGTGTAACAGAGGCAGACACAAATGGCATAATGAGAAACAACTTGGTGTCTCTGACAGGGTGTAATTTCTGGAGTTCTGATGTTTCCTCTAACCCAGAACATTTAGAGTACATAGACCACCCAGGTTGAGCATCTGTTTTGGTGATTGATTGATTGTGTTCAGAGTAGGGTTCAGCAGGCTAAGGGCAGTCGTCGTCGTCGTCCTGCTTCTGTGAACTTGTGCTAAACAAGTTCACAGAAGCAGTGAAGAGGTGAAATGTGTGTTTTGTTTTGTTTTTTGTTTTGTTTTTTTTCATTTATTTTGCATATTTGATTTGATTTGACTGAAGAACAGACCAGTAATGTCGTTTATAGAAATGAAACACACTGCTTTGGAAATAGGAGCTGAATTGTTTCCTTACCTGCATCTGTTTTTCTACTCTCTCCCTGCCCCCAACACCTCCTCTTTCCCAGGCACAACGGGTCGCCTCTGTATAGATCAGGACAACAACTAATGATTATTTTCATTATCGATTATTCTGCCAATTATTTTCTCAATCAATTAATAACTTGTTTAATCTAAGAAAATGTCAAAAAATGGTGTGAGAGTGGATGAGCTTCAAGAATCAAGTGAAATCTCTTGTATATTATGTTGATAAAAACATTAAACATACCTTGTACCGTACCAGTTTATAACTCCATGAGAGTGGAAATCACTGAGCGCCTCTGTGGAGCCCTGAAACCACTCTGTGTGGTAGCAGTGGGCTTTGGTTCACTCAGACATGCCAACCTGAACACATTTCGATATTAAAGTACGCCAGTATGATTTTACACTTTAAAGTACGCAGAAGCTGGTGCAACCTTTGTATTTGACCAATTGTGCAGCTGTTTCAAAATGCCATAGTATCCTTTCAGCCAACCTCTCTCTCTCTTGTTCTTTGTTGCTGGTGCCCCTGCAGGAGATGGTGGAGGCTGCTGGCGAGGATGAAAGAGAACTGGCTGCTGAGATGGCTGCTGCCTTCCTCAATGAGAATCTCCCAGAAGCCATCTTTGGCGCACCTAAAGCTGGAGCCGGGCAGTGGGCCTCACTTGTGCGGCTGGTCAACCCCATTCAGGGCTCAACATTGGACCAGGTGCAACTGGAACAGAATGAGGCTGCATTCAGGTGAGCAAGATCCAGCTGAAGTAGAAAAATAGTTAGTTTCTTAGTTTATTTCATTTGAGGAATGGATGAATGGAAGAAAGAGGAAACAAGGTTCAGTGCCGTAGTGTGTCGAGAATTTACTCTTGAGATGAAGCAGAACATTCATCACAATGAAGGGAGGGGTTGCTTATAAAAGGAGGTAGTGAAGCTTAAAAAGGAAGAAAATTGATTGAAGACAGTGGAACAATGAGTAGAGGTCAGAAAGGGCCGAAGGTAAACAATGCTTCAACATAACAAGTCGAACTCTAGACTATTCAAGGTATGAAACACAAGGACAGGATGCTGAAAACAAGCTCTTCATGACACTGTGGAATAGCTTTGAATTTTAAGCGGTGCATGGGTGGGGCAGAGTTTGTTACCCCTTTCACTTTGATTGACAGTCAGCCCCCAGAACTCCTGGAATTCCATAGATTCTTACCAGGTGGTTTCTTGACTAAGTGAATTTACCCAGAAGGCTACCAAAACTCAACAGAGGATCTTTTACATTTGCATGTTCCATTTATTAGCAAAATGCAAGGACACCATGGGGAGCATGAATAAACATCACTATCCGAGATGATTTTAGAAGGTTTTTTTAATTTTTATTTTAATTTTTTTCACTTTGAGAGATGAATGTTCTGAGGGCCTAGGCTGCATAGATTTGTATGTTTTTGACAGTGAATATTTTTAAACAAACGAAAAAGATTCAATGGCCAGTTTTTTTAATTTAATGATACTAGAAGAAGTATTGCAGTCCCTTTGTGTTTTATGCATAATTAGTGAGCAGGTAACTTGCATGCATGTTATAGTTGTATATAATTTTGCTGATGCCTTAGGAAATGTTGCTGTAGTTTTATTTCTGTCTCGGTAATCTTCTATCGTTTCTTATTAATCCTCTGTTGTTTTTTTTAATTCTTTGCCACTAAAAATCACGTGTGACTCCTCCTTTTCTCATGTGTTTTTTTTTTTTTTCAGTGTTGCAGTGTGTCGTTTCACCAACACAGGAGACGATTGGTATGTTCTGGTTGGTGTTGCCAGAGACATGATTCTCAACCCCAGATCAGTGGCCGGCGGCTTTATCTACACCTACAGGCTGAGTGGTGGAGGGGAGAAGCTGGAGTTTGTGCATAAGGTGGGCTTGACTGATACTTAACTGATCTTAGATGAAATTATTCCTTCCTTCCTCCCTCATTTAGTGTGCTGGTGGGAAAATAATTTTTTGCTGCATTTTTTTTTTTTTTTCTTTTCCCTTTGGATATTTATTTTTACACGCAATACACTTAAAGGAACTGGATTACAACTTACTCATTAACATTGAACAGGCAACAGAAAAAATAAAACTGTAAAATTAATTGACTGCAGATGGTGCAAGTGAAAAAAATTGCAGCTGTTCTTTCTTTGTCTGTAGGTGGCAAACCTTGTTTACAGATTTTGTAGGTCTAAACTGTGGATGCTATTACTTATCTGCTGGAATTGCAGATCCAGAGGCTGTAGATCTGCAGCTAGGTGATTTTGGCCAAGCTTGGTAAAAATGAGTTAGTTGTGTGACTATAGCCAGACTAAGCAAAATAGAGCACAGTGTGAAGGAGTGAAAAAGGAATGTGGCCAATGTGACCCTGTTGTCAGACACTTTTAAATGCATTTGTCTTGGAGGAAGAGGATCATATCACATTACCATTTAATTTAAGGCAGAGGAGCTAATTCTCCAGAGAAACTGTGTTCTGTTATTGAAATGCATATTAGTAGGTCACAGTTTAAGGTGGGTGCTAAGAATGCACCTTGCAGGACAGCCCTGAGTAAAGTTTAAATGACAACAAACACAGATGTCACTGCCCCCGATGCCATGCACCTCACCCACGGGCAATTCCCCGGGAAACTCGAGCTGGGTGGAGGCCATCAGGGTGGGTCAGCCCACATGCAATTGTTACCTGATGTGGATTAACAGGGGAATTGAGTCATAAGTGTTTTGTAGCATAGTATTGCCAGCCACTGCTTTTCCCATTGGAGGAATTTCCCATCTACTTAAATAGATGTGATACTGAGTCTGTGTGGTCTGAAAACACATTTTTTAGTCATACGTACATATGGATACCCAGATAGAGCACAGATTAGGCATACTTGAGTGCACAACGTGATGACGTCATGTACAGACCACAGACACGGTGATGGGCACACACAGGTTAATATGCATTGTGTGCATATGAATGGATGCTGGTGGTGTCTGAATCATCAAGGTTAAATATCCCCCATCGTGTGTGTGGTTCATCAACTAAACAATTAAATGTTGCTACCCTCGCTAGTTGGTGCCAGAAACACTGGCACCGGTTAAACAAATGATTAATTATTTTAATAATTTGCAGCACCGTGTAAATCTTACAAATAAGATGTTATGCAGCCGCCTGCCACTAGTTGGAGCTGCAGCCCTGGCAGACAAGGAAAGTGGAACACATCATCTAGTATGACCAGCTCAGTTATGCAGTATTTCTGATTTAGAAAATGAAAATATGGTTGTATGTAGGCTGTGTTAGGATGAACTGCCGTATAGCCACTCCACTGGAGCAATGTGCTACATTCAGCACAGGCATGTGGACGTTTACGTGCACATGCCTGTGCTGAACACCGGGTTAGCTGGGCTAACGTTAGCCACACTAGGCAAACCAATATGGCATGCAGTGTTTTCCATTAATTACCTACACTGTGGCGACCGGCCATTGTAAATTGTCCGACCACGCTCCTGCAAACACATCGACAGCGGCTCATGTGTCATAGTTGGTCTAGTTCTCCCAGCCATAGACTGTATATAAATATGGACGTAGACCCCAGGTCTAAAAAGTGAAGCCATTGCAGAAGTGCCTTTAACCTGCACTCTATCTAATGACCATCCATTGGTTGCAATAAAAAGTCAGATTGGATAGAAGTCTATGGTAAAATGACCCTACTTTTCACATGATTTATTACCACAGTAAACATTTTCTTAATGAGTTTAGGATCTCAGTCACTGGTTTCAAGTCTTCTTCAATACAAGATGGTGTTCAGGTCAGACCCACCCACAGCTCCACCTTCTCATCCAAATATGGTTTCTTTGGGTTTAAAAAAAAAACCAAGATGGTGACGGCTACTTGAGGCTTCAGAATGGCAGTTCACAAATAAGTGATGTCATGTTGGGTTGCCGCTTGGGCCCAACTCCACATACAAGGTCCCATTACTGCACACATTGAATTGCACTTTACAGGTTAATTATTTCCCGAGTTGAACTTTCAGGGGGCTAGACCATAAAAAAGGTCACTCAAGAAATTGTCCCAAAAAACCAAACAGCAGTGGACTGAATTGCAGAAAGCTGAAATATTTGTCCAATCACCCAACCCTCATGAGACTCTAGCTCTTCCTTTAACACTGCTGCTGACATCAAAGGCCTTCTCTTGTTTCATTTTCTGTCTGCTCTGTCTGCACCACCCGTGCTTGTTATAGGGTGACTGTTTTGATAATTTCAAGTGGCACTGCGCTTACTGATGGTCCAGCTGTAGTTAATCTGTGAAACAAAGCCTGCTCATACCTTCTCTGTGATAACTCATTTTAAATTTTAGTGTATTGATCTCACAGCACAGCCGCTGTCGTTGACCTGCATCTTTGTGCATTTCATCATGAAATAATGATTTTATTTCCAGGCACAACAGCTTAGAAATGAGAATAACTCCAGTGCATTCAGAAAGTATTCAGACGCCTTCCCTTTTTCATATGATGTTACAGCCTTATGCTAAGATAATAAGAAATGCCTCATCTGTCCACACTCAATATCCCATAATGACACAGTGAAAACAGATTTTCTTGCAAATTTATTTGAAAGATAAAGCTAAAATATCACGTTAACATACACATTCAGATCCTTTGCTACAAAACATCTTTAAGTTATTTGAGATGTCAACAAAAATGGAAGTTGTTGCCCTTGTGCATCTGCATGAATCAACAAAATCTTAAATTAAATTTTTGCAGGCTGGAAGAATGTCGTCTTCATGGTTGAATCAAATTGTGAACTTTGAACAGTTTCATTCTAAGTGCTTATGTAAGGGGACAACTCCTTGAGAGGTTAATAGCAGTCCATGAAACTGTCAGCCAAGCATGGCGTGAGATGCAAAGGAAATGCATCGAAGCAATGACAGGTCTGTTGAAGGCCGTAAAGGGAGAGAGTGCTGATGTGAACGGCTTTCCTCACTCACTTCAAAAGGAAAGTGTCAGGAAAATGGCAAAATATACTGTAACATCACAAGACACTTTGTGATTCTGCAGGAAATGAAATCATTCAGATTGTCAAATTGTGTTGTAGTTGTGATCAAGGCACATCTTAGACAAGTTTTGAAAATGTTTGACTTGTGACCAGTGTAATCTTGTTTGAGAAATGTAATTTACGAAAATATTTCCTGTTTTTTGATCGTGTAGTTTCTTTTAGAACCTCTGTATTCTAAAAGTATAATAAGTACTGCATCTGTTGAAATCTATGATTATTCTAAAGTCTTAATATCCAACCTTCTTATAGGTCTACAGTCAAAATTCACTTGGCAGTTCCATTTTCTCTGAACTTTTATTTCAATGGCAGGATCACAGAAAAAGAGATACCTCAGAATAATCTGATTGGAAGATTTGAGGTCATCAGCATGGTTTCCCATCACAAGATTTGCTAAAGTTATTATCTTTTGTGGGAGCCATTGAAGGACACACTGTTAGTTTACTTTTTTAAATAAAAGTTAGATGCAAGTTTTTATCATTGCATCAGCATTGCATATTCACTATCTATATGTTACTTTAAACTTGCATTACACAATGGACAGGGCCCCATGCACAATGCAGGGAAGTAGACAGCAGCACAAAAATGAGCAGTTTTTCCCCAATGTGCATTACGTAATCATGAGCACAGCTGCTGAAATTTTACACGGGTCATTAATATTCATGACAAAATGTAACCCAGCAACTGTACATGACAAAGTGATAGTTAAAAACAGCACTGCAGCTAACGGAAATCCTCAGAGACACTGATGAGTATATAAAATCCTACTACAAAGAGCTTTGGCCACTTTCACATCTCGGTTACAACCCAGGGAGGATCTAAAGCTTATGTCCAAACCTGTCCTTAGTGGGACATTGGACCCTTCTTCAAAAAGGAGCTGTTGTGCTTCTTAAGAGCTTGAGCTGTTTCTGTTCAGAAAAACCTGCATCTAAACCTCAATTCCCCTAAAACCTGCTGTAACACAATCTGGTTATCTGTCTCTTATTAATTGTCTGTGTTTTGATCGGCAGACCCCGGTAGAGGATGTGCCTTTGGCCATTGCTCCATTCCAGGGACGAATCCTGGTGGGAGTTGGGAAACTGCTGAGAATCTATGACTTGGGCAAAAAGAAGCTGCTTCGCAAATGTGAAAATAAGGTAAGGCAATACAGAGCTGCTAAAAAGGTTGAGTTGTTTTGTTGTGTGAACAGTCATGTGCCTGTGTTTTATCTCTTATGGTTTTTTAGCTATAATTGAGGGACAATAGTCCAAAGTAAACAATACACATGTAGTAATCGCTGGTTGCTAATAATTCTGTCAACAAATTTCATACTTCAAGATCATGTTTTTTGCTTTTTTTATTTATATTTTCAAATTCAAACAAACCTGTAGATCTGCTGTTAGGAAAGGACTGTAGTTGGCATTCACCTACATCAGCTCCACCCACACTAACACTGACAAATTCAGAAATGCGGCTTTTTCACTGTCTTCCATGTAAACTCCACCTCCAAAGGGCAATTTTTCACAGAAGCTCATCAAAGAGGTTAAAAGTGGACTGGAGCCTTTGAAAAAATGCTGACGTAGGACTGTCAGTTTTTAGAAACACTCGTCATCTTTCACATGACCCCCGACTAATTGATTAGCCAGGGAAATCATTCATATCCTGCATCATAATAAGCTTAGTGTTAGTCTGCCTTGTAAATTGAGTACTGACACGGCAGCTGCCACAGAAACACTCTTTAATGCAAGTAATGGTGTGAGTTATGCATGTATGCAATTAAACATAGTCACTGTCATCCATATAAGTCATACAATGTAAGATAAGAGTAAGCTAATAATTACAGACCATGTAGCCCAGTTGGGCAATCTTTTTCTGTCATCTTTCAGCCCTAATTCAATAAATGCTACTTCCAGTTTTAAAATAGGTCATTGTAGAAATAAATTAACATGCATAGTAGCATCCAGACAAGCTGGCTTCAGGTATTTACATGGTCTATAATAGTCTGACTCCTGTTAAACTCTAAGCTGACTTGCCAGATGGTTTGTTACAGAGAACCATCTGGGAAGGCTTCATGGAAAGTGGAAAAGGGCAGGCACATTCAAAAAGTACTTGGCAGGTGATCGGGTGAACCATCTATCTATCACAGGCTAGCATCTGCATCTTCCTTCCCATTTCTTTCACTACCAACAGAGCCAGTTGATAAATCAAACTCCAACTGAAGCCAGGCAGGAAAAGAGTGAAAGCATCTTTTCCATTAAGAAAAGCCTTAAGTGTCATCCTTTGCTCTTCTTTCAGTGAAGAAATACTCTCCAGCTCTGATGTAAGCGATGCTATAGCAGCATCTCCGCTAAACTAGGAGGCTATTGCAGCTGCCAGTAGTTCCTCCTTCCTAGGACACCGATTGGTCTGAACCACTGTGGTTCGGCCACAAGTGAATAGCTTGGAGCCTGCAAGGTGGATTCTGACATAGTGATACGTTTGCTCTTGGGTCAAAATTTACCTATATCCACCAAATATTTCTTGTAATGACTTGTGGTAAAAGAAACATGAGCGCAGGTAAATACAGTTTGTAAGAGTAATGCTGTATTATCTTCACTGTTAAACTAAATGAACCACTGAACCAGTGTCTGTAGGTAATTTAACCTTGTTTGCTTGTAAGTAAGCAAATTTGTCAGTGTCAATAGAAATGAAGGTCTGTGAGGACAAAGATGCTGTTTCTTTATCTGACAGTGCATGACAGGACCAGTTTAAACAAGTTCAGTGTTAAATTCAATAAGGACAAATTCTCCTGCTCTTCCACCTCCTCCTTTCTAGATCAAATGTAATTGTGAAGGACATCAACATTAAATTAGGCAGGAGCATTAAGCTTTTAAGGATAGCATTTATTGTCTGTCAAAGAACTTTCTTTTACAAAGAATAAACAACATTTGTTCAAGTATAAATGGGATAAAGTTGCTGGTGTGAACAAGGTCATCCTCATGTCTATAAAGGTGTCTCCCTTTTTTTTATACACTTTGTCAGTTGCCTGTATAGAGTCAAGACTGTGTTTGGACAGTTACACATTTTTTACCTTCAGGCTCTATGCTTAAGCACATTGAATTAAAAAAAAAAAAGTAATGGATATTATATTTAATTGCTTAGTATCAGCTTCAATTTGAGCAGGTTCACTTCAGTACAGTAAGAACTGTGTGGGAGATAAAACTGTTTTATCACATAGTGCCTAAAGTTTAAGACTTCCAAAGTAATTGGATACTTGGCTACTGAATGTTTCTTGGACAGCTGTCATTTCAAATGTAGTTCAGACTTAAAAGAGCTCACACGTGGCTCAGACTTGATTGACAGTTGAGAGTCGCCATTTAGATCGAGGCAGAGTTGTCTGTCAATATGAAGAGTAAAGAGGTGGCCATGCAAGAAAAGAAGATAATGGGACTCAGAAAAAGCTTAAAAACTATCAGAGAGATCAACAAGATCAACAGCTGGGTTTGTTGTAAATAAAGCAGGTGAGCACTGGTCTGTCTGGTGCATGAGCAGAAAATCATTTTCATGGTGAAGAAAAACCCCTGAATGACAGCACAGCAGCTCAGTAATGCTGTCCGGGTGTAGGTGTACATGTTTCCTTGTCACTGACGAAGAGATGACTTCATGACCACAGATGGATTCGTCTTAAAAAGCAAACCTGGTGCTGGTGACTTCACTGCTGATGAAAGCAACAGGGTTAATGCAGAGGTAAACAGGAGTGTCCTGCAAGCTCAGATTCAAATGCATCAAAACTCACTGGACGACCATACCAGATGTAAAGCCAGAACAAACACAGGTGGAATTTCCTTGACTGGCTGCGTCAGTCATTTGATCTCAGTCTGTCCGAGCTGCGTTCCACTTGCCAAAGACCAGACTAAAGAAAGAAAGATTCCACAACAAGCAAGAGCTGAGGCTGGCAGCAGTGAAGACCTGGGAGAGCATCACCAGGGAGGATATGAAGCATCTGGTGATGTCTATGGGTAGAAGAGTTCAGGCTGCGAAGAGTTTTCCACAAAATATTAAACATGATTTAGTTTGACTTCATGTGTGTTCATGTATTTAATATACTTTTAAAGCCCTGAACTTTGAGCATGATGTGATAAAAAGGGTTATATCTCTAACATAGATATTTCTATATTCATATAAACCCACTGAAATTGAGGCTGAGACATGGCACTTTAATATTGTGTACATGATTTTATTCTAAAACTGAATGTCCTGAAACACAGAGCCTGAACAACAAAAAATGTGTGCCCAAGCACTTGAGGTAGGTGTACTTGTACTTTCTACATAGTAAGGACCAAAGAAAGTTTTTTACTAACAGAGTGAGGACATTTTGGGAAAGTGAGGATATTTTGGCCGGTCCTCACTTTTTGAGACACCTTCAAATCACATGTTGAGGGTTAAGACTTGGTTTTAGAGTTATGGTTAGAATTAGGTTAAGGTTAGGGTTTGAGTTAGGGTTAGGAACTCAGTTGTGATGGTTAGGGTAAGGGGCTAGGGAATGCATTAGTGTGTGTGTGTGTGAAAATGTGCTGTTAAACATGCTTGATGTTTAAATCGCTGGTTTTATAGTCTGTTAATAGGCTTTGAGGCTTTGTGAAAATTTTATTAGGTAGGAAAAACACTCACTCATGTTTGTGAGTACTTCATGGAGCGCATAAAACAGCTGCTGTTTAACATGACGACTGCACAAAGTGTATTCAAAGGCCCAGTTGCTGCCCAGTCGGTGTACAGCGCTGTGTCTGCCTGTTCTATTGCAGACTAATACATGATTAAGGACCACATAAACACACATAAGTATATGTGCCGCAGCTGGAACACAGATCATGTGTCACTGTTGGGCATCGGACACCAGCTCAGTGTTGTATTTGTAATGGTTCTTTACCACCCAGAGCGTTTGGCTCCTCCTTTTATTGATTCTATCCTTCCATGTGTGACTTAGTCTGCATGTGAAGTATCTCTCATCAGCTTTCTTATGTGTACTTCATGTGTTCCTCTCCTCTCTAGCACGTACCCAACCTGGTGACTGGCATCCATACCATCGGCCAGCGCGTCATTGTGACCGACGTCCAGGAGAGTCTGTTCTGGGTTCGTTACCGACGTAACGAGAACCAGCTCATCATCTTTGCTGACGACACGTATCCCCGCTGGGTGACGACGGCCTGTCTGCTCGACTATGACACCATGGCCTCCGCCGACAAGTTTGGGAACATCAGCATCGTAAGTACAGGGATGAGGATTGTTGCGTGTGTTTGCGTTTGGTAGAATAATTTAGAAACACCATCTTTAATTGAGAAGCAGAACACTCTGAGAAACTGAGCATTCAGTGTATAATGGCAGCAGAAGAAGTCACGATTGTCTTTTTTGCAAAAAACATTGAAAACATCAACCCCAACCTGAACAAAAAATGTAGGATGTTTGCCTTGTGTGACTGTCTTACATCACTTTTCTGAAATGTTTATGGGACTGACAAGACAAAAGGAAGCATCTCCTCATTTTTATGTTTGATTTACCCAGGTGCGTCTCCCCCCCAACACCAGTGATGACGTGGATGAAGACCCCACAGGGAACAAAGCTTTATGGGACAGAGGCCTCCTTAATGGAGCATCACAGAAGGTAAAACTCAACATACCATTATTCTTGTACAGGGTTTGGAAGGTTTGCTCTCATGTTACCATCACATTTATCATATTTTTGTGTATGAAATCTCTGGCTTGTTCTGTAGATACAGGTGTGTATCCTGAATGAAATGCAAATGAAGGTTTAGCTCACTGTTTCACTTGTCATGCCGGTGGGTGTAGTTACAGGATCTTTAACTCTGCACCAAAACCAGTGAAGCATCATACTAGGCCAAAAGTGTCTTTATCACACAGCTGAACTTTAATGTGTGCATTGTTTCGAGTCTATGGAGTCTTTTCCTCAGCATTTGTGCGTTCACTTTGTGCACACTTTCTTGTGTTGTAGGTTTTAGGTTAAGTTAATGAAGTTGACATTTTTGCCTGTTATAGTATGTCGCTGCTACACACAGTCACCTGTTAGTGATAAATCCATTATGACACAATGAAAACATGTCTTTTAAGAGACTTAGATAATTTATTAAAAATCTAAAACTCTTTGTACCCTGTGACCCGGATTCGGGTCATTGCTAAAGGTTAACTGCTTCCCCAGTCTCAGGTTGCAAACACTGTGGTGCATTATTTTATTTTATTTTTTGGATGCATTCATCATTCCCTTAAATGTGACTAGTCTCCCTGTCCCTGCTGCTGAGAAGTGCCCTCATAGGCTAATGCTGCCGTCACCCTGTTTTCATGTAGGGGTGGTATTAGCCAAGCAGTGCCTTGGGTTAGCCTGACCTAGTGCTTGGAGTTCTGCTCAGATACTGTCTTTTGTCTTCCTTTTTTGTCTCATTGGATCACACAGTCTCTGTCTAAATGCTCTGAGTCCTATAAATGCTGCTTGGCAAACTTGGCAGAGCAGGCTTTCACAGGCCTTTTACTCAAAGTGGCCTCTCTCTAAGCCTGATTGATGAAGTGCTGCTGAGAATGTTGTCTTTCCCAAGGTTCTCCCATCTCAGTGAAGGAATTTCTCCTGCATGCTCTACCCAGGTGTCAACCCTTGCCTAAATTATGTCCAGTGGGTTAGAACATGTCTCTCATGGACAACTACCATTTGTGTGCTACATTCATGAAAGGGCAACAAGTTCATATGAGAAAAAGACTTATGTCTGATCAGTTCAGTTTGCTTCTGCATCTTTTTGCGATTGTAGAGCGATGGCAATTTGATCTATTTTAATATTAAATCTACAAGACAAAGTGTGCAAAAAGTGAGAAACTGAGTACTCTCTGAAGCCACTGTATTTAGAGTGGCTTCAGACAGAGGCGTTTTAGACAGAAACACCGTGTAGAGCTCAGGTCTGGAACGTTAAACAGACCGATCTCCGGCAAAAATGTCAGTCCCTGTGCAGGACTCTGGTCTGATACACTAATCTGCCTCCTCCATTGCTCAGACCTCCAACCGCCGACACACACAGACACAACACACACGCGTCACACAAACAGCACAACCCCGTCAACCACAAGTTTAACCTACTCACAAATTCTACACAACTCGCACACACAGCATCACTCATCCCATATTTAAAATCTGGTCAAAAACTGTTTAGGTAGCAGATATAGTGGGAAAGTCCCTCCAATTTAGACATTATGACTTGGTCCCAGTTGTCTTTGTGACACAGTGTTTGTCCGCACACTGATAGACAATTTTGTTTGAATGTGGAAATGTACTGTGTCTGTTTATAGATGTGGTGTGGATGTCTGTATTTCTCCTTATCCAGAATTTTGTGCATTTTGTGTGTGTGTGTGTGTGTGTGTGTGTGTGTGTGTGTGTGTGCGCGTGCGTGTGCGTGCGTGCGTGCGTGTGCGCGCTCGGCGCACACATGCACGTTCACATCTGGCTGCTTTAACTTAATTACCCATACATGGCTTGGCTGAATGATGTCTTACATTAAATTAGATGCATTCCACTTTTATTTGATTAATGTATCTCAAAAGATCAAGGTCAAGGAGGTACAGCTGTCTGTCGGGCAAAATGAAAGGACCGACTGTCCCAATCCCAAATGTCACACAGTGTGAGGATTATTTCTGTCGGGTTGTTTCTAATTGTCTCTCATAATTTTATTCACTATAGGAATTTCATTGGCATGTCCAAGTTTTACACTTTAATTGTCAAAACATGTACAACTGTAGTAATAATAAAAAAAAAAAAAATCAAATAAAAAGTTGTACAGTTCAGGTCAAACATTGACATAAAGGGCAGAATTTGCATTTAAATTCAATTTTAATCAGAGCAATCATATGACTGAATGAAGAGAACTTCTTTTTCACAGAAATATTCACTAGTATGGTGTCTCTTATAAGTTTAACGCATGTTATCAGCTGTTGGCTCGTACTTATAGTCAGCCCACTTAACATTACAATATTACAGTCTTCTCTGTGTTAAATTCCTCAGCTTCTTCTCTGCAGGAGGAGGAGAAGGTTGTGACCAAATATCTGTTTTGGTGGTCTTTGGTCATGTGCCCTCCAGGCTTAAGTGTTTGAACAGGACCTGGGGAGACCTCCACTTCCCCAGGGCCACATTCATCTGACTAGATTTCCTTTCCTCAGCTCCTCAATACTCAAGAAACAAGTAATGTGTGAATTTTTGTGTAAAACTGAGAGCCTTGTGTGATATTTCAGTTGTGTTGGAATTCCCCACAACAGCATGTGAACAGAATATGCCTCATGTATTTTCAACACGATGACAAGCGGCTGCAGTTTGTGATGAGATGAGACAACGCATCATCTTCATTCGGGGGGAATAAAAACATTAGGGCAGTTTCAGTCATGAACCACACCAGAGCAGATGTTTCACTGTGGCCAGTGAATCAGGAAAGGGTTTGTTCTGTTATTGATTTTTCTGAAATGGATAAATCTCCACACAGCAGTACAATCCAGCTGATTGCTAATAAAACACAGGCAGAAAAAAAGAATCAAAGATGAAGAAAGGGTTTTGCTGCAAAGCAAAAAAAGCTTTTGATCAACTTGAAACTTGGTATTAATTTAAACATTTTCTTAGTGGAAGAAAAAAAAGCATTGTGTTTTGCCCATTCCTCATCTGGCTCACTTGTCAGTTAGGAAAACACATCACATCTGTGATGTAAAATCAAACTCCACGTAATTATCCCCAGTCAAACACACTTTCAATCACAGCGGAATTTCAGTGACATCTCCCTCGTATTTAGCCATCTGAACAGCATGGCTCGATGGATATCCATGTCTGATGCTCTGACTGCCACTTTGGTCCAGACTGAAATAATTCAACAACTGTCAGATGGATTGGCACCAAATTTTGACATTGATAGTCATCTGAGGATGAATCCTTCTGACTTTGGAGATCCCCTGACTTTTCCTGTAGCGCCACCGTGTGATTGACGATTTTAAGTGAAGTGTCTTTCATCAGTTTGATGAATTGCCACGAAATTTGAGCTTAAATTCATGACCCCCTCAGGGTGAACCACAGTAACCTCTGTGATCATCTGACTTTTCATCAGGTCAAAGTTTTGTTTTTGTCCAATACTGTAGTTCATGCTAAATAAGCAGAAAATGAATGATCTATCCATCAACTTAAGTTTAGTGTTTCTTGCCAATTAGTAATAGATAGCATGCCAAGATGCTATACCACAGTAGTGACCCTGGTAAACATATTTGCTAAACATCAGCACATTACAGCCTCATTAAGCTGCTAACACAGCTGTAGACTGTCTTGTTTCAATCAGGCGCTTCAGACAGTAGATCTGAAGGATGCACATCCTGATTCTTCAAAATCGTTGAAGCGAGTTTCGCATTGATATATGAAATCTTCAGGTTTGATCCTGATGCCTTGGGCGTTAAAAAGTGTGTCGAAGTTCTCCTGAGGGAAAGAAGGACAGAAGTGAGTGAATGGCCACAGCAATTTAAAACATAGATGGCTTCGTCCTCTGTTGGTGTTTTGGGGTTTACATTCATTATTGAGAGGGGGTCTCTTTTACCCCCTGTCAGGAGTCTCATTCAGACCTGTTGTTTCCCATCAGAGGGAAGCTGTGGTCTGTGCATCCCTGGCTCAGCTGTGTCTGGGTCACAGAAGGAATTTTATCTAACCCTAGCTTGTGCTTTTTTTGGTCTCATGGCGTCAGTGTCATGTATGTCCTATGTACAGCTCACTCAGACCAATACTGAGGGTTAAATGCACTTAAATGCTGCCTTTGTCTTCAAGGTACATCCTGATTGATACCTCCAATTACTGCAAAAGCAGCTTTTTTGATGGTTATTGGATTAGATCTAGATTCAGATCAATTTCCTCTAAGTAGAGGATGACAGTGTGTGACTCCTTTCTGACCTTGGCACAGAGTCCACTGTTCATGTTCTTTTTATACATGCAGCTGTCGGTAGGGACCAGAAATGGCTTTAAGTGAAATATTTGACGCCTGTAATTGTATGATGTGATTTCCCATATCTTAACTGATCTCTTTGTAATGTTCCATTGAAATGACTGTAGACAGACGGAACTTGGGGGCCCGGAATGTGTGTACAGTATGAAATTAATAAGTGGCTGTATGTGCACAGTTTAAACTCAATATATATATAGCCATATATGAGCAGCCCAGTGGAGTCATGTTTTAATTTCAGTTCAGATCCTGTCCTACTCCACACCCTCTGGTTTCATCTCACTCATGCTTAGTACATTTAAACCTAAAGTCCTCCATGAGAAAATAATATCTAGGTGATTAATGGGTTTTACGTGTTTTTAAAGTTTTATTTCTTATGTAAAAATACAGTTCAGGTCACACCAATTTTGTTTGGAGTCACGTCAGGTAGTGAAGCGCCTCGAGGGTTCACAGGGTGGTCAATCTTACTTAACAACAAAAACACATGACTGTTTTTTCTCCTTCCTCTGTCTCTCTTCAGGCCGAGATCATAGTAAACTACCACGTAGGAGAAACAGTGTTATCCCTTCAGAAAACCACTCTGATCCCTGGAGGTTCAGAGTCCTTGGTTTACACCACGCTGTCCGGAGGTATCGGCATCCTGGTCCCATTCACTTCACATGAGGTAAAACACACACACTAGTATAGTAGTATAGATGAATTTCTTATGCATTCACACACCAAGTTGTAAGATGCTAAAGCATCACGATCATCAAGATTCCATTGCTCACATAGCAAATAATTTTTTTGTTCTTTTTGTTTACATTTTTTATTGGCTTTATTTCATTATTCTTACCCTAACTTTTTATTATTTCTTTATTAATTCTTTCTTTTTCTCCAGGATCATGACTTCTTCCAGCATTTAGAGATGCATATGCGCTCTGAGTTCCCTCCACTGTGCGGTAGAGATCATCTCAGCTTCAGATCCTACTACTTCCCAGTTAAGGTTGGTATCTGTTGGTATTGTTTTTTTTGGAAAGACCTCATGTGATCTGATCTGTTCATCACAACTGTCTCTTTTCAAAATATGCATTTGAGCATAATGAACCATAAGAAACAAAATATGGTCTGAGTCATTTTTGTCTCCTCTGTTGCTTTCTCTAGAATGTGATTGATGGAGATCTCTGCGAGCAGTTTAACAGTATGGACCCTCACAAGCAGAAGAGTGTGGCAGAAGAGCTGGACAGAACGCCACCAGAGGTGTCGAAGAAACTCGAGGATATTCGCACTCGCTATGCCTTCTAATCGTACACACAGCCTCACCTTCGGCCGGAAGGGATGGACAACTACACCTTTTATAAGACTAGTACACCTGCTGCTGTGCCACAGTGTGCCCCCTTAAGGACACAAATTGATGGAGACTTATGAATTACCATAGGGCTCACACACAACTTATAGTAAAAAATGTCACATGCTTTTATTTCCCACACATTGCTCGATTATGAGGCAAGTTGCAAGTGAAATGCATCTTTTCCTTGTCAACACAAATAGTTACATTTAAAAACTTAAAGTGCGTGAACAGTCACCCACACAGTGGTGTGAAGAGTCATCCTGTCATTCCCCCATATACATACTCACGAACTCAATTACTGAGAATTACGTCAGTTTTTCCACAATTCCCCTGTGCTGGCGTCAGCTCAGACTATACACATACAGCTACACAGAAATAACATTACAGGGAAACATGACAGGAAGTCTTGGTCATTAGCGCTCTTAACATTGTGAGACTGTGGTGTCATGATTGCCTCCATTCACACGTACAGCCGTGTGAACAGCCTTCACACACACACACACAGATGTGTGAATAGAAATCACACGGTTGCATGAGCAGCTTTTGTCGTGTCATCTGCACATTTTGAGCGCACACATACTGAGCCAAAATCATTTCTCAGCATCTGTGAGCAAGTGAATTCATTTTTATTTAAAGGTGTTTTAACTCATGGCAAGTATAAAAGTCCAGTTTTTCCCTAATGGTCACAATGTGTAGAGATTGGATTCAACACCCTTGAAAGCAGAAAATATTTTTAGTGTCTGTAACAGGTTATTTAGCGAGAAGGTGATTATCATTTTATGTCCTCAATCTTTGATTTCAGGAAAACATGTTTTTTGTATGGTGTGATTATTTTAATGTGTACTGATTGGAATGATCTGTTATGATGTATTTACCATAGTCCCAGATGGTATTAGTAGATCTTTCTTAGCCCCTGGGTCTACCTGTCTTTAGTTGATAACATTGGCCCCAGGCTCATCAAAGCACATTGCTCCCTCGCAGATGGGAACCAACCAGAAGCCGACCTTTAACCAAGTCCATGCCTCAGGCCATGGAGGAAGTGTTGCCATGCTGTGGCATTAGACAACGGGTGAACTCAGACTAAATAAGTGGGTGGAAGAATCCTGAAGGTTTGCACTGGGTGTTTTTCTTCTCAGTCCTGTAAATTCCCAACCTCAGCCACAGGCACAGACATAGCATTCCACGGTAGTCACTGAATTTAGGGGTTTGTGGGACAGGGGCAGTGGTCTGTTTTGTAAATAAAGATGTTTTTTTTGTACTTTATAATCCCATGAGTTTGTGTATCATTTCATGCCAATATGTGTGTGGAGTACCACACTCAGCCAAAGGCTTCATGACTACATTTGTCTCAGTCACATTAGACACATTAGAGCTCCCAATATTAAGTTTTGTGAGTTTGTTTTCACACGTGTCATGGCTGAAGATAAGAAAAACAGTTTTTCTATTAAAATGGTGAGGTGAGCCAGTCAAGTTAAGTTGTGATTCATTCATTTGTGAGAAACAAGATATAACATTTGAATTACAGAGCTTTAGAAGTGCCAGTAGACAGTTTACCTCAGGGCACATATGGGAAAGTTGTTTCATGTATAAAAAAATAAACGAAAGGGTAGGTTTTAGCGTACTTTTAGTATTTAGTTTTCTCATTAAACACATCAAAATACAATGAACGTTAGTTGTGTCTTCTCTCTGGTGAAATAGGGTCAGGTTACAGGTGAGAGGACCTGTCATTCAGGTCCTCTTCAGGTAGAGCAGCTAAGAATGTGGTATATCTTTGCCACGGGGGAGCAGCTTTTAGCCGTGGTATTTTTAATTGTGAAAAAATTGTAGTTCAACATTTTGGAAACGTGCCTGTCAAGAATTACATCACAAGATCAGTGACACTCAAATCTACAATAAATGTGACAGTAAGGCCAGCGTTTAGTTCGATGAACTCAGCACCAAGACTGGAAGCAGAGGGAAACAAATAGCCTGGACCTGTCCAAAGGTACAATTTGAATTTGTATGTCTTGATAACGTCTTAATGACTGTCTTTCAAGATGCTCAAAGCATTTTAAGTTCGCTGTGGCTTTTACATTGAGAGAGTGTCTATACTTTGAACTTCCTGTGTACTGCGGTAGCTGGGGAAGTCTTGGTGCAACTTTGGTGCTCTCTGTTTTAGTTACATTACATGTCTGCAAAATATAATGTGTAGTGAATCAGCGTGTGTTCCCATCAACTACCTTTACACTCAAAAAGATATCATTAGGCTCCAGGAAGTCTGATGCATCATGGAATTTAATGACTCTGTCCCGCCTATGGCATTTTGTACCAGCCTTTTTTTTTATTGATAATTTTTTCTCCTCTGATCCTCTTTGTGTACGATGTGGTGTTTCTATCAGCCTCTATGTTCATGTGGTTGAGGGTGACATGCAACGCGGCCCGTGTTGACACCTCCAGTCTTTTTGTCTTTCTGATGGACTGCACCATGTAACAGGGATTATTGACACTTTTTTCCACATCTTAACTGTTGAAGTAAATGGGTTAAGAAAAATACAGAGTTAATAGCTTTGCTGTGTTGTACTGTGTTGTGCAGCTATGGGACAACATGGAAAGTTTTATGTGGTTAAGGATTTGGACCCACATCTAGCCAGCTGAAGATGAGGCTGGCAAATTTATTGCTGTTTGTATCTGAAGCCACTTGACAGTGCTAGGATTTGTATTGTTTGCTAGTCAAGTTAAGTTGTGATTCATTCATTTGTGAGAAACAAGATATAACATTTGAATTACAGAGCTTTAGAAGTGCCAGTAGACAGTTTACCTCTGGGCACATATGGGAAAGTTGTTTCATGTATAAAAAAATAAATGAAAGGGTAGGTTTTTTAGTATTTATTTTTCTCATTAAACACATCAAGATACAATGAACGTTAGTTGTGTCTTCTCTCTGGTGAAATAGGGTCAGGTTACAGGTGAGAGGACCTGTCATTCAGGTCCTCTTCAGGTAGAGCAGCTAAGAATGTGGTATATCTTTGCCACGGGGGAGCAGCTTTTAGCCGTGGTATTTTTAATTGTGAAAAAATTGTAGTTCAACATTTTGGAAACGTGCCTGTCAAGAATTACATCACAAGATCAGTGACACTCAAATCTACAATAAATGTGACAGTAAGGCCAGCGTTTAGTTCGATGAACTCAGCACCAAGACTGGAAGCAGAGGGAAACAGATAGCCTGGACCTGTCCAAAGGTACAATTTGAATTTGTATGTTACTCACCCATTTCAATTTGATTAAGGCTGTAGGGTGTAACTGAGGGTGTGGCCGCTTTGAGTGACAGGTGAGTGCCTGTTAGCTGTCTAATTGGCGTCGCCTCACCTTACTGCAGTCACTGAACCTAACCTCTCGGTTGTGTTTATGGTGGTTTGTGCGTATTTGCCATGCAAATAACGGACAAGTACTATGGCTTATTGTGTGCGGTTGATTGACCAACGGAACAAGAGGACGTCTGTGCTCCTGTTTTTTGAGGTGAGTGAAATTCTAGTGTTAGAATATGTTCGCACTAATCAGCAGGTATTGAGTTTGTGTTCACCATAACTAGCTTGTTAGCCAGCAAATGAATTAGCCTGGCTCCGCCTATCAGCACAACCCGCTTGACACCGTCATTAAATCAGCATGCCCCTAAGTGTCAGCTTCACACTTGCCCCACCTCTTTACCAATTATGGGATTTGCCGGGTTAGGCGGAGTCAGGCACTCCCAGGATGGCGTCGGCGGGGCAGCCCACCCTGAGTTTAAAAGAGTCTACATCCATCTCTACAGTCTATGGTTCACACAACCCAGTGTCTCAGCCTTTCTCTTACATCTGCTCTACTCACTATGAACACTTTTAACTTGAAGTCCTTTAATTATTTTTATTTAAGATTTAAAGTTGTATATATTATATATTACACGGATATATTTTTGTCCATGGTCTTGATGAAATGTTGAGGGTTCAGCATCATTTATCCTTCTTGCATGATAAACAAACTACTCTGATAATCTTTCCTCCATCGCTGGGTACAGTATAGTTCCACATGGCACAACAACCAGACAGCACTTAACTTCCATCTGTAGTGTTTTACTTGTGGAGACCTCACCAAAGCTAGTCCTCTGTTGACAACGGCCTGTTTAACTTGCGTAACGACAAGACGATAATGGTTTCTCACACAGAAGAATAACAAACACTCAGCTGCAACAAAGTCCTCCCATCTGGTCAAGTGCTTCTGCACATGTGATAGGGATTTGCCTCTGTGGGAGAAAAGCAAAGAACTTGGTCAGACTAAACTTTCCCACTTAGAACAATGGGATTGTAGAATTTCATGGAACCACGTAGGCAGGTTTTTAAAATATGTAAAGGATAACAAAACAGAGCCCTGCGCTGAATTTTATCTTGAAAACACGCTCCTAATTGGAAGAGAAAAGTGCAAAGGGCACAGTCAAGAAACCTCTGTATGTATTAAAACGCCCATTCTAACGGAATCACTGGTTTTCACTTGCTCCTTTACCAGGTTAAATTCTAAATGACTTTATTCTGCAGGGTAGGATGGCAGCAGTGTACTACTATGACCTGGGTATTTAAGGATATTAAATTCTTTTTTTGTCATTTTTCACTTCAGTAAGAGTGAAGGGCTTTGCATTTCCATGGATGTCAACCTTTCCTCTGGACCGACTGATTGCTGATATCTGTAACTGTCCCCTCATTGTAGCCTTTTCTAGTGGCAGGAGGTAAAAAAAAACCAAAAAACACATCTGGTAACAACAACAGCGATCCTGTTAAATCTTGTTATTTAATGAGACAGGATATTTTGCATTTGAAAAGTAAACTTTATCAGAGATGACTGTGACATTACATCAGGATAACTACATGTTCATGATAAACATCATTCCATATTGAGTTAATAATGGAACAACACATGCAACAAAAAGGTTTTAAACCTAAGCAAGTTAACACAAAGGAGAGTCAAAAATACCTACAAAGGCAGCCGAACATTCACAGTATATGCAGTAGTTTCTCGCCATATATAAAACCAGTAATTATTGACTGGTAATCAACAAATACTGGTTAGTAATATTCCCCTGTCACTAAAGTGATCAAGCTCTGAGCAGACTAAAGTAACACTGAACTAGTTAATATCTTGTCACACAGAAGATTATGTTGTTTACCCGACCAGCTGGTCAACATTTATCCACTGTCACACAGCCAGCTTTTATGCTTTATTATACTTCACCATGTAATCAGATGAGGTTGATAGATGGATGATGCACGAGTGTCTAGAATAGAAGTTTACAGATGTTGTGACATTTCTCGGTAATATTATAAATCTTAACACTGTGGGAGTCCTTCAACTTCCCACATGGCACAGTTCATCTCATATTTACATAGGAAATCTGCAAGGTGTAGTGGACTTCCCATTCATTATTTTTAACTGTCACTATCTATATATATATATATATATATATATATATATATATATATATATTTAAAGAGGGTTTAACACAAAAAAATGAAAGTTGAACTCAGTAAAATGCATCCTTGCTCAATCAAATGCACCCTCGGGTTTTATTGCCTCACTTGATCTGGAGCGACCGTTAGCTTATGGTAGCTAATGTCAGCTAACAATAGCAAACTCAACATATTTATAAGAAAACAGAAAATATGACATGTAGAAATGTGAGCTGAGAGTTGATGACACTTACTCTTTGTTATAATCCCAGCCAACAGTCTAGCAACAGTGCTAATCAAAAACACAATTAGCTTTAGAGAAGGATGATCTAGGTGTGAAAGTGCAGCTCTTTTTTACAGCTGCGTTTGTGCAGTGTACCCCAGTGTGAGAATGGTGACTCTGCTGTGCAGTGATGATCTCTGTGAGAAGCAGTTTCCACATTGTCCCAGTCTATAAGGGTTATGTAATGCTTATGTTTACACGACATGTGGTCCAGCTCGCTCCTCTGTCACTGGTATGGTTTTCACACATGACCCTGCGAAATGCAAACTAACAGAAAAGGTTGCTCTGTGTGAAAGCACGTCTGTTTAGACTGCGGCTTAGCATATATTCAGGGGTCATGACTCTGAGATAATAGCGTCTCATTTATCACACTGCATTCCACTGCCACGTCTTAATAACTGTCTTTCAAGATGCTCAAAGCATTTTAAGTTCGCTGTGGCTTTTACGTTGAGAGAGTGTCTATACTTTGAACTTCCTGTGTACTGCGGTAGCTGGGGAAGTCTTGGTGCAACTTTGGTGCTCTCTGTTTTAGTTACATTACATGTCTGCAAAATATAATGTGTAGTGAATCAGCGTGTGTTCCCATCAACTACCTTTACACTCAAAAAGATATCATTAGGCTCCAGGAAGTCTGATGCATCGTGGAATTTAATGACTCTGTCCCGCCTATGGCATTTTGTACCAGCCTTTTTTTTTATTGATAATTTTTTCTCCTCTGATCCTCTTTGTGTACGATGTGGTGTTTCTATCAGCCTCTATGTTCATGTGGTTGAGGGTGACATGCAACGCGGCCCGTGTTGACACCTCCAGTCTTTTTGTCTTTCTGATGGACTGCACCATGTAACAGGGATTATTGACACTTTTTTCCACATCTAAACTGTTGAAGTAAATGGGTTAAGAAGAGTTAATAGCTTTGCTGTGTTGTACTGTGTTGTGCAGCTATGGGACAACATGGAAAGTTTTATGTGGTTAAGGATTTGGACCCACATCTAGCCAGCTGAAGATGAGGCTGGCAAATTTATTGCTGTTTGTATCTGAAGCTACTTGACAGTGCTAGGATTTGTATTGTTTGGCACCTCTGACTGGGTAAAGTTTGACATCTGGTCTGCATTCTCAACTTTAAACAGAGGATCTTATGTCATTTGGGGAAGGAAACTGTATTTCCCCACTGACTTTGCAATAAATCCAGCCTTATTTTGACATTTGATCCACTCATATTGAAAACCACCCAAGGATTTTACTTGAGTTTGTGCCCAGTGATTGTCTTTCAATGAAGTTCTCACACTTAAGAATTATTCACTGTCTTTACAGCAATAGGCTGTTTGATTTGGCTTTGGCTTCAGTTACTGTATTTATTTATTTCATCAGTGGGGTGCTGTGAGGCCAAGCAAGGGAAGCAGTGCTTGTCCAGTTTAAGGTAAACATAGACGTCTGTTAGAACGACACTGAAGTAGAAGCAATATTTCTCTTTACATCTGATCAGAACAGGGTTCTGTCCCATAAAGGATCTGATACTGCCTGTGTGCCTTCATCTTTTACTGCCCGAGGTTATTCTCTCTACAAGCTAACTTGACTACCTGTCATTTCATCTTTTGCTTCTGTCATTTTCACGGGTGAGATCGTCTCTGGTTGACAAAGGCCTAGACTTGTTAAGCAGAGCAGCATTTTTTAAAGATAATCCTGCAATCTTTGACAGGTGACTAGACATTGCCAACGTGTGTTTCTGAAGGGGTCTTTGACTCACCTTCTATGCATATGCATGTGCAGATGTAAACTAAACTTCTGCATTAGAGAATTATTTCTTTTATTATTTATTTTCCAGTGTTGCCAACTTATCGACTTTGTCGCTAGATTTAGGAACTTTTTAGATCCTCAGGAACCTCTTATTTCACAGTTACAAGCAATATAGCTGTGAAAGTAGCAGTGCAATGTTTGTGCCAGGAGAGATGAACACTACTGAGGCAAGGAAATGCATGATTCTGCATTGTCACTGGAGTTTGTCATTGACAGTTAATGGTAAATATTTTGAAGATTAACATAGAAGTGATTTTTAGTATTTTCCCTCTATACTGCACATTAATATGTTTACTGTCAGTTCAAAGGAGTAATCCCAGTACTTCCTCAGGCAGGAAGGAGAGCTGAAAGGTGAAGATCTTCAGGCAGGGAGCTGCCAGACTTTCAGCAAAGGAATGAGAGGCATCATAAAATCATGAGACAGGGGACTGTTTATCTCTGCTTGCCTATCCGTAAAAGTCATCACAAGCCAATGTGCTTAGCGCACATCTCTGCCTATGGAAATTTGCAAACTGAATTAACTTTCTGGGTCTAATGGTCGATATCTCTGAAATGGTGCAGCTGTTTTCAGATTACGTGGATTCTGACTCACCAGGAGTGTGATAAAGATATCTGCATGATGATTTCTGTCCGGCAGTAAAGAGCAATACAGAATTCATCGAAGTTTGTAACGTGGAGAGGAGAGAGAGAAATGCTGAGGTAAAAATGGATCTGACGCCTGGTCTTTTGTGATACATTGGACACTGGATAGTGCTTTAAACTTTGACAAACTAAGTCATATTGAGGTAATATAAGAGGCTGTGTTGATATATTATTTTATGATTGTTGAATAGCAGTAAAAGGCTGTAGGAGCTTCTTATAAAAGCCTCATGGGGCATCAAGTGAAGTTTGCCCACAGGAGGTTCTGGAGGATTTAACTATTAGTTCATTCATGCTAATGAGAAAGTCCATTATGATATTTTAAAGTTAAAAAAAAGCTTATTTTCAGTATAACAGTTTTAGCAAAGTTTACTTTTTATTTATTTATAGAAACTTCACATTTCAAAAAGCACATAAAAAAATTATTCATTTGTTACTGGCATTATTCCCTATGGAAGTTTTATTTCATGTCACTTTATTTCATAATGTACATTTTCATGACAGAGGAGGTGTCAGTACACCCCCATCTTGCCGCCAGTGGCTACCAAATTAAGCCAGACAGAGATATTCTAAAGCAACCGACAAGCTGCTGTTGTAAATAGACACGGCACGCAGTAACCAACTCTCCTTTTATTTAGCTTAACAAGGTTGAATATGCTGCTAAAGTAGCAAGCTAACGAGCTAAGCTTTTGTGAGCTTTGAGCCAGTGTTAGAAGTAGCAAGCTCCTGTTGATCTTTTCTCTGAGAACAGTTTCAGCATCACAGCACTGCCTAGGTCGGAATCAACTTGACTCTTCAGTTTTCATGGTGGTGCATAGTAATAGCAAGTTCAGCCTTGTTGAACAAATAAAAGAGTAGTTACTGTGTTTGTGTATTTTTTTTCAATCAGAATTACTACTAATTAGATAAATAAGGTTATGAAGTAAGTAATGAAATAGAGAAATGCAACTTTGAAGTTCAGCTTGGACTAAAACTTTAGATTATTTTAAAAATGTTGCAATTACTACGTGCCCGCTCTCATTCAGTATTTCTTTGATCTGTCTCTTTGAAAGATGATCCGTGTTCCTGAGGCTTACTTTCCATATTCTGAGACAAATTCACTTCCACTACAGCAGTTGTTATAAGAAACTAAAACCTTCATGATGCAAACAAAGTTAAACAATGATTAGGCTACTTTATGAGCACAGAAAAAGAAGTACTACTCCAATTAAAAAATACAAGCGCAGGTTGATGTTCAGGTTGCAATTTCAAGTTGGAAATATACATTTCTGACACTAATGATATCTCTCTCTCATGAAAAAAAAACTACAAACGTGTAAATAAATTGTTGGCAGAATAACTGCAAATGCACCACTGCTGGCAGTTTAATCAAAATAAAACACACCTCAATCATATGAATATTTATATCACACTGGGCGTCCATACCAAGATTCATTTTTCACTGTTAGAATCTGTTTGTGAAAGACATCCATCAATATTGTTGTCCTTTCTGAGTGGGGTTTTCACGTTTGCCTGCTGGGTTCACAGCCCAAAAGACTTTCAGGTGAATGACAAGTGAGCGAGTGAAGGGAACTGGATATTCTTAACACTTAACAGCACATATCAAAGTTGTCTGGGAGGATTCCTTGACATCTGCCCTGTGCATGCTGGGAGCAGCTCCAACTCCCATTGTAAAGAAAATAAATGGTATGAAGTGTTTTTTTGTTTTTGTTTTTTACACAAGAAAATAAACCCTTTCCAGGTTCCACCTTTCTGCTAAATGTCTTAACACCTGCCCTTGTATCTTATCAAGCTCATCTCATTGCTTGTAGCTTTTTGTACTTTCCAGTGTAGTAAGATCTAGTAGAGAGACAATCAACATGTAGCAGAGAACCAAGCATGCTTCAAACTGGGGACATCAAAGACACATGCCAGGCACCGTGGCCAACTGAGCCGCCAGGGTGCCCACCTTGTATCTTTTTTAAATAAACGCTAGAGTTGTGTAGCGTTTCCTTAACTAAACATCTATCAAATAATAAGAAGTCAGAATATAAGACAGATATGGGAAGCCAAATTCCTACAGCTCAGAAAAACCATGACTGACCTGTTATGAGTAGTAGGAATTCAGTCAGAAAATGAACTCATGAACCTGTGGCTGTCTTATTTCATTACACTTATTTGCGGTTTTCAAAGTCCAAGGTAATAGACAATCAATCAATTCTATTTTTGGCCATTCATATTCTTTATGAAATAATGCTCATAATGAATTTACTTAAACTGTATGAACTATGTGTTTGACCTTATGCACTTTACATATTCAAATCAAATTTGAACATTTGACTTCCATCGCAGCACCACTGTATTTTATGTCAACTCCATATTTTGAAGTAAAATTAAACCAGCTGACAGCACATCTAAGTAAACACACCAGTTCATTCAGTCTCTTTAAAAACAACAAAAACGATTTAAAATATTCTTGACTGACTTTTTCTTGTTGCCTGTCCAGCCACTGATCAGTGCGATGAACAACTTTGTCTTAATACACAACAGGCACATGGAGCCTAAAGTGTTTTATGTTCCACTCACATGACACACTCAGCGTGTGGAAGAGAAGCATTTTCACACCGCTGTCAGATAGAATAATAGCAACAAACCTGAACTGCATTCAATTTTAAACAGACATATGGGATTCTCCTCAGGGCATGTAAGCAGATAGCACATGAGTGCTACAAACCGCTGAAGCCAGCTCAGTGGGATGTGTTTCACTGCTGAAATGGCAATGAAAAGATTAGATTTTGTATCAGGCAGATGGTGAAATTGAATTTAAGCGCTAGGCTTTAAATCAAGACTCAGGTTTTCTACCATAGCTGACCTTTGTCAGTATGAATGTAAAAGCTGTTTTGCCCTGAACTCTCCCATTCTTGGTCTATCTGAGGGGATGAGGAGGGTGGCCCCATGTTCCTCTTCTCAAGACAGATTTATTGCTCACAGCTGGCTGCAAGGTTGAGAACTCACACCACACTTTAATGCCACACTTATGCAGCAAGTTTGCGCTCAATAATACTATATACGAAAAGCACAAATTCAACAGGAGCAAATCTGAAAAGAAGCTCACTCACACTTCACTGTGGCCAGCTCACATCATCATGAACTGACATCAGTTTTGTTTCTCTCTCCAGCCAAATATACTGACCACTGCTCAGTGAGGATACATTCAGCCTTTGTAATTCATTACTAATTCATTATTAATCATTGTCCCCATTGTAATCAATGATTCTCAGCTGATATCCAAATAACATGAGGAAAAAGGACAGTGATATATTTTTTAATGATGTTTTACTTCAGTTAACTGAAACAGTGATTGTGAACTTAAGTGCTCTTCAGTGATAAAGTGATTTTCAGCTTTAAGTGTGTTTGAGGGTTTTCTCATAAAACTAGGTACTAGAATAGTGAGGGCTTCATGGCTCTCTCTATCTTTAGAGAACTGTGTATTTAGAAGAGCTACAATTTTAATACAGTTTATTGAATGTGGATTTAACCACCATCATTAAAGCCAAAAGTCAACACTTAAATCTTGTAGTTATTATCTATGGAAGCCCATTTACACCAATGTGATTAAAAAAAAAAGACTGACTTCAGAATGACTTCTTCAAAACCAAACGACTTCATAATGGTAGGCCTATGTCAAAATATTGAGAAGGTTTCTGATTATTTTAAGATAAGTATTTTATTTCGTTTTTTTCATTTTTTGCAACCCACTGGTGATCTGTGTTTTATTTCTTGCTTTCTTGTTTGGATTTTCCACAGACGATTACCATGTTTCCTTTGCAGGCATTTTAGAAATTCAGAATTCAGCAAAAACTTCTGGAAATCCTTTAGATTCTTAGAGATATTAGCAGATGCTAGATGGCATTGATAGACTACAAAGTCACACGGCCGAAGGTTCACCAAGAAAACTATTACTGCTGCATTTATCTCTCCAAAAGTTTAGTCTTTCAGAGGTTGAACGCCAGTTTTGACATTGTGTGGCAAGGCATTTCAAAGAGAATAAACATAAGCACTTGCGAGTCTGCCTGTTGAGAACGTGATTTTTATGTTCTTCTAATGTTCACACACTTAACTTATGGACCACCATTCTTCAAAGCATACAATATTTTTCCAGATGTTAAAATATTAAAGGTAACTATGAAACTTGCAGAGCATGAAAATTGAAAGTTTTATGTGCAATCCATCACGAATGTTTATTGCAATATCTCAAATGCGTTTCACTTTGAAGTTTTTTTTTTTTTTACCTGAGTGAAGTGAGTGTGAACAAATGGCCGGGAAAAAGAAAAACGAAAGCAGTTGGCATTTAAAAATGCACATAATGTGAACTTTCCAAGCAGGTGGTGAAGTTGTACTGGCCTTTTTCACAGCAGACGTTCTGACTCATCGCAGTGAGGTACTTGTGTGACTACTTATGTCATGGTTCATTTCCACCCCGCTGATTGTGTGCAGTTTACCTGTAAAAAGTATGATGCCTGCTTCTTAGAATTATTTCATCACTGTCTTGCTTTTAGTCTGTGTTGTACGACGATTTGCCTCAGACAATCATTCTCGATCGACACATCACATCTTTAGCCAAACTGTTCAGGAGATTTCTGTCACAGCGAATCCTTTCATCAGGTGTAGCGAGGAAACCATTCTGCCTTACACAGTAGTAAAAAGAGCTGCGTTCAGGTCCAAGTCGTGTAAAATATTTACCATATGTGTTCTGTTTCATTTTGATGTGAAATGAATATAAATCTCTCATCTCTATGTCATCCTGTGGTTTACTATAATTGATTGGTATGTGGTTTGTTGTATTCCAGCACCATGCAGACCCCCTTCTTGTCTTGTTTGTTTAGCAGACCTGTCTTCACAGATATTGTCCCATTACTGAAAAGAGTTGATTTAAATGTAACAGGTGGCCCCGGTCTGGCTCTGGTAAATGGGCCAAAACACCACATGGCTAATTAGTACAAATGCATGTGGTTTTTCTTCATCTGTTCCTTCATGATACATTTTTCATCAAGGAAAAAAAACTCCTGAGAGAGTGTTTGGCTGAGACTGGATGGAAGATACTGTACACACGAGACAAGTGAGCTGCTATAATTGCAACTCCTAATAACATGCCCTCCTCCTCCTGCTCCTCTGGAGCACAGTTTAACACATTTTGGACTGGTCCTAGTTTAATTGGTTTGTTAGAAGGCTGTCAGTGGGCTTGAACTATTGATTTGTTTTTCGTAGAATATCCAGATGTTAAATGACTGATGTGAGGTTTGAATTTGTTTATTTGGGTTTATTCCATTTTGAGTGGATGTGGTTGACATCACTTGAAGATGGCCGCAGGAAATAGGTGGCAGGGTGCGGTGTGCATAAGCTTCTCCTGTGATGTGCTGATCTTACAGGCTACAACATGTTTTGTTGTAGAGACAAAGTAAAGTTTGTGGCACAACTTCAGCTACTTTCAAGGTGAATGGAGAAAGGAAAAAAGTCCAAAGAGGTCAGTTTTGACCTCATCAGTTTTTAAATGCAGTGCTGATTAGATATTCATAGAAAAATAATTCCAAATTTTATCTGCTACTCTTATTATTATTATTATTACTTTAATCATTGATTAAGCTGTCCCTAGTTCTTTTTGATTTTTTTTAAAATTTGTTTGTCTATAAAATGTCTAAAACACCTGACAAAACTTCCCATAGCCCAGTGCAGCGTCTGCAGATTGGCTTGTTTTGTCCAATCAACAGTCCACAACCCAAAGATGTTCAGTTCACACTTATGTAAAACTGCAAAAACAGCAGTATTACCACGTGTTAGAAATATTGAAACCAGTGGGTGTTGCTGCATGTTTTGTTTGTCAGGTGATTTTATGTCCTCAGACTAAGTGACAAATTGTTTTAGCAGTGTTCTCGACACTAATTCAAACTTAATTTTGGCTGTTTGGCTCTTTATGCTGCAACAGCTGGACTGTTAATCCTTTCTCATAAATACTATATACATGTATACATCCATGTGGGCAAGGTACTTGAATAATGTAGTCAATTGGCCATTAGAAATGTAGTCAGATGAATTAATTACTCAATAGCAAAAGTAATTAGTTGCAGCTGTCCAAACATCACTTTCATCACTCAGTCCAGCTCCATCAAAGGATCCTTTAAACAACTCCAAAGCATCTTGCAACTTATTTTGAACATGCACGTCATCGGAAAAATCACCAAAACCTCAGGCTCTCGGCATGGAAAAAGACAAAGCATTGTCCTTTCATGTTTCCGTGTCTGTGTTTGTCAATGTCAGCTTTTTACTGCTTTCCTCTGAGAAAGACAGAAAGGCATGCTTTTATTGAACCACCACAGGGAAAACCCAAGGAACACGAGAACTGTTACCATACCGTCCAATAATGCGACAGTGTTGTAAATATATACAACCAGGTCAGTCAGGTCCCGCTGTATATGCCCCACTATAGCCGATATGAACTCAAAGACCTATTTGCATTCATGTGCAAAAGATGTGCTCTTCCCTAAAGAGCAGCTCTTATAACTTCTCTCAGCACCTGTTGTAGCCCCACCCTTCACCTAGTTCTTCCTAATCAGCCAAATATTCAAATTTCCTGCAGAAACAGAAACATAAATAAATATTTGAATATGAAAAAAACCAATCTAGAAGAAATGCACACTGATGATGCCAATTAACAGTTAAAGTGTGTGAGTGTGTGTCACTTTCAAAAAGTTGTTTTCGTGCTAGGAAATGAACAACTACAGAGCAGTAACTGATGAAGTGAAAAACAAAGAGCTGATGGAGCGCAAAATTAGATCCATTTTCATCAACATAGTTTTCAGTTACAGTGCAGATCTTCCCACACTTTTTAAATCCAGTCTGTCACTAAAAAAAGATCCTCCGTGCATCGCTAAGAACAAAAGCTGCTGGTCAGATCAGAGGCAGAGTCATCGTTGTTTGACAAATAATATTTTCATGGGTGCCTACGGAAATCAATCATCCCTGTGCTTTGGACTTGTCTAATGTGTTGTGCATGTACCTTTATGCTCAGGGTCACAGGCACGTGTTCTGCTGGCAAACAAGCTAGGCCACGCACGGTGTGTGTGGGTGCTTGAGTTCCTCAAAATATTCTTCATGGGGACCAGCTAATAAAATTTATTTCTAACTTCATTCAGTGAGTGAGATGCCAAAAATAGCTGCAAAATAATCTGATTCGTTTTAATTATCCAATTTGCTTCTGCAGTAACTACTTAGCAGGTATTTAGTGGTCTGAAGCAGATCACCCTTTGAGGAAAGAATGGCACAATATTTTGTTCACTCCTTTTGGTTAAAGGAATGAAAGGTTGACCACCAGTATTTGCTGATCTGCAGGGACTTGTGGGCACAACGTTTTTCAAAACCAAAGTCTAAAAATCAAACTTGTTGATGCATGAAATGTTTTTGCTGCAGAAAGTGTTTTTTTTTCCAGAGGTGAATTAGATTGTTCCCTTCTGAGAAATGCAAGAGAAGACAGCCTGTCCTGCAGCTGTGTGCATGTTTGAGTAAGTGAATGTGTTATCTGCAATGTCAGCTTTAAGTAGAAACAAGCAAGATGAAATGTTATTTTAAAAATGTACAAACTCACAGGCATCAAACGGGGAAAAACAAAAGATAAAAATCAAAATCAAAATGAAATATTTATAGCAACAAGGATGCTTTACAGCTGTCTGTCAGCTTTACAGCCTGAAACGTGGTGATAGTGAAGCCTGGGACTCGTTGGCACAGCTTGACTCAGGAAGAGCCTGCTCTGAATCTGGTCTTTGCTTTTATGTGGTTGACATTCTATTCGTTTTCTTTCAATCATCATTACAACACTGACAAGGCCAGATTTTCCCCCAGCTGTTGAAAGGATTTGAGAGTGACTCTCCAGAGGAAGTATCCATTTCACTAGATTACACTTAACGCTTCCTCATAACCACATTTTGACTCAGGCTGCTACTTCATATGCTGGGGAATCCTGCAGCTTTCTGTTTGTCTGTCTGTCTCAGGATCATTCAGGATTCTATCATCCTGAATGATCCTGAGACATTTTAATGATGTTTCTATTCTTTTTTTAGCTTACCCTACCCTACCCTGGACATCATGGTCTCCTTTTACTTTAAAACATTGTACGATCTTATCACTGAGGAAGATTTATTTAAAAAATGTCATAAGTTTTCAGAATCAGTTTTCTGTGATTTAGAAAACCAAAGTTTCTTTGGTTCTTTCTAATAAATGGCAGATCTTCTGAATATGTATCGCCTCTCCAGAAAACTTAAGTCTGTTTGTCTTGAATCAGAATTTGGTCAGCGCCTCTACGCCCCTCAGGCATCTCTTTGAACAATCAGTCCCAAGATCACGAGGTGTACAAGGGCAGAGTCATATATCTTTTTAATTGTTTAACCACTGAAGTATTTAAAAAAAAAAAAAAAAAAAAAATGTTATCTCAATGTCCCAGGGGAGGGTGGGGGTACGTGACCATGAATACTGTATATAGGGCCAAGCCTAGGAACCATGAAGGTAACGTAAGGATTCCGGTAAAGCTTTACATTCCACTTGTCCAGCTCCTATAGACACTGAAAACAGTTGAGTCAGATGTGGCAGTAACTGTCTGAGGTGGCCGCTCCTACATGGAAAAGTGATGCAATAAATCAGTGGTGAGGTGTGACTGACTAAGGCCCTCTCGCCAACCTCCACACAAAGCAAAAAAAAAAAAGAAACCACAGCTTAGAACTCAATTTAAGGCCACAAAACCGCCCACATTATAGTACAGTGTGCTGTGTCCACTCCATTTGTATCACAACTGGGAGAATAAAAACACAGCTTGATGCACTGTTTTGTTCCAACTATGACCAAAGGTGCAAAGATGGATCCAAACACAATGAAACATGAAACACAGTATGTCACTGTAAATGGTGTTATACATGTTCAACCAAAGAAAGTAGATGCTCATGTTCCCCAGTGAACATATCCCTTCTGATTTTGGTGCGGCCCTGACTTTTCCTCTAATGAGGTTGGCTATTGTTGTTCTTGAACTTCCACTTCCTGGATTGGCATTGGACACAAATTATAAGGCGTGACCAGTCCAATATGTATGGATTTAATTGTGAAAATGGTGTCAACAAGCCAAACAACCCGACTTTCTTCAGTGATAGAAACCAATGCCATTGTAAGATAAGCTTATTGAGAACCTTTAGCTGGTGAACAGGATCAGCAAAGAGGTGACTGTGATCTCATTGACCCAGAGACAACAGAAGCCAAAGCCTGACATACTGGGGCTAATAGACAGATGACAGGAGTGGGTGATACAGGAGGAAACAGGTCAGATAGACTGAGATGACTGACAGATGACCTGAACAAAGATGACCGTGTTTTCTTCCTAAGTCCATCTGTGCAGAAAACGCCCGCTGGAGGACAGACCATGTCGTGTTTCACATTATGCCGTTTGATGACATCGAGTGGTGTTTTTTACTTCTCTGACCTTATGAACAGCAGCTGCTGCGGAGCTGTGAGACATCACACGCTTCCTTTATATTTTTGAGCTGCGAGCTTTATTACTGTTTTCCATCCTTCTCTTCACCTCTGCTCACCCTCTGTAACAGCTGCCTCTCAGCCACCCCAGAGGAGCACTTGATGTACAGCAGACTTTGAGAAAATGAGATTCAGAAAGTTCAGACAGTGATAATATAAAAAAAAAAGAAGATGACAATTCTACACAGGTTTCTGTAACTGACTGCTTATTTGTAGACTTGCTGCATTATGAATACTGTGAATCCTCTGCAGTTGTTGCTGTATCTGCCCCACCCAGCTCTCCCTCTCTCTGTCAGTGTCCCGCTTACCTCCATTTCAAACAGTGCAGTCGGTCACTATGGGCTGCTCTGGGGGCACCGCCTCATCTGAAGGCACATCAAATTAAATGAATGAATCACACTCATGTCACTGCGGTTGTGGTCAACATTAACTATAATGCACTTAATGATGACCACTGGAATATTCCAGAAAAACAAGAATGATTCACTTCCTGTTGATGCTTGCTGTTACATGTGAATTCCTTATCCCTTTAAGTCTTGTGCTGTTAAAAAAAAATACAGCTAATTTATAAATAGCATCATATTTTCCACATAAGATTAACTTTATTTATCCTCTAGGGGAAATGTGCATTGCTACAGCAGCAGCAGGATACAGACGAGAGTAGCTACTTAAGCATAGAGAGGGGAAAAAAAGAATATTTAGAATACGCTGTTTACAGGAGTAATATTTCACATCGTTAACATTTAGTATAGTATTGCACTGTGACGAAGAGCGCTTCGTCACCTGACTTTGTAAATATGGCACCATGCACTTTTGACTGTTAGGGTAGGGAAACACATGCACTTCAATAATTGCACAAGCACTTTATAATAGGAGCAACAGCACTTTATTGAAGATTTGCACAACACATTTGATTACATTGCATTTTGCACATTTGTATGGCTAGACTTTGCACTGTTGATGATTGGAATATTTGTCTCCATAGTTATTGTCCTTTTTAATTTTGATTGGATGACAGGGGCTGTGTGGGCCACGCAGCTCCACCTGAAAGAGAGGGACATGGGAGTAAATGTGCAGCCATGTTTGAAGGAATAAAACAATGAGCTTAGAGTTGAGCCAAAAGAATGTAATGGTTGATGTAATGTGTAGTATGTGCAATAAGTGTAAGAAGGTGCAATGAGGGAGCATAAAGTGTGCTAACTACTCACCAGTCTCTTTGTCTTCAGGGTGTTCAGGCAAAAGGCTTCCCCAGACAACGGACCCCATGTTTTATAGTTCCGGGGGTAACCAAGTGTAAATTGGTGTGGGGTGGTTTAGATGTGTGTATTTTATTGTAGTAGATGTAATGTGGTTTAGTGGGGGTTTGTTTCATTTGGTAGTGAAGAAATGAATATGTATATAAGGGTGTGAGGATGTGTATGTGTGGTTGTAAGAAAAGAAAGGTGTGTTAATATGTGAGCAGGCACTGGATCCCTGTAAATGGAGTCTCCCGAGGTCATTAGCCAACACACAGTATAAAAAGGCACCATTTTAACAACTTGTGTGTTGCTGGTGTGATGCTGGGTGATGCTTGCTCCTGAAGATGGATGGCTAAATAAATAAAAGGCCTCATCTGATACACATGCCAAACCTGCCTGTGAGTCTTTTTTTTTTTTTTTTTTTTTTTTGGCTGTATCGTCCAACCGTAATTGTGGTCCATCTTACATGCACATATGTCAAGCAGTGGTGAGGAACGAAGTCACAGAGAAATATTGCACATACTACTGTGCATTGGTGTTTGTGGAGTGGCCGTTGGGCTGGATGAACAGTCTGATAGCAGCAGTGTGTTCTCCTTAGAACATTGTGGGTGGAGCAGCCCGTCACTGAAGGAGTTCCCCAGTGCTGTCAGTCTCATAAAGGGGGTGGCAGAGGTTCTCCCTCTCTATCTCATCACCGCCTCTGTATCCAGGAGGCATGCCCTGACAGAGCTTGCCTGGTTTATTTATTCTCTTCCTGTCTGCTCTATGGGGCCCGCCGGCCATGCCCGAGCCCATTCACTGCAGAACTTTGTGTTTTTTGCCAGCCTTGATGTGCATACTGATTTTCGTCAATTTTCGAGCATCCTAAGGCCCTCAGTGATGCATTTTACTAGCAGAATGATGATAATCTCAGCAAAAACAGTGGGCTTCCCTTGGTGCTCTTGTCCTAAATGTTGGATTGTTTAAATTAAAATCATAAGTAAATTTAGGGAGAAATCATTTCGAAAGAAAACATCCGATTTTTTTGAGTCTTTATTTAATGAAGAAATTTTTTTTTTTTTTATCCAGTATTAGCTTTGATATATTTGAATTGATCCCTGTACTGTCCCGGTACTCCGGCTTCCTCCCACAATCCAAAGACAAGCACAAAGGTCTGAATGTGAGTGTGTTTGTGGTTGTTGTCTATAGGTCGGCCCAGTGAAAGACTGGTGACTTGTCCAGGGTGCACCCCCACCAGCTGGTATTGGCTCCAGCCCCCCCACGGCCCTGTGCAGATAAGCGGTATAGAAAATGGATGGATCGATGAGACATGCAGTGAGAGAGCACAGATAACTCTCAGAGGCGGGGCCCAGAGCAAACAAACAAACAAACAGAAAGAGGAAAACAACCTTAAGCCTGAGTGTGGCGGTGGACAGGACACAGAATCAGAAAGGTCCGGGACAGGGAGAGCGTAAATCAACATAGCTGTTGTAAATGTCCTCTTCCTTTTTGGCGTGCTCTGTGACATTGTTTTCTGCAGTTGTGTGTGTGTGTGTGTGTGTGTGTGTCTCCCCCGCGAAGAGAAAGGCAAACTCTCTGGCAGTGTAACAGCAGTCAATCGCCTGTCTTAGCATTTAAAAACCTGCTAATAGCTGCTAATGTTGGTGTAAAAAGGGTAGAACAAACAAATCAGTGGAAAAGTGACTGACTGACGGACCCATTTTAAGTCGAAAGTCCCAGCCTGGTCAGATGCGAGCATGAACTGATGAAGCCTCTTGGATGAGAGGTGAAACGTTTTCCTAGACAAATAACCAAGTCCAGTTGCTTTATATTTAAAATTCCTTTGAGTGCGCAGCACCTCTCTTTGCAGAGCAGGGGAGCAGGGTTTCAGCTCTGAGGAACATTTGACTTTGTCCCAGGCAGTTAGTCCAGTTGACTTGTTTCCCCTTCACTGAGCCAGTGAGTATGAAATAACAATAAAAGCAAAGTACAAAATGTTTTTTGCCACTCTTCAGGTGCCCCCACAAATGTTGAGTGAGGTTGAGGTCAGGTGACTGACCATGACAGAATGAACAAATCTTTTGTCAAAGATGCAAACCTGTAAACCGGAGGGTATGCAGTCAATTCAGCAAAGATGTCCAGAGCAGACAAATCACCCCCAGACTTATTTATTTCCACCAATGTGCCTCACTGTCAGTTTGACACACTGCAGTATCATTCTGTCTCCTATTTGTCTCTATTACTATCATAAATCTCAAATTTGGATTCATCAGTCAGTAGGACTTTTTTTCCACACATCCACTGTCACATGCTGGAATTTCTTAAGCTACCCCAAGCGTTTGGCCTTGTTTCTCTTTCTGAGAAATGAAAAACTACTACTTGTCCTCTGAGGCCACTACAAGGCAGTTGCACAAAATACTATGAAGGGGGAACAGCAAAGGCAGTTGTAGTGTTAAAATGCAGAATTGTATCTGCACAACAGCTGCTAGCAAAGACAACAAGGTCAATTACACATAATTCGTTATCTGTGTTTCTTTCCCCACTGGTAGTCGAGGCCAATAAGACCCAACCGGGAAATCACCGGGGGGTGTCTACATCATTGTTTTCAAAGGCCTTTGTTTTTGCCTATTCAGGCTACAACACAACCCCAGAGTTTTCAAACTGAAATGGGCTCAGCAGTATTTCCCAATGTCTCACTTTTAGCTGCCCGAAAACTCAGCAGTAGTGTTGACTGCAGACGTAAACGTAGCAGAGGTGACGCCTTTTAAAACTAAAACATAGTAGTGTGGATGTAACCTCTGATGTAAGAGGTGCATACAGTCACAAAGAGGTACATCTTTAATCACATTCAAATCCTGTCTTTTGATTAGATTTTTTGCCCCAATACAATATAACTGAATTTAACACGTTATCATCTCTTATTCAAATAAATAATAAGCCAACATAATATGACAGAAAGTCAACTTGGTGCTGGCTTTAAACTTTTGTCAACAAATAGAAAGGCAAAGCTATTTTTTTAATGGACACCAGCGATTGTCCTCGTCTGTTGTGACCAAAACTTGGGGACATTCAAATGTATAGTAGATACATCCTGAGGCATTATCATCAGCAGCTCTGCCATGCTGGTAACGTAAAATAAGGCCAAGTGGTGTGACACAAAGCAAAAGGAGGCATCTCAAATATGGGCCATCTCAGCTTTGAAGTAACCATATCTTTTTAGTCGTCATAAACTTAATTTCGCACCAAAAGGGTTCGGCTCACTGTTTATAGCTTATTTTATGATGTCATGTCACCTTTTACAACCTGACTGCATGAGAAAGCACATTTAGTCCTCAAACTCAAACCACCACAAACCTTTGATCAGTGGAGTAGGATGTTCACACAATTAATCCCACCGCATCAGTTTGTGTACACACTGACAGAACTGCAGGCATTAGAGTCCCCTTATAAAAGTTAAGCTGTCCCCTGTAAACCATAACGGAGCCCCATAGGGGAAGGAAAGTCACTTGTGTTTCAGAGTAAATGGTCACAGTCCAAAGTGAGGACAGCTGAAGACATGAGGGACATTTACCTTTCAGCCATCGCTGCGGCTCTATCTTAGAGGAAATTCCTGTTATATTTAGCCTCCTCATTGGATTTGCCTCTTAGCTTTTAAGGCGTTACGATGCAGTGATTCAATGAGTCTCATTCACTTCCATACACCAGCTCACTGCCTGACTTAATTTTGGTTTTCTTCCATGCATGGTGGAACTACTAAAAAGAATCTACTGTCGACTGTAGGAGAATTCATAAATTTGCTCTTAAATGTAACCTTTTTTTGAGAAAGGCATAAATTATTTTAATAAAACAAAAACATCTTTCTCATTTCTTTCACAGTTGGCCACAAATATCACCAGATGGTTTGTATCATCCCTGGTGTTGCTCCCCCAGGTCTTCATTGCAGCCAGCCTCAGCTCTTGCTTGTTGTGGGCTCTCTCTCTTTAGTCTGGTCTCCAGCAAGTGGAACGCAGCTCAGTCAGACTGAGATTAAGTGACTGTCTCAGCCAGTCAAGGATATTCCGATCTGACAAGCTCTTAGGTTGCTTTAGCTGTACGTTTAGGATCCTTGTCCTGCTGAATGATGAAATGTTATCCGACCAGTTTTGATGCATTTAAATCTGAGCACACAGGATCCTCCTGTTTACCTCTGCATTCAACCTGTCGATTCTGTCATCGGTTAAATCATCAGTTAATGTCAGTGCACCAGTGCCATTGGCAGCCTTACATGCCCAAGTCATAACAGAGCCAGCACCATGTTTGATCCTGTATGAGGAACCCTTACAGTTTGGGTGCTATGTTTTAAAATGAGCTACATATCACTCTCAGTTTTTTCTATATTGACATATACAGTACCTTCTCAAATTAAACTGAGACTTAGCCCTTTATTACAGTGTCCATTATTTAATGTCAAATTGAATGCACTGACGCTCAAAGCCTGAAGAGCATTAAAATGTGAAATGATCCAGATTGTGTGTTAGTACAAAAATCATTCTTAAAAAACATTAGGTCCATCACCAAAATTGCTTCAATAAAAATATAGCATTATTATCATCATCCTATCATTATTGAATCTTAAACCTAGCCCCTCTGACAAGCCTTTAACAGTGGTCCTGAAACTTTTACATTACGTTAAGTGCCTCACCCGTTTTAAGGGAGGGTAATTCACAGTCAACAATTTTAACAACTAGAAACACCCCTTTTATGTTCTTTTTATGGTGTGGTCTTGTACCTGTGAAACGTGTTAACAACAGGTTGCTTCACTGACAAGGAGGGTAAACCACCAAAAACTACCACTGGGTGCACTACATGCTATGGACTCAGTTTACTGCCATTTATAAATTATGAATCTGTAGCAAAAGCTAGGCCACCAAATGAGAAACTCTTCACTCCTTTGACACACCTTGAGATTCTGTCCATGGTAATTATGCACAGCCTGGGTAGTGCCCATCACCACTGAGAATGTGTGCACAACCATCTGTGCTCATACAAGCACAGATGGCTCCGAAACATCTGTTGCAATTCTGTATTCCTGCAGCATCCCCCTCAGAAAGACCAAAGGACAGGGTCAGACACCTACTCTAAGTCTACTAAACATATGTTAACATACAATTGATGGGGAAACTCCCATGATCCCTCCCATGTGTGTCTACCACCTCCAAGTCTCTCCTGCTCAGGCTGAGGGGTCTGGGGGCGGAGTATGAGCAGCGTGATCCTCCAAAAATTGGTGCACACCCTCCAATTTCATCGTACAAAAATTGGAAATACTGCTCTTAACTTCCAGTTAGCGGCCTTTACCTTCAACCTCTATGTGTGATTAAGATGGTGTCATGAATGCCTGACAGCATCCAGCGCCTTCAGCATCTGGTCCACCTCCTGCACCATGCTGACTGTTTTTATCTGCCTCTTTTCAAGGAGATGGGCAATGTTTCCTCAAAGACCTCTGGCTTGGCCTCCTCCATGAAGGGGACATCTCACAAGTTCCTCACTGTATTCCTCCCACTATTGACTAATTGCAGCCCAAAGGTCAGCTGTTCTTGTGAATTTCAGAGTTGTCAGACAGATTAACAACATTTTGGTCATCAAATGGTCAACCTTCTCAGTGTGTCTGCTGAACTCCTCCCTCTGGCAAGTTTTTTACCTCTGCAACCATGGAATTTACAGTACTTCTTGCCTGGTACTTGTTCAGGAGATCCCAGGGCAGCCAAGACTGAGATGCTCTCTCTTCAGCCTGATGCCTTCCTCTACAACTCCTGCCCACCAGCAACCTCCTAGTGCATGATTGGCCCACGGCTTCAAGCATCTGCCTCAGAAATGGAAGTTCTGAATTTGGACCACTGGGCCTCCATGTCACCAACCTGCACAGGATGGATGCAGGAAAAGTGGGATGTGAAGAAGCTCTGGATGAGTCCCAGCCTGATGGTCCCACTTGACCCTAACTACACCTTTGGTTTTTCCAGATCTAACTCACCTCCAGGTTGTTATTTTAAATGTTTTACTTGGTCAGTTCTTGCTTTTTATTCAGCCTCATAACACATTTTGGGAAAAAAAATTCTGTCATTTAATTAAAAAAAAAATCTGGATATAAATTAGAAAAAGGCCTCAATTGTATCTCTAGCATCATTAATTAGATAAATTCAAAACACATAATTCAAATTCAGAACACAAAAACCTAATTCTTGAAGCAAGTGATACAGCTTGTTACTGTGCAGCAGCAACAAGTCCATAGTGTAGCCTCTTCATCATGCCATGTGGCTGCAAACTGCCTGTTGTAGAAGACACTTAATATTTGAGAATAGGAACATTAATAATACTGCTTGTATGCCAGTGAAGTGTTCAAGTATGGTATTATTATTTCCAAAAAGGCGCACAGCTGTGTAAACTTGGCTTAGATCTGCTGTAGCTCATCAGTTCTACCATGTTACTGCTGTGATTACATTGTGTGGATAGTGGCTGGAAATAAAATCATGCATATGACATATTTTCCCCACAAAGGAGAAAATGAGGTGGAAGCTTTCATATTACACATAGTATATGTAGTCTATATACAACAGTGCAAGATCTGGGTGAATAGTCCCAAATTTCTTAAAACAGAAAAGTTTTAAGCTCTGATCTGAAGCAGACCTTCAGTTTTCTGGGAGCTTGGTTCAGTGTGGAGCGTAAAAGCTGAATGCTGTTCATGTTTAAGTTTTGAAAGTGAGCAGACTTGTCCCAAGGACATTAGTCTGAGAGGTCTGGTGCTTCAAAAACCAACAGTAGTATTATACACATAGGAAGCCAGCGCAAGAATATCTGAACTGGAGGGATGTGATGCATTTTCTTGGTCTTAGTGAGAACTCTATCAGCAGTGTCTGGCCAACCTTTTAGTGTGGTGAAGTTTTTCTAAGTTTAGGTGAAAAGCAAATCTTGTTATATTTTCAAGGTAATGGGGAATCAAGGCAACTTCATTTGTATGATGCCTATCAAGAACAATATAAAGTGCATTACACAAAGTGAAGAATCAACAAAAACATTCAAAAACACAATAAAACAAGATTAATTAAAGAATAAAAGACTAAGAATTACAAAAGTCAGCTGTGTGTGTTTTCAATTTACATTTGTAAGAGGCTAAAGTTGGGGCGTATTTAAGCTCATCTGGTAGCTGATGTCATCTTTGTGCAGCAGTGTAGCTAAAACCATCATGTTTGGTTCTGACACAAGGCACTAACAGCTGACTGCTTCCCAAAGAAAAGGTTTTTATCAGAAATATACTTCCAAATATACTGTCCAAAGGATGAGGTAATAGCCTGTAATTGTCCTAATTTAACATGGATGATAAAAATCTGGTTCAGTCAGTAGTCTTCAACATGAGGGATTCAAATAAATCAAATTTTTTATTATGATTTTTAACTAGTGTAAGTGTTGTAATTTGTAGATTGGCTTGGACATAGAATGTATGAATAATTTGATTAGACTCAGCAACCAAACAAACACAATGAATCATACACAGAGAGGAGAGTACTTGCAAAGACAGATAATAATAGAATTTTATTTAAATTTGCTTCGCTGGCTGTTTGTTCCATTTACAATTGATAATTAAGAGGCTTGTTGTTTAGTCAACAAGTCTCTCCGTGGCTGGGTGGCTCTGATTCTCTGATAACATAACTAATGACAGACTCCTTTGATCCTTAGAGGCTCCTTGAAAAAAAGCACTGAAGACGCATCACCATCCCACAGGGGATATGAGGGCAGCTGAGTGTGTAAACGCCTCCCTGGGCTACCATATGACGCTTTTCACACGGCTGTTTTACAGCCTTTAAAAGTGCACTTTGCTGTGTAAACTAATTAGCGTATAATTTATTGTGTACTCTTTTCCAAGTCTTTAACTTTTTTGTGGGGTTATTTGAGCCACTTTAAGGTGTATTTTCACGAACTGAATGTGTCATAAAATAAAATGATGTTGACCGAGTGTGCACGCGTTATGGCCACTTACAGAGCCGAATGGGTATTTTAAGTCTTTGAAAGAGAATTTAGTTTCCCTCAGGGTTGGCCCAATAATTATCACAACAATACATGATGTTGTGCCCCCAGAGTGGACCACATGTGATGTCTGACCTGGCACAGTTGTTCACTTCCCCCTTCCAGGTCAAACAACAGTATTTGACTTCTATATTAGTACAATTCTATGATAGATGGATTGCCTGCCCGACTCACAGCCACAAATTTAGAATACTTATTTCTTCAAGTATGTTCTCTCCTTCACCACAACTTGACACTTTTGGTTCAAAGCATATTGTAAATCATATACTTTACCTAAAGATATGCTAACACTCTCTCCCAGCTGTCGACTGGGATGAGATGCATATGCTGGGTGTCCTCGGTGACCCAGAAGCTGCCTGGGGAAGCTGCCTTTATGAAGTGATGCAAGAGCAGTGAGACAAAGTCAAACAAAAACAGAAAGCCCAATGGTGGTCAAGCTCTCTTTTGAGCCAGGTCACCAATATCATAAATCAAAGGTTGGAAAATTGACCCTGCTTAGACTTATTTTAGGTGGTAAAATGTATCTAAGAACTGTCAGCTAATGAGATCAGAAGAGGATGATGGTTTTAAATAAAAATTAACATACTGCACTGCAGCTTGAGCCATTAAAACAAATGGAGAACAGCCAGTCCTGTTGTACCAGAAACAGATGACAGTGTTGAGTCTTGTGGTGACGAGGAATGTCTTCAGAAGGCAGTCGGAGCTGTTGGTGTCAGAGCGGCATGAAATTGTTTTTATATTTACATTATAACAGAGCCTGGGACTGGTTTATCTACAACATGCTGGTTTTACTGAGTTTATCATTTGAAATGATGTTGCAGGAAAATTCCTACGTTTTCTGTCTTATCCCCTGAGCTTACTTCAGTACTGTGTGTGAGCTGTACTCTGGTTTGAGTTCAAAGGGATATTTGCATGTCAATGTAAATTTACTAGCAATGCAAAGTTGAACTCAGGTTGTTTTTCTACTCCTTATGGACAAGCTAAGCTAACTGGTTGCTGACTGTAGCCTGATATTTAACAGACAGATATGTGAATGGCATTGAGAGTACTCAGTCCAGAGGAAGATGAATCATAGCTCGTCACCTCCTGTATTGGATTCTTTGGTGGTTACTGCCACAGATGAGGCAGGGCGGATGTCAAACACAAGTATGCCGCATTCAGTTCATTGACATCTGTATTTCTCCCTGTGGAGTTACGCACTAGGTGCTGTTGTGTGGTGGTCTGTTAGTTAGCGGGATCTCTTAAACTGGCTGGATTAACCTATTGTAAACAGAGGCCCATTTGAAAAATCTTTGATGCTGGGGGCCTGTGTTAACCTCCATTGAGAGAAGGTCTCTCATAAAGTATAAATATTTCCCAATGAACATGTCAGTGCAGTCAGAATGACTGAAGTCCTTGTGTAGGTGTTTAAAAACAAGTTAAACAAGTTAGTCAAATTCTTAGCCATCGTGTCAACATAACATATAACATATTTCTGTTTGGTGTTTATCACTTTCAGCAATAAAATGTTACACATCAGTGTATGTGGGAGATTCACAAACATTGTGTTTGTTCTGTAATTTGTAGACAGGCCATGTCTTACACACACACACACACACACACACACACACACACTTGTACTTCCATCTTTGTGAGGACACTCATTGACATAATGCATTCCCTAGCCCCTTACCCTAACCTTAACCATCACAACTGAGTGCCTAACCCTAACCCTGACCCTAACCTAAACCTAAACCTAATTCTAACCATAACTCTAAAACCAAGTCTTAACCCTCAAAATGTGATTTGAAGGTGTCTCAAAAAGTGAGGACCGGCCAAAATGTCCTCACTTTCCCAAAATGTCCTCATTAGCAAGTACAAGTACACACACACACACACACACACACACACACACACACACTGTCGTCCCAACATTTGGCTGTAACCTTCCACAAGCCTCAGCCATTGTAAGGCCATGATTGAGAACATGGTCCACAATTGTGGCCCTTATTTTACTGGGAACCGTGTCCTTGGCTTCTTCTTCCTCTTCCTCTGTTTTGCCCTGTACCTTTCCTCCACACAGCCTTACTCCTCTTCTTCCTCCTTGCTGTTCATTTCCTTGTTGTTGTTAGAAATTGAAACTATGTGTTATGCTCTGTCTATGTTATTCTTGGCAATAGAGGGTTCATGAGATGCGTCAGTGAGCTGTTTTAGAGAACTGGTAGTTCATTGGTTGATCCAGTGCTTCACACATTTCCTTCAATAGTGAAAGCCAAAACTCACTTGAGAGCACGTAAGCACAAACCATTAAAACAAGATTTTAACACATTTGATTAGAAGATCGACACCTCATGTGTTTAATATAAAGTTGTAGCCAGCAACCTATTAGCTTAACGTAGTTTAGCTTAGAGCCAGGATAAGTGATTCCACATTTGCAGTCTTTATGCTGTGTGAAGCTAACCAGCTACTAGCAGTAGCTTGTTCTAAACAAGGTATTACCCATTTGAATAGTAATAGCCGTAAGTGGTTCAGTTCAATTTTATTTGTATAACACCATATCATAATATACATTATCATCTTCTCATGTAATTCTCAACAAGAACAGAATAGCTGTATTTCCGAAAGGGTCGGCCTGTTTCCTTAACTGTGTTTTTGTCGGATTGCAAAGTGCCTGATAAATTGATAATTTAGTCTACTGTGGCTATGATTTTGTACAGACACTGATAGCTTATCTGTGCAAATAAACCTCTGACGCGGCCCAGGGTTCAGATGAGAAATTGCAGGAAGTGAACTGCAGTTGGACTTCTCTAATCCCTCTGTCTTCACACATGCAATTATTTCTTATCCATGCTTGTGGTGGCTGTAGGGATGGAAGTGTCAGTCTGATACTTGGTTTGTCTGCTGCTTTGGTCCAGACTTAATTCTCTAATCAACTATTAGATGGACGTTTATGATGTATGATGTAATGAATTAGGTGATCCCCAGAGATATTAGTGCCACCATAAGGCTGATACTTGCGGATGGAGTCTATGGGATGGAACTTTGTCTAAAACTTTCTTCCCATGAGCCTCAGCTGTACTTTGTGCTTAGTGTTAATTACTGAATTTTAGCATGCTAACATCCTAAACTAAAGGGGTGAAGGTAAATGTTCCACCTGCTTATCATGTTAGCATGCTGATGTTAGCATTTAGCCACAAAATGCAGCCTACAGCCTCACAGAGCTGTTAACATGACTAACTCCCATGATGCCATAGTATTTCTAACATTTACTGAATCTAAACTAGTATTGATGATAACCATGATATTTAAAAAATTAAATATTGATATTGTGTTCATAATACATATGTGATAATATTGGGATGGCAGCTGTTAGGCCTTGTGGGTCTTTTGTTTATCAGTTCATCTGGTTGCCTTTTCAATATCTATTCAATGCAATTCTTTTATATACACTTTTGTGCAGTTATGGTTGCAGACTCTCTCTCCACCTCTCTACACGCATATCTGAGTCTAATTCATTTGCCAAAAAATAAACAAAACTCAGAATAAACAAAATTAAAGATGAATATGGCTGATAACATTATTACGTTATGTTATCATCAATTCTTTTTGGCCACAATAATCGTGTTGTGAAAATCTGATATCGTGACAGCCGTAATCTAAACCTGCAGATCTGTGGACACATTGAGCGAAGCATTTCTTATAGAAGGTGCAGTTGATTCTTCTCATGTCAATGTGTGGAAAAAGCCACAATAAGGTAACTATAGATGTTATTCCTTAAAGTTTCATCTGCAGGGTCAACAGCAGTGGGGTCAAAGATATTGTGTGTGATCAAACAGTTAAACAAACATCAGTCATAATCCAATCAATGATGTTGACTGAATATTTCACAGATCTTGTGTTTGATAAATGGACAGACAGGCTATTGACAATCCATAGTCCTTCTCCCAGAGTCATTGTGAGGGGCAGAAAGGCTCCTGGTTAAACCCCCCCCCCCCACTGGAACAGACACCAGACTAATGGCAGTGCCACCAGTGTGGTACCAGTTTGGTTCCCAGCCTGGCTTGGAAAATTGAGCCCCACTGTGATGGAAGCAATAAAACACAAAACTGCTTCCTAAGTTCCCTTATGATTCATCTATTCCCTGCATCAGTGAGGAGCAGTGAGGAGGCAGAGTGTGATGTAGAGCCTGTCATAAAGAAAACAGTTTCAGGAGTATACAGTATAAAGGAGCAGGTGAACTCATGGAGCCCACTTTGTCATTTCAAGCTGTTAGCAGCTGTTAACAGTTTGTCTGCTCTGTAATTTTTCATTTCAGTCTCATAAACATGCCGTCCACTTATGGGCATAAGGTCTGAAAGCTACTGAATCTCCCTGTCCCTGTGTGAAAAGCTTTTAATCAAACCAGAGTAGTTTTGTTGTTGTTTTTTTTCATTTGCAGTTTCTGTAAATGTCTGCTCTGGCTCACTGTATAACAAGGTGTCATCTGTTAGGATTTATGTTGTTAACCAAAGGAAATCCGTCAGTGCCAAATCACAATTTGGCACTGAGCTTTTGTACCACGGCTGAGTCACTACTGTTGGCAGGGGGAGAGCATTTCTATGGTTTTACTAATAACTTGCTGATTATGATTTCAGGAATTTTAAGTTGTTTTCACATTTGATTTGTTTGTGCCACACAAATAGACATCTGTCTGTTATGAAAGTGTAAAAAGTCTTAAGACTAAAACCTGTTCTGAGCACTGCAAGTATTATTAAAACCGGCTCCATCTGAACTAGACCTGTTCATCATCTCTTTAAGCGTACTCTCAGTGGCACCACCTGTTGCAGCTAATCTCTGCAATCATCTGGTTAATGCCTGTCTTTTCTGGACCTGATCATCAGAACTATGCTCTGGATAAGAGCGTCTGCCAGATAATGTAAATGTAAATATTTGCATGACTCATCTTCGTCTTAGGGATCAGCTCACGGTGTAGTGCAGTACCGAGGTATAACATTTCAGGTTGACAGGCCTCAGGACAGTAGCTGCTGTACCACAGAGGATATTGAGATCACGATCAAGGTCGTTTTTAAGGGAACGTCAGAGGGTTTTTAACATAGGTTGTAAAGGGAGTTCACTTTAAAGTATACTTAGCTGACACTTTAAGGCTGCTAGTATTACAGTATGTTTACAGTGATGTCCCTCAGTTGTAACTCACTTTGGATAAAAACATCTGTCAAATGAGTAAATGTAAAGTTATAAAAATGTTTAGACTCAGAATATTGAAGTTTGAATACTTCCAGGGTAAATAAACAAAGAATTGATTCTGTATTTCCTCACCAAAATTGTATTCCCAGTTGTGTATTGAGTGCTTTGGAACAACATGTAGACCATGGGCCTGCAGACAATTTAACCTAATTGAACAGGGAACAAGAAAAAACTGTTTACTAGAGTTTTGTGGAGAACTTTTGGGGTCTGCTTAAAGTTTTCTTGAGGTGCAACATTCTGGTTAGAAGGTCTTCTTTAATGTGAATACTCAAAAATACTAAATAAATAAATACAAAGGTTGGTCTGATATGTTCTCTACCCGATTTCAGAGCTAAATTTGCAAATGTGCCTTTGGGTTTTGTTGTCCTTCCCAACTGAGCTCAGCAACCCATGACTTCAAAATAAAACATCTTTAACCCCTTCTGTATACGCCTTTTATTTTTTGACCTGTGCCACTTCCTGGTGGTGGTTTATGCATTGTACAAATGTACAAAGGTTAACAATCATTCTGATGAAGAAAACAGCTCTGAAGCTTTTTCACAGCCTAGCAACCCAGACGTTTTATTATCAAAGGCTCATAACTGATCTATAAAACATTAGTAAATGATTTATTGACCATTAATACAGATGTTTGTGTGATGCATAAACCACTGTTGGGAAGTGGAAGCATATAACTCTTTCATATAAGGCATTTATAAAGGATGATTGTTTAATAAATGATAGACTACTGTCTGACCCATGAGTCTACTGCTCTGGCATTACTCTTCCCTTTAGAGCGCCTACACAACCTACTTTGGTGCATGATTTTATTGACTTTGATTATAACTTGCTTGTAAGCGCTACATTTTTTTTATTGTCTACAACTCATAACTTATTTTGTTGACCACTCTTTTTCTTGAAAAGCATTTAAACGCCTAATCTTAGCACAGTTTTGTTTTAAAAACTGTATTAAAGGCGACCTCATATGGAAATGGAAATAATCCTAAAAAAAAATCTGGTGTGCTGCCGCTTAGCTCCTGCGGGCTTTCCCATCTGAGCTCAGCAGCCTGCCTGGAGCGTCTCATGCGGTTGTGGAGGAGGTCTGGTTCATAGTCTTTTGGTGAAATCTGGCTCTGGTTTATAATAATGCCATAATATATTTGTTTTATTTATTCATGGCCATAGATAGATAGATCGATGTGAACTCGACCTACGCTCTCATGACTGGAAGGTCTAAACTTGCTGAAGGAGGAGACAGGTTAGGCAGTAACTGGTGAGGACCTCTAACGGAGGCCTGGTCGATTTTGACGGATTATGGCAAGTTGCCTGTGTGTAAAGTTGAGGATCACTTAGTGGATCAAGGTAGTTGTCTGTGGCAGCAGCTGGCTAGAGGCACTGACAGAGGCCATAGCCTGTCTGGCACAGAATGCTTCCTCATTGTCTCTGAACTGATGTGAGGATGGCATTCAGCCAAATGACTAAAATTATCATATTATCACATTATTATCATATTCTAAGGCTGAATCAGAGGCTGAATGAACATTTTAATTACTATTTTGCTGTGACAGTGTGGGGACCATCACTCTAGCACAAGATCATGTCCTTTGTCTGAGGCTTTTACAAACCCCGGCTCTTGGCTTGATGGTGCCTATATGGGTGGCGAGCTTCCCGCGGGAGTTCAGCACATGCATGTGAGTAATACAGAGGAGCAGATGGGAGAAATGACTGTGAATGGACGACTCAGCTTTCAAAGTAAAATCCCCAAGGAGCAACACCTCTGTGTTTCATTTACGATGCAACACGCCGAGAAACGAGAAGACAGCTGAGTCTGTGCTAAGTCAAACCACATGTTTTTCCCCTGCAGGCTGTGACGTCAATACATCCATACATTAGGCCTTTATGGAAACAAAACTGCGTGAGGCTTGATGATAAAAGACGAAATCTTGTCATTGAGAACGAAATCCAGTATTTTTCAGCTGCATCCCTGAAAAATCAGCATAACTCAGCAGGACTGTCAAGGTAAGCAACAGTTTAAGGCTAAAGCTGGCTAAATAAAAACAAGTCAAGGTTAAGTTATTATTAAAAAAACAAACAGACAAAAAAAAAAAACATTTATTTTTTATCGTCTAGATTTAATTAAGCCTGCGAATACAAGTCTGTTATTTTATAGTTTAATGGGGCAGTTGGATTATTTCAAAATGCGTTATTTTAACAATATTTAGTTTTTCCGGGTCGGATCAATAGTTATGGATCCTGTCCGTAATGTGCAATTGGTATGATTTAGGTAAAGAAAGATATACGTGGAGGTGGAGGGGTGGGGTGGGGGGGGGGGGGGGGGTGGATGGGTCTTTGGTTGGGCAGGATTACGAGGTATGCACAAGGGCAAAGAGTAGCGCATGCTTTTATTTTGAAAGCAGGCTGCCTTTGGGTGCGTGCCTGCCAGTAGAAATTGACTGCAGCAGCCACAGGCCAGCCTGTTGCGCACTTGGCGGCGCACATAGTCAGCACACCAGAGCTGCGTGGATGGACGGAGCCAGTAACGGACTTCCCTCACTGACTTTTTAGGCTGTTTCATGATTGGATTCTTGTCGGGTCGACCTTTCGTCTAATTTAATAAGGGCTCATCACGACGTGCCACATTTACGCACCCAGGGAGTGTGGGCAAAGCGGACACTCGAGGTGCGTGTGTACCTATGTATGTATGTATGTATGTGTATATGTATGTATGTTTGTATGTATGTATGTATGTAGGGTGTGTGTGAGTGGGTGTGTGCTGTTGGATGCGGATTTTAATTTCGCAGACTTTCCTCTTGGACACACAGGTGTGCCTCTGCCTCCCCGCCTGTGTGTGTGTGCGCAGCTGTCCCTCCAGCAGTCCAGCAGCAGGCTACTTTCACTTTCGTCAGGCGCGGAGTATAGTCTGTTTATTGCTCAAGCGGTGCTTTAACTCTTGCCAGAGGAAAATGACACTATGGTCCCTCTGATGAGGTCTGCAACGCTAATCAACTGTGACTCAGCATGCATGGACTTATGCAGCCAGTCGCGACATCATGAAGTTTACAGCAGCTGCCACTGATCATGAACGGTAAAGTGAGACCCTACTGACCCCAGAGGGGAGCATAGATTTCCACAGCCAGAGTAGGCTACTACAGCTCAACTGCACAAACAGGTCGCCTCAGGCAGATCCAGCTCCTGGTCGAACCTGTGAAGTGCGTGTGGTGCGCTTGCAGCTGAGGTTGAATCAAAACTTTCTTCCAAACTAGTAAAAATTATTATTTCTGAAAGTGGACATGTCTGGAGAAGTCAATGAAACCACAGGCAGTTCACTCTTTTACAATTTGCTCAACTGACCGAGCTTTAATTCTTTTTGATGAAGAATGAATAAGCTTGTTTTTTTTCAGTAAATGCATATGCTGCAGGCGTTTCTGCTTCATCTGAACATGGCGCAGCCTTCAGGGGCCTGTGTCCTTGGCAGATAGCAAATGTAGGGAAATATACTGTAGGTCCAAAAAAAAAAAAAAAAAAAAGCAGAGAGGGAACAGGAGGGTAAGAGAACAGAAGAGGAAAGCTGCGGTGAGTAAGCTGCAAGCAATGTGTGTGTGTTTGTGTGTGTGTGTGTGTGTGTGTGTGTGTTTGCTTGCGAGTGCCATCCCAACAATCTATCTTTGTGAGGACAAGTCTGAGGTTTAGACCTGCAGTGGTGCTTGTGTTTTTGTGTGAGGACATTTTGACCCACTCACAGGTCACTGTGTGAGGCTTATGGCTGCTTGAGGTCAAGCCGTACAATAGGTTTGAGGGATATAGTTAGAATTAATGTGTCCTAGGGGACTTGACATTGGGGGCCTTTGAAAGAACAAATAAACCTTTCATCTTGTAAAAATTCAGGATGATCCCAGACTGTAATTTTCTGAGTGTACCCTGAAGGCAGTTTAGAGATTAAACTTGAATGCATTATTGGCTGTATGGGTGCAAAAGGTTCACCATGAGAGCTGCCATATTGTAACATATTGACAATTTTGTGTTTGGTCAGTCAAGCATCCCTGCACCCTATTAACACTTTTGTAGTGCTGGGCAGCAGCTTGTAAACGCTTCTGACTGAATTTGAACCTGAGGTTAGCACATCAGTTTTAAGTCTAACCAGTGTGGAAATGCAGGCTGCAGATGTGTAATATGAGCGTAAGTGGCTTTATTGCTGTAGTAGTTATAGTAGTTAAGTAGTCCTAAAGGTTCACAGGGGAAGCCAATTTGTTGTGACATTAAAATTATATTTGTACAATCTTTAACCTTGGCCAGTTTATTAATCTGCTTCCAAACCCTCAACTATCGTTATTCATTGCTATAGTTAATCTTTATGCACCCCCACTGGAACATACTAAAACTTCCTCACTTTGGCTGCTTGTACTCTAAAGGTGCCTGTCTACATGCTGCATGATGTAATTACAACCTGCACACTTTTTCAACCTTTTCTGCTGGTTGTGAAACCAACTGTTGGGTTTAGCCGTTTGTTGAAATCTGCAGCAACAGGCTGGCAGCCTGCCACAATGACTTCACCACAGGTGGCATATTCAACCAGCCAGTAAGTCACTGATATATAGCCAGCTGGCTGCTCACTGATGTGCAGCTGTGAAGTCCTGGAATAAAATTGGCAAGAGGTAGATCAAGAAGGCGAGGAAGCGACGAAGAGGGAGATTAAGACAGGAAGAGAGGAATAAAAAGTGCAAGTAAGAGAAGCAGAGACGGAAGGAATGACTCATAATTTAAATTGTTTATTGTCTGGATAAATACTGCACATAAATATTATGTGATAGTGAGTCATGTTTAAATATCCTCTCTATTATCTATGAATTACATTATTGACATGTCGTCATGTCATCAGTATGTTGTGTCCCAAAAGGACAACAATTTATTTCTAAACAACAAGAAGTTGTTTAGAAATAACATATTCTGTTGAGTGACTTTAACAAATTGGTGACATTCACCAGTGATTATACAGATTAGTCCCTGTATGTGTATTCAAAACATCAGAAACATTCCTGAGCTTTACTGGAGTTTACTTGAGATTGGAACATGTTGTTGATGAGGCCCAGGCGGCAGGCAGTGGGTGTGCTGCTCTGACAGTCTCTTAATTGATTTGGAATGCAGTCTGACAGTGTGAAATTTATACACTTTCCTTTTATCTTTATTGTCTTCTGATTTTGTGTGCTGCATGCTGTGCTGCTGCACTGAGCCGAAGAGTTGAATCTAAAATTACCTTGTAGTTTGACAGAAGGTGTGAGATTTTTGAATGCGAGCAGACAAGCATATTGTCTTTATTAGAGGCACATCTGTTAACCACATGTGAAGAGGATGCTAGAAGATAAGATGGGGTTAAGGATGAACAGCAGGACTTCTCTTAACCTGTAGAATCAGCTAATAGGAAGACTGGCCTTTATTGGTGATGAGTGGAAGCTGGCTGTGCTCAGTTGCTAAGTTCTGTACTCTGTGGGACCCTTGTAAATATTTGCATGGATGCTGATGTTAGTTTGAGAGATTGTAGGTGAGATACAGAATTCCCTCTGGGTTCAGAGCAAAACCAAATATGTTTTTTTTTTTTGTTTTTAATTTATATCTAAATTTGCCAGGATTTTCAGCCAGTTTGAAATTGCACTTATGCACCTTCAGAATTGTCCTTGCATGCTGAGAAAAATTAAAAACTAAAACAAAATCAAACAAGTAAGTCAGGTTTATGTTTGTATAAAATTCAATGTGTGTAAAAGAATATGCAGCCAGTACGCACAGTGCATTCTCCCTGCACTTCATTTTCAACAACTTTTCTATGGCCCCTTCAGGCCACTAACATCCATCGTCCAACCACAAATTGTCAGCTTCTAAGTACAGGTGTGAACTGACGTACTCGGAGCTGACCACTTGTGATCAGATCACCAAAGATGCATATTATTGCCAGGTCTGAACACGGCCTATATGAGCCCAGCTCTTTTAAATCTGAATGTATGAGACATGTTGTAGTGTTTTGGTGATTAATGAAACAGTGGGGGGCGCCCTGGATTTTCTAACATAGAAATACTAGGCCCGTTATGACTTTATTGTGTTTTACAAAATTGAATCACGGAGGATGAATTTGGTCTTTTAGTCAACTACGTATGACTTTAGGGTTGGAAATGTTGGTCAGTCCACAACTTGACTCTAGACTGAAATAGCTCAACAACAATTGGATGGATTGCAAAATAAATTTCATACAGATGTTCATGGTCCCCAGAGGGGGAATCCTGATAGGTTTTAGTGCCACCAACAGGTCAAAGCTGTCAAAGGTTGCTGAGGCCATGGTTCTCTGCTGAAAAATGGTAGATTGCTCCCTCTAAATTGGTGGTGGGTTGCTCACCCAAGTGAACAAGTTTAAGTATCTTGGAATCCTGTTTACTAGTGAGGGTGAAATGGGCAGGAGGATTTCTGCAGTGTCAGCAGTAATGAGGATGTTGTATTGGACTGTTGTGGTGAAGGTGGAGGCGGAAGGCAAAGCTTATGATTAACCAGTCAATCTACGGCCATGAGCTTTCAATGACCAAAAGAATGAGACTGTAGATACAAGGAGCTGAAATGAGTTTCTGCCATTGGGTGCCTGGGCTCAGCCTCAGACATTCAAAGGGACCTTGGAGCTCCTTTGCAATGAAAGGAAGAAACTGAGGTGGCTTGGGCACCCGATCAGGATGCCTCCTGGGCACCCTCTTTTGGAGGGTTTCCAACTAGAAGGAGACCCCTTGGTAGACCAAGAACTTGCTGAGGGGATGCTGAAGGGATCTTTCTGGAAGTGCTGGAAAATGTTGCTAGGGGAAAGGGATGCCAAGAATACCCTGCTTAGCCCGCTGCTACCACAACCTGACCCCGGATAAGCAGAAAAAAATGGATGGATGGATGGATTATTAGTCTAACAGCTAAAGCCCATGTGGAACATGAATGAAAAGCACAGTATTTCAAGCAGAGTGCTAGCCTAATGTGATTGAAAAAGGATTAGGGGGTATGTGTTGTTTTATTGTTTTAGCTTTCCCCAACCCTTACCTCAACATGCATTTGTAGGACTTGTTTAGTTTCGTTCGTAGTAGAAAATCGTCAAGTTTTTTATGTTTGTTTCTGGTTGTTTTAAGTGAAGCTGTCTGTTCAATGCTTGTTCACCTGCCTACATGCAACTTGTATAGCCTTTATACATGTTGATTTGTAAAGCAGATGCTGCATTAGAAATCTGGGCATTGTTTTCTACAAAGTGATAAAGAACAGTATTAATTTTGTCTTAATAAATGTTAAAGTGGATTGTCTTCCTCAGTAGTTCTATAGAAAGTGCTCAGAGAAAGTGTCAGTACTCCCTGCAGATGGTAGATGACTCATCTGCACTGTTATACTGCTGTAATTTATTGTCATTCCTGTTACTTTAGCTCTAATCTCTGTTTTTATTGCCCGACTGATTTTCATTGAGCTATGCCATTTGGTCATTAGCCATGTCGACAAACCAGAGCTTGTCCCTGCAACCTGGTCCAGGTTGAGGATCAGCTGTCAGACAAACAGTTTGTCTAACACAGATTTGACAGTTGATTGTGTGGAGAATATTTTAGTAACAGTGACAACGATGTTAACTAGCTGGTGGGGCATGAAGAAAAGTCAGAGAATCACCAAAGTTAGAAGAATTGTAAGGGCCATGAATGTCATCAAAATTTTATGGCAATCCATCCAGTAACTGAGTTCTTTCAGTCTGGACCAAAGTCGGGGTGAGCAATCTGGCCAGTGTAGAATCACAGAATTTACACTTTTTGTGTAGTTCATATGGAGTATTTGTTTGGACATGGCTGTTATTTATTTATGAGGTGCTATGTGTAAATCTTTTGATTTGAGCCCCAGCTCATCCTGCTTTGTGTTTGATTTTATAGATTGTCAAGATTGTAGGGGACCACAGGACCATTAGCTTTAACTCATGACCAGGATGGGTGATTGGCTGCTTTGGGATCACCAAGGACATATTTCTTTTTACACATATATATTTTTTTAACACATTTTGCCCTTAGGCAGACTTGGGTTTTTCAGTATTAAAATCCAACTTGAAAAAAAACCTCTAATTCTAAATATTTTATTGCCTATGTTTAATGGTTGATTTGGAGTTTGGCTTATAGCTATACTAGCAGCACTGGTCTGGTTGAATATTCAGTTGGTCTGAATGGAAATATCTATAACTACTGGAAGGATGGAAGTGAAATCTTGTACAGATATTAATACTTTCTTCAAGATGATTGGCGATAACTTTGGTGATACTCTGACTTCTCATCTGGTCCCATCATCAGAGTGAAAGTTCATTTTGTCCAATACTTTGGTTTATGACCAAATACCAGCAAAAGTAATGACATTCCCATCAGCCTCAGCTATACTTTGTCAAAGAAATTTGAGACAATGATTCCACATAAACTTTACCAGAACATTTGCATATGATACTTATTGGAATAAGATTTTCCAATTCAGTCTTAGCAGACAGTTCCAAAATTATAAATATAAAAAAATATAAAAATTGAATAGCTTTGGTGCTTTCTGCTGGTGTCATCTTTTGAGATAACATGAAGTGTAGACGCACATGTTCTGTTCAGACAGAAAAAAATCGCATTTCGTGTTAACCTTTTAACAGGTCTTAATTTACAAGTACAACAAAATACAAACATTCCAGAAAATTTGAGAGTTTTCAGGCTTTAACTCTGTCTCTGTCTCTGGGGTTAATGGCAGTTTTATTCCACCATCTGTCTGATTGTTTGCCTATCTTCCTTTCTAGCTCCCTGACTGTTTTTTGTCTTTTGCTTTCAGACTGTCAGCAGCGGGAAATACACAAGTACAAGAGCCATAAAAACCAGGAACTGTCTCCGCCGGCATGTTTCAGAGATTCTCAACAATGCAATGATGACATGAAGCCTGACGATCCATGTGTGCCCCGCTTAACACACACACTGAAGAGTTACAGACGCCAGCGTTGTAGCAGCAGCAGCAGTGTGTGTGTGTGTCTGTGTGTCTGTATGTGTGTGTCTGTTTGTGTGTGTGTGTGTGTGTGTGTGAGTGAGTAGCCAGACCTGTGTATTTGTGCATACACATTCTGCTGAGTTTAAAGCACTGTGGAGCTGAGGACTTAAGCCAGAGTATGGTCCAACTGTCCACCTCAATCTGCCTGGTGGGAGGCCTTTTGGGTAAGAGACATTTGTGTGTGTGTGTGCGTGCATGTGTGTTGGCTTGGTTTTTGAGGGTTAAGACTTGGTTTTAAGGTTAGGATTAGAATTAGAAACCACATATAGTCTGGTTTTCTTGCATCCTTCAAGCACGTGAAAAGATGTGAACATATTTTACGTGTTTATGTGTGTATGTGTGTGTGTGATGTCACACAGTGTGAAAGCACAATGCACTGTGCATGCTGTATCTGATGTGATAAGCAAATCATTGCAAAATAATTGTACAACCTTCTTTTAACTAATCAATGCAGTACTCTAACGCTACAACTCAATTTCTTTTCTATAACTTAGTATTTTATAGGGCTTCAGGAGTGTGGCAGCTGGTGACACACTATTTTATATATATATATATATATATATATATATATATATATATATATATATTGAAAAGACATTTGTGTAACACAATGTGACTCTGCAGTTTGAGGGACAATAATAATAGTTTACTTTTAGGATAAGCTGCTTGGGACAAAACTTGTGGATTGGCCTCAAATGTGTCTCAAACTGTGACATGTGATATGACCTGTAGGACTGGAGTTACTTTCACCTCTGTCTTGTCTTGTTTCTGCACTGGATTCAAGTGCAAATACTTTGATTGGCTACACTCGCTGTCAGTCATAGGTCAGTCACTGTGGAATGTGCTTAATATTCTTATTGCCATTAAAGTATGAGATTTTTTTGAAAGGTTATTTACAGTATGTACACTATGTTGGCTGTAATGTGTGGCCTGTAAACACTGTAAACAGTTGGGATTAGGGCTCCAATCAATGTTATTTTCATTATGGGTTAATGAGCTGATTATTTTCTCAGTTCACTGATTAATCCTTAAGTCTGTTCAATATGAGATCTCTATGTTTGGATAGGCTGCTTTATTATTGAAAAACCATTCATTATTGGAACCATCTTTGGCATAGTGAGATACTCACATTTATGATCCTGGATTGCTGTTCTGTCGGGGGCCCGTTAGGAACACTGTTGTTGTCAGTCCCTGTGTTGGATGGTCCCCATTTGTGCCCATTTTGAGGCATTTGGTGGTTTCCTTGGAGGAGTCTATGAATAAATAGTGGGGTCTGGCAATTAATTAATGTTCACTGTCTTGTTTATTTATGGGTATTACACATTTAAGACTTCAAGGGTCTGAACCCTTCTGACACAGATGCGGGTGTGGGGTTGGTTGCTTGGGTACAGATGACCCTGGACCTAGGCGAAGGAGGGGCCCGTGCAAAGGTCATGCAGATGTCTACATGTGAACTATGTAAATTTATAACATATACATATATGTTGAAGACACGCCAGTCAGCTGTGAGCTGCTAGTCAATATTGACTGCTTTTGCAAGTGGATAATGTATTTATTATCTAACTCTGATGCTGAATGTCTGCTCCCTCAATTCAGATGTATATTGAAAAAATATATTCATTGACTGATCCTGAAGAGATGTAAAGACAGTCTGAGCCAGAGGTCAGTACCTAGAAAACTTAAGAAAACACCCATGAGAAGTGTGCTGCTTTGGCAGTTCGTGCAGCAAGAGAGAGCCAGGAAGGGATAGCTGTAGCTAGTGAAGAGAGAGATGTGGGAGAGGAGGGGGAGGAGGACAGCAGCCAACATGCTGCTGTGGGGAAGCCAGAAGGGTCAGAAGCAACAGGTGAGATTGACAGAAAAAACAGAGATATATACTGCTCAGTTATTTATTTGTGACAAAGTACCTGGGTAGTATCACCCCCACTGAGCTGACCATGACTAATGCTAACCCTACACCCACTGCCCATAGCCTAATTGCAGCCCATTCCCAAGTACACCATAGGTGGGCCATGTATCTTTGGCCATGAAAATACCAATCGTCTATCTCCCACAGGCTTGGTACCTCAACTATCCTTTTTGCCTCAACCATAAAAACAGGATTCTCCACATCTTTGTGGGGCATAGACATAAATGTGACAGTGATTCATGAATGAGAAAATGAATGAAGACATTGAGATTCAGTTTGTCACGTGGATGATCACATCAAAACACTGTTTAAATATGAGCGGTCATTAGGCTGCTGCGGACAGAAGCTCCAGTGTTTTCTTTTATTGGTCTCTTTAGTAACATTAAGAAGACCCAAGCTGTCACTCTAGTTTTGACAATGACCGTATTTCCTGCAGGCCGGCAGGTTAGTAAGAGCTATTAGTGGGTTCAACATTTAACTGGTTGCCCTAATTGTTTGCCTGAGAATAAATGCGACTGAGACAGTGGAGGAGATAAAGACAAGATGACCTCACAGTAACCTCACAGGACACGGGCTCTTGTGTGTGACCATTGTTGACAGTTTATAGATGGGTCTTCTGAGGACCTTTGCTGCCACACTTAAGTGAACTTACTTTATTAATTACTAGACTCACTGCATTACCTCTGTTAACCCTCATGACAACTGAAAAAATGCATCCAGTGTGTGTTCTGGTCTGAATTAAAAGGAAAACCAATGAAAAGAAAATGGTTTAAAATAACTTTTGAAAGAAAGCTCACTGACTACTAGTATCTATCTATCTAGTACGGGCATGAGTTTTATTTGTCCAGTTTTTGAGATACAGCTGCTTCTGTGATTTCTGGCACAGTAATGATATAATAAGAAAATAACAGAATGGTATTTTTTGTGTTGCGCACATTATTCAAAAATTGAATTAAAATTTGGGTTTGGTGCCAATCTAAGACTTCTGAGAGATCAAGCTTTCTAAGCGTCCAGATCTGTATTTTCTGGGTTTGGTCCACACTTGACTGTAGCTTTCTGCCAAGTCAACACTCTCCCATCTGATGTTTTTATCTTGTCTGTGTACCGGTATGTGTTGCCTTTAAGCGTGTGTCTGCTCCTTTGTGCCATGAAAACAACAAGCCGAGTTACCCCTGCATTCTCTAACATTTTACTATCACCCCGTGATATCATTGTTGTACCTGGTCTTACTTAGCTTTACACATAAATGAAAAACATACTATTCAAAAATGAATCTTAATGCCAAATGTGGTGTTCTGTTTATTGGTAGCAGCTGCAGTTGTAGTCCATTGTGGTAAATGACACTTTACTAGTCATGTCTGACAATATAAAGCTAGCTTAATATCTGACAAACTGTAGCTAAATTATATTGTTGACAGCTCCGGTCTGCAGCTGCTTAAGCTGAATGTCAGCTTTTTTCACATAGTCCCACATTTGAAAAGCCAATCACCTTTTAGGCTTATGTCCTTGATAAGTGCTAATGTATATTACATAGCTGTTGGTAAGTTACACTCAACAACTACCCAGGTAGCTGCTTAAAAGACTGGCTGACATCAACATGTTGTAGTCAGCTAGTTACATCATTTACCTACCACACTGCTCTCTGTATTTTCAAGTGTCTCCGTGCATTGGTGATAATTTATGCAAGTTAAGAATGGAAAGTTAATGATTTCATTATGTTGGAGTAACAAAGCTCATTTTCTTGTGATAACTTTTCTTATCTTGAGATAACAAAGCTTGTTTTCTTGTGGTAAATGATGAATTTATCTTATCTTGAGAAAACAAAAGGCAGAAGTCAAGATAACGAGATAACTTGTCATGTTTTCTCAAAATCACAGGACAATTGTGGAGAACTTGTAAATTTGAGTCTGGTTCACTTGATCTTACTGATTTCAGCCTTCAAAATCACTGTCCTCGTTACAGTTACTGCAGTCATGACTGTTGGAGAGGACTCTGAGCAGTAAGTTAAGGCATAAATTTGTCTTTTATCTGACATCAGTTGTTAAGACAACATATGCATGCTGGGATGGCACTGCTGATTTCTGATAAACATTCTGGCATAAGTAACAAGGGGAAACAACCTTTGGTTTTATTTTGTTATCTTTAGGAAACAAGCTTTTTGAATAACAGGGTGTCCTCAGGTGAAGAAAAGCAGCACCCCAAGTAAGACTGAATAACTGGGTCTATATAAACAAATCTCAGCTATACAACCTTCTTTAGCATATCCAAAGAAATTATACATACAAACAGCACGTTACGTTTTTTTAACAGGAGCTGCATTGTGGGTGGGCTTAACGGGCCCGGGCTCACCCACTTGTACAAATGGCCCATCCTAAATGGCCTGGAGAACTTATATTTGCTTAACTTTTTTTTATTCTTGAACATCTAAATATATGATGAAATAGTAAAAATTAAAAAATGTTTCCCTTTCTAAAAAGTAAAAGAAACTCTGATTGGGCTACGATCATGTGTCTGGACCAATCACAACTGGCCAGATGAGACTTGTTGACAACAATATTGACTTAGAAACATTATTTTTCTGTCTTTAATTCCTAATAGCCTAAAAGATGAGAAATGTTTGACAATAATAATTTTAAAAAACTACAAAACTACATTAACCTCCACTGCCGGATATCAGTCATTTCTGTTTTAGAGAGACTAATAAACTAAAGTTGGAAACCGTCAAAAAATGGCAAACATTATTAACTTCTGTAATTACAAGGCCCAGCCAAAATTACTTTGGCCCATCCAAAATTGAAATCCTGGTGACGTGCTTTGTTTTTCACAAACTTTCTCCACTGGCTCCTTCTTTAGAACATCGACCTTTTTAGTCCTTCTGCACCCAACTTTGCTACCTGTGGTTTTATGTCCAACACCTGCAGTTATTTACACAACTCACTCAACAACTGTAATTCAGTCTCTTCACCTTTTCTTATACCATGTGAAATACTATGACTCAGTGACTGAGAATATTTAAAGTGAACATTGTGCTACTTTATTCTACATCTCGCATAATGAGCACATACAACCATTCAAAAAGGTATGGTGGCCAACAAGAATCACAGAAAGCTAATTTACATTTTTACAATAGCGCTCTCAGCACTACACCAATGAATGATTTCAAATTTTGAGGCAACAGTCAGTTTACCACAGTCGCACATCTGTTATGTATTTGTTTCAGATGTTCCTGCATTGGAACACAGTACTGTACAAAGAGAATATTAACATATTTACTGATCACAGTCAAAAAATACCCCTGTCATAAGCATATATAGTCTCATTTAGCAAAAATAAAGAAAGACATGTTCTCTAGTGTTAACAGATTGCCGCCACTTTCAATCCTTGCAAACTGATCAAAATAAGAAAACATTGGCAGCGGTCTGGATGGTCAGAGAAATTTTTAAACCCACATGCACGACCATGTTCAGCTACTCTTCTTTAAACTTGTGTAGGAAAATCTAAACAATACAAAAGATTTTAAGCCCAAGCTGAAGCATGGTCCAATGAAGATAGATGGGCTGTATCAGGAGGAAACAGAACTGACAGCTCTTCATGGTTCAGGCACAAATGTTGTCAAGTGTGTGGAAGGTCAGTGTGGCCTGGCATCTCATCCTGTTAGTCAGCAATGCTTTATGGTTGCAGAGGTTGCTGTGGTGGGTGGGGTCCACATTTATCTGCAGTGCAAAAGCCTATAATAATAGAATACCCCACTGAGTCGGTAGTTAAGGTTTTAGTTCATGAATTTTTTTTAAAGGTTTAAAGGGGTTGGGTTTTTCACAAAGGTTTCCTCCCACAGCCCAAAGATATACAAGCTAAGAAACTCTAATCTGCCCATTATGTGGACCTGTTTGCCTGTGGTCATGTGCTATCACTCTGATATCCTGGTGACCTGCCCAACATACAGTGAGCCCTTTGGAATGACCTGGTGTTCTGCATTTCTTGGTCCAAAAATATGATCTGATCCTTATCTAAGACAGAAATGTAGACAAACATAGTCCCTAAACTGATATCACACAAACAATTATCATTTTTCATGTCTTTATTGAACACACCCATTAAACATTTATAGTGACAGTGGAAAAAGTACGTGAACACTTGGTTTTAATAACTGGTTGAACCTCCTTTGGCATCAGTAACCACAAACAAGCATCTCTGGTAGCTGTATTACAGAACTGTTTTTTATCTCAGCCACATTCTTAGGATGTTTGGTTGGATTGCTCTCTTTAAGTCATTCCACAGTATCTGCCCTCTGACTGGGACACTCCAAAAGGTGGATTTTCTTTCTTTTTGAAGTATTTCTGTAGTAGATTTTCTATGATGTTAATGTAATTTTTTTTGCTGAATCACCAAATGTCTACTGAGCTTCAGCAGGTGGACAGTCACCCTGACATTATCCTGTAAGATAAACTGATAAACTTGGGAAAAGATTTTCCCCTCGATGATGGCAAGCTGTCCATGACCAGAGCAACTGTAAGCCACACTTCCAATCTTGTTTCATTGACTGAACTCCCGACTCCAATTAGCATTTGTTAATGCCATTAGCTGAGGGGTTCATACACTTTTTTCAGGCTCCACTGTGAATGTTTGAATGATGTTTTCAATATGGATAGAACAATACTATGATTTGTGTCTTATAAGTTAAAATAGATTGTGTTGGTTCATAATTGTAAACTTGGATGATGATCTGACCATATTTTAGGACAGATTCCTACATAAATGGACATAAAAGAAAAAAACAAACAGTTCCCTCACTCTTTATCTTGTCACTGCTTCTTCTTTAATGCTTGCTGTGATGGAACCCAGCTGTGCAACTACCCTGATCAGGATAAGTCAGAGTAAAACTGAGCAGACTGATGACATCCTTGTCAGGGGTTGTTAACAACAGGCTTGATGGGGTTGTTTAAGGACACATCGTGCCGACCATAGATTTTTGATTCTTTCAAGTTCAAGTCCTTGGCTTCATCCCAGTGTTTTCCAGAAGCAATGAGACTTGTGGAAGCATGAGGAGAGCACTGGTAGATTTTTGTTATGTAGATAGCCTATATGTGGTAGCATCACCTGTCAAACACTATCAGCTATTAAAATTTGAGTTCTTATCTTAACCAGCCTGTTTTCTGTGAGTTTATATCTCAATTAATACAGCATCCAAAAGAATATTTTTAGTCAACATGGATTCTGTTACAATGCCAAAAAAAATTATTATTGCAGATTGAAGACCCAACTTGTTCAAGGACATGTTTGTTTCAACCCCAAGTTGATCCCACAGTCAGACCTCAGGTCTTTGGTGGGGGTCTGTCAATCTCTTTCTGTTGGATTGCCCACACCAAGAGCAACATGTGGTTATCCCCTCGGGTCCAAAGACATGACACAATGGGGCGTCTTTTAGCATGTACATCAGACAGGACAGACAGCAAATGTCTGATTTAATGTCTCATATCCTGGTGCTGGCAATGCACTAGTAATATTTTTACCTGGCTGTTGTACAGTACACTGATCCCTTTCTTAAGTAACAGTACCAGTGCAGTAATCTAAGAAATAGTACCTAAGTTGAATTGTATAAGTGCTATCAGCAATAAACTTAAAGAATCAAAAGTTAAAGTGCTCATTATGGCCCTTTGACTGATATTATATTTTAGCATTTTGCTGTTGAAGCCAGTCAAGACAGTGCTAGGGTCAAGGACCCTTCCAATGGTCACAATATATTCCTGAGGGGTTGTCAGATGATTAACGAGTCTTAAAGTTGCTCAATCAATCAATGCCCTTTTTTTCCTTCTTTCTTTTTTCGTGATACTTTTACCTCTTTAGGTCTTGAACAGTTTATTTAAATGGGAAATCGCTCTTTGTTGAAAAATTGTGTTTGATTAAATGAGTAAATGCTTGAGTAAATGTACTTGTATAATGTATGTTTACTTTCCACCTCTTCCATGTGGTGGCAACTTGTAATTAAGAGAGGATTATCCTAATCCCTTTCCAGTGAGCCTTTACCGTCAGTAAGTAAACTGAATTTATGGGCTGCCTTTTATTTGGGAGGATATGTTTTGCATCAAAACACTGAAGCTCTGTTCAGTATTATTCTTTTTGTTTAAGCTGGATGACAAAATGATCTGCTTTAATTGTTTCTGTCACTTCCAACCATTGGAAGTATGTTCAAATAGTCCTGAATCTTGGCCCTTGCAGAAACTTGTGTAGTGTTTGTTTGCTTGGAACTACTATCAGGGACATCATCTGGATAAGGTAGGGTTGATATGGATAAATAATCTGCTGCAGTATGTGTAGCAATAGAGAGATGATTCTTTGTTAGAAACAATATAGGAATTTTCTCATGGTACATCATCATTTGTCAAGATGTGTTAATGATTTAGGAGTTTCCTGTCCAGTGAACCACGAAGTGCCGGAAAGTTGAGCTTGAACTACATTCTGTTTGGTTGTGGTCAGTGTGGACAAGCTACCAATGTGTTTGTTCCACAAAATAAAATGAGCTCAAGCTGGTGGACTAGTTTAGCTATTTCAAGGAGAACCGTTACTTGTGTAGCAACTACTGAGGTTGTGTTGGGCCTCTGAGTGTTAGCTCTGTTTATTTGGCTTAATAGTGGACAGTTTCTGTTAAAACCATCATTGACTCCTGACATCCAATCTTCAAACCTGGCCTCAGGCATAGGTGAGGCCCACTTGGTGAAAGCCTCCAAAAGAATGATCCCCCCTGGGTACTGACAGAGGCTAAAACCCTAAATGTCAAACAAGCTATTTACTGTAGAGACACTTATTTAGCCTAGTGACTAGGATGCGAACCAACTGATGATACACTCTTTAGTTATTCAAAGTAATCTAGAGTTTTTGGTCATCATTCATAATCATTGTGGACAATGTTTAGTAGCTTCCAAACTGATGGAGTTGGACTACACAGAACTGATTTTTAGCTGGAATGGCTAAAGCTAACAATGTCAGTCAGTGGTTGGTCTATCGCTTTGGTCCTGACTGACTTATCTCAGTAACAACTGATGGATTATCATTAACTTTTATACAGCCACTCATGGTCCCTAGAAGATAAGTCTTACTGACTTTGGTGATGCCTGGACTTTTCCGATTGTATAACCATGAGGTTGACATTTTTGGTTTTCAGTGAAATTTCTTAAATATTGGATAGATTGTTATGAGCTCTGGTACAAACACTGTAGGAGTTATTGTAATACAGAGGACAAACCAAACGTATCAGTGAAATAGAGCACATTAGTCAGCTTGGTGTTCATGATTATAGTAAATGAGGCCCATTATCTGCTGACTACCACTCACTGATTACATGGTGTTATATATCATTGTTCTATCTGCTGAGAAAAAAACCTGTTTGACCAATGCAGCTAGGTGTTTGTGGCGCAATGTGATTCAACAGACTGAAACACGCTATGAACAGCTTCCTATCAAGTGCGTTTATAGAGTAAAAATGAATTCATTCAGTCTCTCTCTCTCGTGCACGCACTCACACACACGCACATTTATAGAGGCACGAACACACAGGTACGTACAGGCAGAGTTACAAACATGTGCTGACATGCAGATTCAGATACAGAAACACATTTTACAAAGCATTTATGCCCTCTCCGAATCTTTGACCTGTACAGTAACCGAACTAACTACTGAGGTATTCAACTTTTTTTTTGTTTTAGTTGTTTAATCAAAGGGCAGTTGTTTCCTTATAATATATATCACCAATGTAATGTGACTAATAATGTTTTTAATAATAATAAGAAACTGCTCAGTGAATGACTGGGATATCTCTATCAGTGGTTTGAATTTATCAGAACTAATACAGATAGCTAGAACTACCGCCTTGTGTTTGTATGCCTCAGCCAACCAGTGCAGTTTCAGTTGATTAGCATGTGAATTCTTGATTTATGGCCCAAATTCTAATCTGTTCATCCTTGAGTCCAGGAGAATGTTTTCGGCAGGTGTAATGAAATTCCTTGCAGGCGTTCATGAGATATCCTGTTTACAACAACGTGAGGTCACAGTGACCTTGACCCCTATCCGTAAAAATCAAAATAGTTCATCCTTGAGTCCAAGTGAATGTTTGTACCAGATTTGAAGATATTCCCTCAAGGAGTTTCTAGAATATTGCAATCATGAGAATGGGGCAGATGGACAGATGGATGGACAACCTGAAAACATAATGCCTCCAGCCACAGCTGTTGACAGCGTGAAGGAATAAAGAAAAGCAGCTGTGAAACCAAATTAATGGTTGTTCCATATGTGGCCTTTGCATTCTTCGTCTTGTGCAGCAGCGCTTTTGCTCTCTTACTTGTGAGTGAATAGACTTTGTCTTCAAAGTGGCAGCAGCATGTTGACCTGCGTGGGGGAATCAGCCTGTTATGAGGAAGAAGACATAGGGTTCTTTTCATTGAACATGTTGTAGTCAGAGATAGTTTTCTATGCAATTCATATCCTATTCAAACAGTAAAGGAGATTATTATTACTTTTTTCTCGAATTAATCACTAACTTTGTCAAGCTATATAGCTGTTCTTAGGACTGTTGTGTTGTTAAATGTGACGGTGTTGCAATTTTTAGGTAAAATGGTAAAATAGATCATAATAATACATAATAAATAACAATAATGATATATAATATTAGAATAATAAATTGAACCCTTTAGTCTAGCAGATTTAATGTATTCATGGTGCAATGGGTTGGATAGAGTAGCAGCTACAGCTTTGGCTTCCACTTGCACTCTAAGTAATTGATGTTGTAGTGGAACAACATTCCAAAGCAATTCAAATGCCCACAAGTGTAGTTAGTGTGTAAAAAGTGATTTCTGCTGAGGATAACAAGCTGCAGGTTAAACAGCACTTTTGAGAAGTCAGCACTTAAAGGTGGATCAAGAGAACAGAATGGACTAAGAGTATGCTTTATATATAGTATTTATAAATAAAATGTCAGATTTTACTGGTCACTGAATTTGAGTTTATGTTCTGTGGTCGGGGTCTTTTTTTTCCCCGACTTTCATTTCAGCTGCAAATCTTCCTAAAGGAAAAGAGATCCCACACCCTGCTCCTGCTCAGCATCACAATTTATTCATTTATTCATCCTTCACTTCTGATGAAAGTCTTATGGGACTGAAATGTTGATGTTGATGAATAAATTGTGATGCTGAGCAAGAACAGTGTTCGGGGTCTCTTTTCTTCTAAGACGACGTTCTCCGGCGCAACTGCACCAGATTATTAGATGTGCAAATATTTTCATTGAGGAGCTGTAAATGTTCTCTTATGAGGTGATCAAATTTATGAGAAAACTAAAGCGTCAGTATAGTAAAGTGAGTTTAAAAGGTAACAGGCAGACATGCAACCCACCCACTGTTTCCAAAATTATCACAGCTAGAAAATAACATACATTTAGCATTTAAACGTGTTTACAGTGGCATTAAAACTTATTGCTAGTTCTGACTACTTTTTTGGTGAGTACTTTGGAGGGTACTACTGAATATTTGAAATAGGTTGCACAAAGCCTTTGTGGTTCTAAGGGAAACCAACTGAAATGAAACCACTTGACTCAGTGTCATTTGGGTCTGAAGACTACAAATAAAAAGAAACTGGGGGTGTGAAGTTAGAAGGAAATCATCTACCAGACCTTTGTAGCCCGTTTGAGGTTACATTAGCTATTAGCTTAACATACAAACCTCTGACTGAACTGTTGATAGTTGAATTGTGGGCAATATATGCGCCAGGTTTTGGTTTCATCAGTTACTATATTGGTACAAATGAAAGACAAATATAGGACCACTCTGATTTTAAGGAAACCCCCATTTTCCAACATCTGGTTTTGAGAAAAAGACTTTCTGAAGATAGGAAATACTTTGAAACTCATCCTTTTAGGAAAGTTTCTCTGTGATATTGTTAATCCAAGGAGAAGAGAGAGTCCTTATCATTGAAGTCTTTTCTTTCATATCAGTGAAACATGAAATACAGTTATATGTAAAACCCACATTTTACCCTCTTTGTAGAAGACCGGGTTACGCTGGTAGTCCCTTCATTCAAAAAGAATATCTGATGCTGTGAACATGTAATTGTCTTGTCCTGGAATATAAGCCAACCCCCAAACAAACTTCTGTAACTCTTCATCATAATCTACATGAGAAATAGTAATAATAACGTTCTGAACAGCTGGGTGTGATGTATGATTATGTGTGTGAATGGGTGAATGTGGCACATATTGTACAGTGGTTTGAGTGGTCCCTAAGACTAGGAAAGCACTATATAAGTACAGTGATTTTTCTTTTGCCATTTATCTTGACCTGGGACTCCTCTCGAGTTCAAGGTAAGAGCCTAAGACATTATCTTAAAAGTGTTTACAAGGATTGTAGCCCGTGAGGGGTGTGGGTGCATTAAGTAACTTTGAGTGAAAGCTCTGACCCAGTCACTGGTTGAGACTGAGACAAAGATTAGTCTTAAAAACACTCCTGACCATCTGGAGACCATCTGGTCTCAATTCAGTTTTTTATAAGTACATTCATTTTTGAGTGTGTACATTTTACCAGTTTGGTGTGAGGGATAAAGAGATGTCCACAGACGCCTTTATTTGTTACAGAATGCACTGCACCAATTGCTGAGAGTGAATAGAAAGTGTCTTTGGGAACCAGACCTTCATTTTCAGCTAATAAAAACACCACTGAACCCACACAAGGGATGTCTGAATTGGGACATGGTCTGGGTCCGCCAGTACTGGACCTGGACCCCAACTTGAGGTGGACCGGTGGGGGTGTGGAATGTCTAAGAACCCCTGAAATGAGAGCTGAAATCATCTCAGAAAAGGTCCATCTAAATAGCGACAGCAACGAGCTGGCTGGTCAAAAGAAGTCAGGGAGAAATCAGATAAGCTGAAGTGAATAGTGGGAACAACCAAAGACAGCTGACGGGGTTGACAGTGCAGGATTTGCATAAATAACAAGAAGCCATGTAGCAGTAGCCCACCTTAAATATATGACTTTTTGGCTTTGTTACATTGACACAAAAATTATACAGTTAATACAGCATGTCAGCCAACTGTCAGAATATTGGCTTCCTTGATTGATTTGCCTGTCGAAGTGTACTTGACATCTGACACTTGTATGTGTTTTACTGGCATGTTTTACAAGAAGGTAAAAATCAGTGGAATCCATGTAAATGAGACTCTCTTCACTAAATCACAAGAGCAGCGACCATTGGTTCAAATGTGTGAAACATGCTGTTGACATTTGTAGTTCCCAGGTGATGTATCCTAATGTCTGATGTTTATTGCCCAATGAAGTTGACATTTATGGTTTTGAGTAAACTCTGTGGACAACCATTGAATGGATTATCAAGAATTTTATGTCCCCCTCAGGATGATTTGAAACAACTCTGGCGTTCCCTTTGCCCCGGTCAGGACCGTCTCATTAAGGACATGGATGTACTAGATGTACATTTGCAAAACCAACCAGATAGACCTCATCCTTAAATTCTTATCTATTGCAGAACTGAAAAATACAGTTTGAAAACACCACAAAGCACAACAAAGCATTAATCTTACTTTGTGTCACTTTCTGGTCATCATCAGGTCAGTTTTTTAAATATGCTTTGCTCAATGACCAAATACTTGCAAATAAACAAATAATTAGCAAATGTTATCATGCTAACATGTTAAACTAAAACGGTAAACTATGAGCATCATCAGAATTGTCAGCATTATGATTTAGCATCACCGTGCCTATGTACAGCCTCACAGGGCTGTTAGCATGGTTTAATTTATATACTCTGCTGTACATTATACTTTTAAGACAAGACAGTATTTTGAAAAGACAATAATTTGATACTAATACAGCATTTTACATGCTCATGTTTGTGTAACGTTTCATACCATAGTTCAAACAGCCTGTGAAAGTTCTTTGTAGAGCTGGCATCCCAGTGGCTTGTTTGTGGGATTTTGGAGTGAGCCATTTGTGTATACTGAATCCCTAAAAAAAAAAATGAAGTGTGCACCCAGTGACAAATTATAGAGTAAATGTTGTATATGTAGCAGTTAGGTCAAGCTCACTGTTGGAAAAAATGATCTTGTCCATTCCTCAGTTCTGAGAACCTTTCTAAATCACTGGGACTCTGGGAGTTTTCAGGTCACTTTAAAAGCCTTTCCCAAACAACTCTGTTGTTTGTGCATACAGCCTCTGGGATTTGTAGGTGTGTTGACTGACCCAGTCAGTCTAGTCGAGAGTAGATATGAAGATGGATGTTTAAGAACAAATGTACTCAGTAAAGAGGACACAGATGCATTAAAACACAAATTTCATCTGTATTTTTCTTGCACTTGACCACTTTTTGCATGTCTCGACCCATGCCGGCGGTCAGGTAGGATCAAAGGGTACAGATGACCCCGGCCAGAGCAGAAAACACATGAAATCTCACATACGCGTTGGATTAATTTGACTGTCACAGTGGGAACATTGTAGGGACATGAATAAAACACATTTTATTCAAAACTACTAATGTCAACCTCATGGTGGCACCTAACATCAGAGGATCACCAAAGACAGCAGAATTCGTCGTCTGGGAACCACGATTGTCAACAGCATGTTTTACACATTTGAAAAAAATGGCCACTGACCTTGTGTTTTTAGTGAAGACAGTCTTATTTGTATGGATTCCACTGGGGCAACCTGATAGCTGAGTGGTTAGGGCGCATACTATGTGGGGCCCAATGCTCTCCCCCTTCCTCTTGGGATGAAATGGGATAAGGATGTTTGCCCTTTCCATGATACACTGAGTGAGATAAGATTAAAACCTATAAAGCGCTTTGCCCGAGATGCCTACATCAGAGAGTACAGGTAGCAGGATGCGCTGGTTCACCGTGTGGCTGCTGATAGATCCAGCAAGATAAAAACTGAGGACTGAGCTTCAGCTCTAACTGCCCTCAGGGCTTCTGTCACAGACAACGGAACTGTTTCAGTGAAGTGGCCGCTCTTGATGTCCAACTAATTTGGATCAAGGTGGGCATTTCGTGAGAGGAACTCTGAGACCTGCTTGAAAACCACCCTTTCGATACACCGAGATAAGAATGAAGGTAATGAAACAGGTCGATAGTTCTCAGCAGCAGGTTTGAATTAAGGCTGTTGTGCAGATGTGTTACCTAAGCCTGTTTGAATGCGGTTTGAAATGTTGCCAAAGCTAGTGAAGCATTTCTCACATGTATAATTATGAGCACATGGTGTGCGATATGGTGATTGGAAGGAGATGGACATGAAGTAGCATTGCCACATGTTACACTTCTTGGAGCCTTCAGCTACAGGACAGAGTGAAGGAGGTGGTGAGCTGTTGACTGGAGGAGGCAGAGAAGGATTGCTATGTTTGGCTTACTGGTAGCGGTTTCCAGGGCCTTAATTTACAAAACCCTATAAACACAAACGTACATTGCTGACTGTGTGACTGAGTGACAGTGATTTGTTACATCATTGGTCGGCTGTGTATTGAACTTGAACATTTGCCGTTATACTTTCAAAACGATTTGGCACAAACAGTTTTTATTATGTCCTCGGGGGGCGTTTAAAGAGGATCCACAACAATATACGACTACCATATTTCCTAGGGGTCACCTATACACGTTCCAACCATAAGCTAGGTTTGTACCTTGTCTTGCTAACAATTGGATGTGGTGACTGCAATCAAATAGAGCTTGATTCATGGAGTAAGAGGTTACGGATAATCAACAGAGAGTGTGATTTTTGTAAGGTCAATCTCTCAATCTGTCTGTGGATAAGATTTACAATGGGTAGATTCTTGTGTGTTTACTTTACTTCAACTCAGAGTGGTTGTACAGATCAAACAGATGCAAACACTAAGAGCCCTTCCACAGAAACACATACTGACTTGCTGAGATAGACCACATACAGCACTTTGGCCCAACATGTGAAGTAAGCCATCTCTGTTTATTTTAGGGTAATGGTTAGGGTCAGACTGTAAAAAAAGACCGGCCTATATGTAAACGGTGCACACACACAGTACACACAATTTTAGTAGAGTTCTGCCACATGCACAGCAGTTGATGCTCTGTAAAGACAACGAATGTGCAGTTTATTTCATGCTCCACTGCTCTTCTTTCTGCAGGCCTGTTTCTGCTACTGCCTGTTATGGCTTCGACGCCAGCCAGCATGTGCACGCCTTTGAAGACGCTCAACGACAGCCTCAGCCACAGGCGGCGGTACATGGTGAGAGAATGATGGCAGGCTTGTAAGCATGTCTCAGTGAATGCGGAGGTAGCTGTACAATCCGTGGTCCTAATGTCTAGACCAGGGAGGTCAGAGCAGTGTTAGATATATTCATCTGTGTGTGTGTTTGGTATATTCCTGTAATCCTGGTGAAGTTTATGACTTCTAGCCATTCCCGGACTTTCAGCTGATTCTTGCCAACTAGACAGTAATAGAAAACAAAACAACAGGAAAAGAGACTTTATTGAATTTGAATTTAAATGGGGGCTAAAGCAATTTAGCATTGCACTTCCATAAACCCAGGGCACTGGCAAGAGATATATTTTAAAAAGAATGGTCAAAGCAGCAAATGCTCACATTCACATCTGACTTGTTCCTAATTTGGGACAACATCTGAAAGCACTTCCAAGTGCTTTTCATTAACTGTGAAACGTTTGAAAACGCTACGCCTCTAGGTTTTATGTTAAAAATGTATAGTCTCCAAGACCAAGTTGAGATAATATTTTATGTGGTTATTTAAGTACTGGTGATAAAACAAGATTGTATTAATTTTTTTATTATATTGTGGCAGTAATTGTCCCCGACAATGAAATCAGGGCAGAGAAAATCTGGATCAGTGCCCTCTCCCCAGTCATCATGTACAATATCTCAGGTCATTTTGATTAGATTGTAATGTAATGCAATAGCTGTAGAGCGTGAGAGAGAAGATTAACTTCCTTGTAATGGATTGTTATGCATAATAAGTTATGACAAATGTTGTTAAACCACTGCAATGGTATTGTTTGTGTCTTATAAATCCATGTGGTCCAGGAACCTGTATGGGCATGACCACAAATAACAAGCACTACAACTAATCCAGTTTTGACAAAACATGGGGAAATTATTTATTTCTCAACTGAATGGCCCTTCATCGGGACATAATCCCTACTAGATTGTGACATATTTCTGACAGCCTTGGCTCTTACTGAACAGTTTGGATTTGTGTGATTATGGAAGAAAATTGTGATGATTTGCCAGGTTTAATAGTAAATGTCACACCCAACTTCTTATAGCATAAAAAGCAGTTGTGGATTTTTAAGGGTTCAAAAGAAGCATTGGGTGTATGAAATGCATATGTTAATTTGTCTCTCCCCTTTTTCTTTGTGTTACAGAAGCACAACTTCCCTATCAACTACACCATCAGGGTTCATGAGAGGGAAATCTTCAAACTGTCAAACATCAGCAGGATGGTAAAAATCATGACCTCCGCTCTCTTTGAGTAAAGTTTGTTAACCTTTCCTGTCAGAGGACATGGTGGTGGACATTCCTTAGATGGTGACTTTCATATGCAACTACTTGTCTCAGAAGGACAGACTTAAAGTCTCTGACTTTTTTTTTCTCAGACGTCTGGATACATCAGACCAATGCATCTCCAATTGCATCTGAAACTTTTATGAAAATATAGTCACCATTCTTTTTAATACTTTCTCCTTTCATTTCCTTTCCTTTCCTTTCCTTTCCTCTCCTCTCCTCTCATCTGCTCTCCTCTTCTCAACCCATCAGAAGTTAAAGATGGAGGAGTTGGATGAACTTGTTCTCCAGAGGCTGTGGTTCCAGGTCAACCAAGGCGTGTTAAAAAAGGTAAAAAGAAATATATTATTGGACTTTTTAGATAGGGATAACTTGAAAACACCAACTACTTGTCCTGTCCATATTTGAAACTATCCCTATTATATGACAAGCTAAAGGACACATTTTGAGCAGTCAGTACTCAGTTGTAAATACCTAAATGCAAGGAAAAGGTTCACAAAAGGTGACAAACTGACATTTTGCCATTTGCTTACATTGTGTGTGTCATTGTGTGTGAGTAACACAAAGCGAGAAATGCTATTACTATGTAAGGTTTTTTCAGTTGATTGAGGATCATAAAATGCTTACAGCTGAAGTCTGTCATGCAATCATTTAAGTGCAGGACAAATCAGATGCTGTTCACACAGAACTAGTTGGGTCGAGGAAGACGGCCTCTGTTTTTCCAGGCTCAGGTTCCTTTTCCTCCCCCCGTTGCTAAATGCTTGCCCTTTGGGGGAACTGTTGGGTTTCTGTTGGGTATTTATTCATGTATTGTTGTTCAAGTATCCACTTATACTATAAACTCTATTTGTTAATGTCAGCTTGTTATTGTATATAGGAGTGATACATTTTTTGACCAACTAATCATGTAAATACAAGTGTCTTGACAGTTGATGATGAAAAATTTGGGCTCTTTGCTTAATGAAAAGCTTCTCAGATGAGCCTTGATTGCAAAGTAGTGAGAATCTGATTGTGTGGTGTTTTGCCTGGTGCTATCTGAAAGTGTTGTAAGCAGAGGTGAATGGGGTCAGCTGGGGGCATCGGGTTTAAGTGTAATTTGAGCCTCCATTCTTCATCATTAGAAACACAGGGGATGAGTGACTGTGCTTTCAGCAGTGACAGTTAAAATAGTTAAATAGATAAATGCACAACATACCATTTCAAGAGAGCTGTGGTGGATGAAATTAGTCTGCAGTAACTATGCGAGGACACCAAAGTCCTGACTTTAAAGACCCTGTTTCTTTCATTAAACAGATTCAGTTTTTTCAGTATAGCTCAGCCAGTAGAATTATGTCACTTATTCAAAACCCTCTTGTTTTATGGTTTGAGCACGTATAAAATGTTCGCTTGTAGCTACATGTAGCTTAGTGTAATCGAGGGAGGAGCTCCTGATAAGTAGAGTTGTTCTACTTTCCGGCTAAGAGAGAAATCTGCAAAAAACAGACCTTTTTTTCCCTTAACTCATTGATTTATTTCCAAATAAACAGAGAAATAGTATTTTAATCTTCATTTTAAATGTCACTCATCAATTTCATACGGTAAAATGTCACAAGTAATAGCTTCATCTTAGCTTCACAATATAGCAGGAGCATATGAAGCTTATGTTAAAAATATCTTTGCTTCACTGACTCACTTGTGTCATGTTTACTTTTTTTGGTTTTTTTTTTCTGTAAAATGCCACTCTGTCAATCAAGTTTAAAATCGAATGTCAGTCATTCGCTGAGTGTGTTGACCAGTGACCCGTTGTTGCCTTCGGGAAAAACTAAAGTAGCATGTGCTGCTCACCTCGGCTGCCAACAAAGCCAATGAGGCGGGCCCCCCTGCAGCTCTGTCTCCTGTTTGTTGAGCCCTCTCAATCCTCAGGGCCCCTGTAATCTTATGCATTAAGTAGGCTCTAATTACAAAAAACCACCACTACAGTTAAGCTCTTCTGATAGATTTTCTGTCCTTCTGCTGGTTTTTTCCCAAAAGCCACATTTTCAACACTTCAAATGTTTATTCACAAGCCACGTCACGCAGTCATGTGGACAAGTGTGTAACTGTTCTTAAAAATAGCAACACCCTTAAACCGCACTTGATGATTGTTTAACCTAATACGGACTGGTGTTCATGGCTAAGTGAGTGGCAGGGTTCATCACAGTCTGCTGCTGCACAACAGTCCATCTGTGGGCAGTAATGCACATAGAGGCTGGTTTGCTGGATGAAATCAACAAAAAAAGCTGAATTCATGTTCATTTAAGTTCATTACATGTTGAATTCAGCTGTAAAGTTACTATAATATTAAAATAATAGTTGCTGCTCCCACGTATTTGTTGGATATGTAAAATTTTTTGGAAATGAAGCTGTGCAGTGAAGTAATGAGCTCTCTGTTGCTGAGTGACAAGAGCTCAGTTATATGACTACATTTGCCTGAAAACAAGGTGCAACTCTTATTACTCTGAATCTGCAGCGTGCAGGACCATGCTCTCACGCTGATTTGATAATAGTATTCTTCCTGTTCGTCCCTCATGAGGGCCTGGCTCATTGGCTCTAGTTAGTTGGCATCAGTCCTGCATTTGATCGATCCAAGCTTTTCATCAACACATTTAGTTTTGGCAATTTTAGAAAGAGAAGATGTGTTTCTTGCTGTCCAAGTTTATCACCACATGTTAAATGCTGTAACGACAAACTGAAATTTCAGATCATCCGAGTTATGCCAGAGAGACATCCTTCGCGTCCATACACGGCTGAGTTGGAAAAACGCTTCAGGGACGCTGAGGGAGTCTTTGTACAGTCTCATCCTGCTGAGGTATGGCAGAAGTCTCGTATCTGTATTAAGTTAACTGCAAATGAAGCCATTCAATATTTATGTGAATTTCCCTCAGACTATATTTGGCAGGATACAGATGTCACATTGATTCTGTTGGGAACGCCCATATCATTTGAAAATTCACCACAACTTCTATTTTTGATCCAAATCAGGTTTAGTAAACTACACAGTACGCCCATTGAGCAGTGAAAATATACATATGAGAGATATTTTGAAGGGTGATGAATCTATCAGGCATGATCACACAATTCCTTAGGGCTGGGAGTGAAGCAGACATTTAGTTTAATCTCTGCAAACAGTGAGTCTGGACTGATCACAAGCAAATCACATGTCTTACATTTGATATTATGTATGGTATTTGATATTTTAGTTCTTTCATTATGATAAATTGACTGCTTATATAGCTCTTTTCTAGTCTTATCAACCGCTCAGAGCGCTTTACAAAGTCACAATTCACACACACAGTCATACAGCGCTTACATCTGCACATGGACCACTTCTATCATTCACATACACTCATACACCGATGGAACAACAACAACATCACAGGCAATTTGGGGTTCAGTGCTGTGCCCCAAACACAGACACTTCGACATGCGACCTGGAGGAGCCGGGGATCGAACCACCGACCTTCTGATAAGTGGACGACCTGCTCTACCTCCTGCCCCTTATGGGGTGTTGAGTGTAGATTCATGAGGGGGAGAATGAATTTAAACAATTTGAGAATAGCATATCAAAATGTGAAAAATGTGAAGGGGTCTGAATACTTTCTGAACGCACTGTATACCTCAGGGATGTCTGCCACTTGAAATCCTCGTATCTCCTGTATTACAAGGACTTGACAATCATCGGGGCCCTGCTGGTTACCCCATTTCAGGCTTCCTCGGCTGGTCAGCTGCCATGGTTCAGTCTTCCTGACATTTACAAAAGCATTTGATCTTATCACTGTGAGTGATCACATTAATGACACTAAATGTCTCAATTCAAGTCCAATTATTTAAAACGTCTAAGGGCAACTTTTCCCAATTGAAGGATCAGTTAAAGAGAAGAGACTCAGCCCTGTTTATTGGACTCCTGTCAAACTCCATTTCCCCACCAGAGGTCACCGGACTTTCTTCCTGTTTCCAGATGCACCTGCTCACCTGTTTTACACCTTCAGTCACTGGAACATCCCCACCTACCTACATGCCTTTTCCTCACGTCCCTCCTCTGCTTCCTGGAATTTATACCAGCCCTGTTTCCCCAGTCAGTTGCCAGATCGGTGGCTAATATCACTGTGTGCTTCCCTCTGTGGATTCCTCTTCCTGCTACCTGTTGTCTGTACCTGCCTGCCTGCCTGCTGGCCCGCCTCCCTCTAAGCCGGGTTCTCATCACTTGATCTGTTGAAGTTGCTTCATGGCACCACCCCTCCCTGCCTGTGCTTCTATCACCAGCTGTAACAGTGAAACAGTGTAGTTAGCTTCTATACATGACGTCACGCTTCATGACTGCCTTTATTTACTGTGTCCGCAGTGGCTGTTGGACAGAGACTGATGAATTTATATTTTGTGTAGCAGCTGGACACACATCATGTCACCATATGGACAATTAAAGTCACTGTGCGAGGAAATAACGACAACTAAAAGGCCAACATTTTTAACTTCACATTTCAATTCATTGAGGTCCTCGGTGTTGCTGGATGTAAAGTGTGAAGACGGGGCAACTGAAACTGGCTCAGCCTGCAAACTTGGCTGTATTTTGAATTAAAAGCATATGTTGGTTTTCTCCAAATGGAAATGATGGATGGAGGAAATGTCGGAAAAAGTGACTGATGGTGTTTTTTTGGAGGCTCGGGGAATTTTTTTTTTTTTTTTAGGGCATATATCTTGTGTGCATTAACTCTCCCTCTCGTGTGTATGTCTTCCTATGTGTCCAGGAGTTACAGCAGGATCTTCCAGAGCCTATCCAGGACATTTGGGATGCTTTAACAGAAGAAACTGACAGAGTGCCAGAGTCCAGCTGGCGATTTGCTTCTCCGAAATCCCTCCTAGACAACTTCTGCCACACCATGTGCTGCCTCTTCAGCGAGTGCTTCGCCAGCGCAGAAGTGCAGCAGGACTGTGAGTATGACTGAGGAAACCTGTAAAAGTAAAACCTGCAGGGACACTGTGGGTTACAACTAAAATCTTAGTTTTTTCCTAATATGACTGTAATATAATTATGGAGACTAGCACAGACATAGCTCAATTTAAATCAGAGCAACAACTAATTATGAAAAGTCATTTCATATAAACATGTCAAACGGATTTATTACATTAAAGAGGATTATCTAGTTTAAACTCCCTTGGCAGGACATTCCAGTATGTCAAAGTCCTGATGTATAAGCCTCCATCAGCAGATGTTTTTCTTATACATATTGGATAAGCCAGAGAGTTCGTGCAAATATTTTATGAAACTCAAACAGGTTGAGTTGGGCGTGCATTTATTTCACTTGTCAATCACATTTGTCAGTCAGAAACCAACTCCAGTGTCAGATTAGATGTGGCATGACTAAAGATAAGTGGATAGGACATAGTTTTTTGTTTCTTCGCCCTACTATGTTGTGTAAAGCTGGCCTCAGACTAAAGGAGTTTTAAAAACCTAACTGGCTTTGAAATCAGCTTGCATCATGTATATAAGGAGAAACTTCACAGATGTTCCGCTGCTAAATTTTGTGATGCTTTCGGTTCCTTATCCTTTAATTCCAATGTATCTCCTCTCAATCCAGATACAGTCTTACATTCATGTAACAATCAGTGCCTATCCATCCTCCTCGACCAGACAGCGCCTTTTAAAAATTGAAAACAAAAAATGTAATAACCTCCTCCCCTGGCTGAATGATCACACTTAAAAGACTATACATTTAAAGTAACTATAGGCCGATCTGCAAAGTAAAATAATGTGAATTGATATCTTCTACAAACAATATTGGTGCTTTTCCAGTCTGGGTTCAAGAAGAAGAGCTGCTTTGTCTGCTGTACTTATTCTTCTGAGGATGAATTGTAGAGGTGAGAGTCGCAGCTGCCCTCCTCACATAGTCTCTCTTCAAACTCAGCATCTGTGTTTGTTTTCCAGCGCACGTGTCAGTTAATACCCTCGCAGTGTAGTGGCCGCTTGAGGAGTCCATGAGGGTATAACAAATTAGTCCTAGTATACACCCTCCAATGATTACATTTATGTCACGCTGACCATTGCACACTCAGATGCTTACAGTATAACCTTGGAGTAGTGTTGCTCTCCTGGTGGTTCCTAAATCCAGACTGAAAAAACAAAGGTGACAAATCATTTATCATCAGGGCCCTCAGACTTTGGAACAATCTCCTAGAGAAAATTAGGGTGAGTAAATCCATCTCCCCTTAAAACACACTTTTATAGTCTAGCCTTTCTGTGATCCATTATGTTAGTTTTCCTCTCCTTGCTTTGTTTCGTTTGTGAATATCTTTTTTTGCTATGCTATTGTTCTTTCTATTTTTTAATGATTATGGTTGTAGTTTGCACCTTGTAAACCATGTTTTGGAAAGGTGCTACATACATTTATCTACAATGTTCATACCTCTCTGTCACTGCGTAAATCTACTTCCTCAACAACTTAGCTAAAATGTGGTGTCCCTCAAGGCTCTGTTCTTGACTCCCTTCTGAACCCGGCCTAAGTGTCCTCTCTTGCTAAGCCGGTCCGAGCCTTTAATGCTCTGGGCTGGGCTGGAGACTTCACCACACCCTGATTTAACTCTCCAAACAATTGAAGTATTTGAGCCAGACTTGGGCCGTGGAACCGTGGTGTATACTGGGCCATGAGTTTAATTTGGCTATCTGGGTAAGAGGAAAAATCTGGTTTGGGACCTTGGTCAGTACCAGTGTTTGGACTGGATTATCTGGTAGTATGAGGGCTTTACAGATCTAGTCTTAAACCTCCTGAACGGCTCGCTGACTTATTGGGGCTGCCCCAATTACACGCTTGTTATTTAGGAGTTAAAGTCTGGATGATTACGAATATTATTACATCAGATATTACATTACCAGACAACCTGTCTTGGCCTTGCACCATAGTCTCCATTTTGTTTACATCTGCTTCCCCTTGAGATCAGGTGAGATAAGATCACATTGATGAGATCAGCATCGGTGCATTGCCCCCGTTTGCTCCCTCTGGCATGGTAATCTTACTAATATGCTGTAGTGTGTTATGCATCATTATCGTCAAATCTTGTAATGTGTGCATGTTTGAGATTAGAGAGAGAAGAACATCTGTGAAGGATCATAGATGCAACCTGATTTTATAATCTATTAGGGTTTTAAAAAACCTGTAGTCTCAGCCTGGCTTAAGTCACCTGTATTTCTAACTCCATGCAAGTTCTGTGAAAATGTTGCAGCGCATTTCCAAATCACAGCAATGGATTCCCTCAATGTCAGAATGTGACCTCGCTTAGTGTTTTCTGTTAGAGAGGCCCTAACACGTGGTGATTGAACACATGCCTGCATTCATCATGAAAACAGTGCCACACTGTTTTGTGTTGCCAGACATGCAAGGAAGATTTAATTAGGCAGTCAGGATCTAAAGTCATTTTTAATTACTTTCATATTACCTGTGTCATGCTTCGTCTCCGAATATCAAGCGTCTGTGTGTCTCACTGTAACACAGCCTGTTTGTGGTGTGCTGCAGCAGCACAAACTGTGGCTCATCAGTACAGCAGCCAACACTTGACACATTTTTTGGTTGGCATAATTCTTCTGGGTGCTTCACACTACAGTGCAAACCCAGTGAAAGGAAACACTTTCTCAGCAGATCTGTTTGTTATCCATTTGAGCAGATTAACAACACACTAAAAAGGTAAAACATACGAGAACGCTTAAATTTATACATTGGCTCGCATTCAATTCAATACAGAAATTCCTCATATTATGTGCTCTACTTACAGTAACATGTTTACTACAGCTTGACTCTATCTATCAGTAACTCTGTTGTTGAGATCTTGGCAGTAAAAGTTTCATTCGTTTCTCCTCGGAACTCTTATACCCCACCCTAACGGTCCCCTAACGTTGCTTTCTTCGGGACATGCCCAACCATGAGCAGAAAAGCTCAGAGAATATGTGGGGTCGCCAGTTCTGTATAGCAAAATATCTTTGTTGACATGCGATATGATTGCTGGAAGTAAGCCAGAACTTTCAATAATGTTTTTATGTGCTGAAATGCTGCCCTGGTCATACCGTCCTACACAGGGTAATCTGTCATTGTCTGGGTATAAAAGCATATAATCTGTGCTGTTTGAGGCCCTCACATCTGGAATGTGATACTGACCACTGGAGGAAGCACTGGCACTTTGTTTTGTCTCCCATGTGTTTTTAACGCGATAGTCTTAACTAAAATCTCATGATCTTCTGAGTATCTAATGAAGCCATCTTTGAATGATGGTTGTGGAAACTATCCTCTTTTCTTTTCTCCACTCATGCTCAAACATGCTCAACCATTCTCCAGTCTTGTTTGTGGAGCAAGTAACCGTTTGAGTGACATGTCACAGAGCCACCCAGTAAGCTACAACTGGAATTCATAACAAAAAGTAATCTGAAGGAGATTTGTGAGGTGGGGCAGTGAATTGAAACAGGGTAGAGCAGAAGAAAAAAGATCAGAGGCTCAGCAAGTGATGTCATCGGTCATCATGGTCTCCTGCTATTGCAGCTTTCCTCGGTCCTAACATCCCCTTTGAGGTGTTTTGCCACTTAGTGGTGGAGTGGGGGCCGGTATCACGCGAAAATCTACCATAACTCTGTTAAACAACTCAAACCAAAATATGTTCAAGCTGCAATATAGCTACATCAGATAGGAAGGTATAGAAGAGGAATTCACTAAAACACTATCATGCCTGTCCACTAAATATGAAGCAACCTGCTCCTCATTAGCTTAGCTTAGCATGAAGACATGAAACAGGGGGAAGCACAGCTCTGCCCAAAGGTGAAACAAATTCCGCTCACCACACGTGCTCTGTGCACATGTGTTCCTCAGAAGAGTTTTTATTCTTTTAGACAGGAAAAGGAGTGCTGTGCTGGTGTGCTGGGGGCTGGTATCGTGAACATAAGCTGGAGAAGCATTGTAGGCCCTGGAGAATGTGCTTAAAGGTCTGCCTCGATAAGAAGCTGCACCAGCTTTCCTGGTGGTTCATGAAACAACTTGTCCTACAGTGTGTGCAGCTCATTCCTTAATTTCTGCTCATCAAAGAATGGATATGTCTATATGTCTATATGTCTATATGATCAGCTGAGCCAACTCACTGCTAGGAAATGCAGCGGGCTTGCAGACGGATGCAAATGATTTGTGATCCAGTATCCAAAAAAAAAGCTCAGGTGTTCCATATCTGCAAATGCCACTGAACGTCTCATCTGTTCTTGTGGCTGTGAGTATGTCATTCTATATAGTGTTTGACATACAGCTGAACACTCTTGAGAATCTCAAGTGCTCTGCAAGATTATTGGCGTACAAGGTAAAAAAAACATACAGGTCTGGTTTTCTTGCCAAGTCCAGAGTCGTCAAATCCCTTGCTGCGAATACATGAGAAATGGAGAAGAGTAAAGATGGCAGCAGCAGTGCAGAAGAATTACTTGCTTGGCTTCCCTTGGCCTCCTGCTGGAAATTATACCAATATAAGAGATAATAAGTGATTATTATATCTCCTCTAATGCTCAATGCTCAACTGTTATATATTTTGAGATAAACAACAAATTTTTGTTCTTGGCAGGGTCAGTCTGTATTAACAAATGCCCGTGACTGAGTGATAGAGTTAAGTGATCATTGTTCCACTATTGGTCAGCCGAATGTCAAAGGACGTTTCGGCCTTTTGTGTCAGTTATTGAACTTGCTACACCCAGCTGACCTGTCATTAGCAGTTAGCAAGACATATTTGCATCTTGTATGACAGTGAAAATACCATGTCATGTCAACAACCCGTATACTGCCAGCACAGTCCAGTTCCTACAGCTGCCACTACTTTGTATATGTCTCCTCAAAAAGGTGAAATCTGAAAGGAAAGTTGTGCTCACAGTGTATATATACATCGAGTAAGCCAACCACATTTATAGTGTGACAGTAAACATGTGATAGATTCAGCACAATATTTATATAAGAGTTAATCAATTAGTAATGGAGTTTCTCTTCTCATCCACTTTACAGACTGTGGTGTTTCCCATTGGAGGAAAGGCAGGAAGAAAGACCTACAGCCGGAAAGCTGAGAAGAGGACAGAGGGGTGAAGTTGTCCATGTTGATACTGATTAGGGATTAGTATCATTATCTCCCTTGAACTGTAGGGAGAGGAGAAAAAGGACAATGCACACTGAAATAAGACGGTTCAGTCCTGGTTTGTGAACATCAATAAATCTTTCCCAAATCTACCAAATGGGTCCAGGTTGTCTTGATGATAAGATGAAGACACCAACCCTGGCATAGCTCCATCAATCAAATTTGCAGGCACACTAACAGTATTCGAGATTATTTTATGTACATTTGGACTTTCTATTAAAATTACATGAAGCTTGTTTTGGAGTAAAAGCTTCAACTCTTCAGATTTTCCAATTCTCTGTCAGTCGGGATGCCCAAAGAATTTGTGTCTTCATGTCATCACAGACTGATGCTGTGGTATTTGGGTTTCTGGTTTTGAAAGATAATTGTTCATGTTCACATAAAGTGCATTCGGAAAGTGGTACGACCCCTTCAATTTTTTCACATTTTGTTATGTTGCAGCCTTATGCTGAAATCGAAAAAACAAATAAACTTAAACAAATAAATAAACCTCCTTCTGGAAGTTTCTCCCATCTTGACACAGGATCTCTGGAGCTCAGCCAAACATAACAAAAAAAAAAGTGAAGGGGTCTGAACACTTTCCGAATGTACTGTCTATCGACTAAACTGATGTATGATCAATATATTAGATAAAGTCTTTTCTAAGGTGGATCCTCTAAGAAGGGGAGCGTGGCGCAAGCTGCTTAATCCTCGTCAGCAAAAGGTTAACTCCACCTGGAATGAGGACGTCACTGTGGCTTTGCCAAATCTCTGCCCAGAAAGCCTGTGATGTGCTCCTGTGGACCTGCATGGTTCAACTCAGAGACCAAAAAAAAAAGCAGAGAGACTACACATTGGATCGCTATTATACTGAAAAACAGCAACTGAGTTTGTAACATAGCCAGACTTTTCTTCTATGAACGCCTGAGTGAGCTACAGCGAGAGCAGTGTACATGAGCTGAACTTCAAACCTAAAAGGATAACTGCTGTTTTCCTTCTTCAGTTGTTGATTATGCACTATGTAACCTACATCCTTCATTTAAAGCGTTATTCTACAAGCACGCTATAGGCCCAGACTGCATAATCAAAAGCTTCAGAAAGTTTGTTCATTTTTTCATTTCTTATGTTTATCCTGCATGAAGAGTGAGAGCTGAACCCAGACAAACAATGTACAATCATCTCCCTCCATCTGAGCTATGCATTTTATATTTACTGAAGATCTGTGATTTTCTAGGTAACTGTTGAATATTTTGATAACTCATTATCTGTGCAAAGCTTAAAGAGTGACCATTTGTATTTCAGATATGAAGCAGCATCACAGTCAGTATTTGTTAACTTTATAATCAGGCCTTTATACATTTCCAAACGAATTCATAAACAATCTAACAATAACCACATGGTTGCGGTGATATTTGGCCAATGGAAATACATTTGCTGGAAATGTGGAAGATGATAAGTTACGTTTTGTTAGTGTACACAAAAGTGGCACAAGGTCTTGTTTGGGCTATTTTGAGTTGTTCCTTTTATAATTCCAACTATAAACATGCTAGACTAGAAATCTGTACATGAGAAGGTGAAAAGATGAAATTTGAAACTCATCTCTGCACCATTGCAAACATGACAAGCATTGACTGTCTCTTCTCAGCATTTCAATCTTCTACACTTTCAAATTTTAGTATTACTCGTAACAAGTTCTGACTAAGATTTTACTTCAAATCAATAATTCCTGCCATTTTTTGTCTAAGATTGCCCATTAGGTTGTGCTAGCTCTACTGTTTTATTTTTCCACTTTTACATGTCAATTCAAGGCTATCTCCAGAATGTTTGAAATTGTCAGGTTTTGAGGAAGCAAGGCAAACAGCTCTATTTTAGTGATCTTACATTTGTTTAATAGGCTCTATAATGTATAAACAATAATACAAATGTGTGAAAATAGCTGAAAAATGAAGGCAAGTCAACTCTATTCATATTTCATACTCTGTTATCACGTGCAATGTCTGTGGGACAGGCCCACATCAGGAATGGTTTTCAACAGAAAAGCTCACCTAAACCCAAAACCTGTGTGCACGGGAGGAACTCTGGGAGATGCAGTTCAAATGAGCATTCAGAAATGAATGAGTAAAACATAGGAAAGTATTTCAAAAACTGAAGTGATTGCATGCTTGCATGAACTGTGATGTGTTCCCATTTGTGTCACTTTATATTATCAGACTGTACCTTTAAAAACAAGACTGCCATGGAGCAACAGCCAATGTCACGTCAAAGGTCAATGATAAATTGACCCTTTTCACAAATATGGCAAACATACTTGTTTGACCTCATTCATTAAAAAAAAAACCTGGATGTGAACTCCTTCATTTAAAGCTTTTGGGTGAAAGTTAAATCTCAGTCTTTGTTTCACTCACATTCAGTGTACTAGTGCAACCAAACCAGTAATGAACATATTACTGACCTAATATGTTCTGACTGCTGTGGATGGTGGCCACGTTTGTGTAAAAGGGTCAGTAGGCACAAGATTCAAGTAAATGAATAACGGCTGGACTCAGTTTGCTCATGTGACCTAAGCAAAGTTGTGTAGCTAGTAAAATAAATTGGCAAAGCAGGCAAGGTAGATTGTATTTGACCTACAGCTACCAGCTAATTTCATTCACTAGCCACAAAACTTATCTTTCCTCAGTATTTAGCTAATTAAGGCAAGAGTGAGAATGTTTACTGTGTACCGTTGATATCGCTGAATTGTTAGGAAATTCAGTCAGCTAAGCTCAGCCACTGTTTTCAAGTGCTGAGTGGTATAATACATCACCTGAAGGCCCCTCTATCGTTTTCAGGGTAAGTGACCTTGATTTTGTCTGTTGCTTGACTGAAACTGCCAATTTCATAAGGTTTAGTCTCATAAGTCTGCACTGTGTTTAACAGGTGGTTGTATTTTACATGCCTTGCTTGATTATAGATGGTGATGAAGTTAGGCTTAGATGCTATGGAGCTGAAGATGTTCCCCTCTCGATGGTTCATGGGCAGCACATGTAGACTAAAGACGTGTGGGAGGGATTTAGTAATAGCATATTGACGACACTGTAGGCCTTCTGAGAGATATTTAAATGACTGACTTGTGAGGCACTTGGCTTATTTAGGCAAGTTACACTTCCTAAGGTCCAATAAAAAAAAAAAAAAGGCACTTCCTTTTAACAAGCTCATTCCATCAGATTCAGTGTCTTATTGGATTGCTAAATCACTATTTTAACAGAGGAGGTCCTTCACTGAAGGATAAGAAAACTTCCCTTTGGCCTGCTCAGATTTTAAGGGGAAACGGCATCACCTTAGCTATTACGACTAATACATGAGAATTATAATGTATCTGTTAGCTATAAATTCCTTATGTGCATCCTCCCACAAACGAGCGCAAGACATATGTTTTAGTTTGGTAAAAAACATACATTTTTTGACATTTTTAAACTTTATATTAAAATGGACCAGGTGCTAAAAGATAAAGACCTTCAGCTTGTCAGGATGCAAACAGGCCAAACAGCCTCTCTGGCCGGAAAAAATGTGAACAGAGTTTGCTGAAGTAGAGTGAAATGTATTTATTTTCCAGTGTGTATTGCTACAACCATTCAGTCACAATGAGGTGGGTGGGGTCAGTCATTTACAGTATTGAGCATGGTCGGGGCTCAAGACTATCTGCTCACTACTTCATGCAGTCAGTGTTTTTCTCAGACCGATGTGTTTGGATGTGAGTTGAAGCAGTTGTGACGTTTATCTCGATGCACCTGGTTTATTGCCTGCAGATCCTGACTTGCTGGTTTAGTCAGTTTATTGCTTTTGGGCTAACTGTGTTTATTTCCATAGAATATTTTTTTATGCAGTTGTTACCAGAGTTGGTTTTAAACACAATCAAAATCCTGAGGAAAAAAGAATAGGTGACACCCAAGACTGCACAAAGTATCTTCATGTGAAAGCTCTCTGTTTGTGTGAAAGTTACAGTTTCAGTTCATGCCTTTACTCCTAACCTCACATATGATATACATTCAAGCCTTGCAAGCCTGTGTCACTCTTTAGGAGGAAGAATGATGATGTTCAGTAATTATGTTAAATATACAGCATTGGGTTGAGCAGCTTTCATAAGTTTTAAGGGGCTAAACCTGACCCTCGCAAAAGAAGCTCTATAATGATGTAACAGATAAATGATAATTATAGGTGTAGTTCTATAAATGCAGTATGTATTTTTATTATATTTTATCGATCATATGTAACTGTATGGTTGTCTTTTTGTAACCATAAGAGCATTTTAAGGTGTATTCAAGGATCCCTTATTGTGAAAATAAAGTGATGTTTCCCACAGCTGACTGGCAACAACAAAGAGATGATAACTGCAAACACGTGTTGTTATCTGTGGTCTGAAGATAGAGTTTAGAGACAGATTTTTTATACACAAGATATTAAATTTATTTATTATTTGGAAATGTATAATGCTGTATAATGCTATGTGACAATACTTTTATGAAAGAAATAAAAATCAAATTCCTATTTTTATCAACTAACCCTTTGTTCGGAGTCCAGTCATTATTGAAGTGGGTGTTTAAATACCATGCCATTGTTATTTCACTGTGTGCAGCGTTGTTTATTGTCTATATTTGTTAAGACAGCTGATAATATTAAAAAAAGGCTGTTGGATGTTTATTGATGAAAATGTTTAGAGGCAAATTATTTTATTTATTTTTGCAAGTCACAATTTCTTTATTGGTTTGAGCCAGATGTAAGACAGAGTCCATCGTCCCTCTCCCTTTACAAAATCCACTTTGATAAGTACAAAGTGTCTTTCTTAACTGTGGTGTTATTGTGGTTGGTCAATAGTTTGATGGCTCTGTTGATACTATGACTGTTTCCAAATGGACATATCCAAATGGACATATATCATGTAAAACAGTCCTAACACAGTGCTGACATAATGTAACAGATACCATCCTTCCAGGGTGGGATCTGGAACAGCTCTCCTTATTTTAAATGACTAATTGCATTTATGTTGCTGCTGTTCAGCACCGGTATTTCAGTCATTCCTCAGGCCAGTCATTTTCCTTATCATTTTCCACACATGTTTTTCTCCTAATTTTATTTCAGTATTGTCTTTGATATACATTTTGCTGATCATTATTTTCCAAACTGGTGCTTTTGCTCTTTTATAGAGGGGCAGTGTTTCCAGTATATAGTGAGCTTTATGCTGTCTTAATGCTCTATTTCTCCTTCTAATTACTCTACTTCACCGCCAGCTGAACTCCTCTTCATGCTGTTGCTCCAAGGAACAGGCAATATTTGTTTTAGGCAGATTTGATATGAGGTGTGTGTTACCCACAAGATTTTTATCCAAATGTGAAGTCAACATAACCAAAGGAGCCAGACTGTTGCAATGGAAAAGAGACTGTTTATTTCCAAACAAATACGAATCAATATCCATAATCAGCAACACAGAAAAAAAGAACAAAAGACTGATGGGCCAAGAAGGGCCATCAGTGAAACAACCCAACCCTGGACACAGCTACTGCGGCAGAGGCATGCAGGTGGAAGAGAGGGTGATCTGGGCTCCCTGCCCAGACCCTCATACAAATGCTCTGATCTGCTGTGGCTCTGCTGAGGAGCAGGAACTTCCCGTCAGACACTCTTCCTCTATGTGTCACAGGAAATACAGTTGCAAATCGTATGAAATACCAGAAACAGCTATTAGAAAATTTAAATCTCCACGGAAAACAGTACCAACACACTTCATCTGGTGTCTTTGAAGATGACACATAATTTACATCTCCTGAACTGCTGGGGATAAAATTCATCTCATAAGGCAAAAATGTAATCTTTGACTGTTAAATAGCCACATTTTATCCACTTGATATCAGCATGTCCAACACTCAGTTCATATGTGAATTTAATTTAAGGTTATATCTTCATGCCAGATGTTTCACTGGCATGGCACAGGGGTAATACTATTTGTCTTTCTTTTTAAATCTCTAAAAGGACTGCCTGCATTAAGCTAGCTTGAAAAGTCTACTCTTTAGCAGTGGCCCTGCAGTCAGACACAACGAAGCACAGATAACTGGACATCAACCTTTTATCAGCAGTCTACCAGGCCAGTCTTAACAGTTAGTCTCTGGATGTTTTGTCTCCCTACCAGTCACAGTCATGAGAAAAAAAAGAGTTTGTTAGTATTATTTTGTTATTCTCACTTTAAATTAAGTTTTAAATCAGTTTAATTATTTTTTAAAGCTGATTGTGTTTATTACACTATGTAGCAGTGGAACTTTGCACTAGGTAGCAAGTAGAGCTGCAACTAATAATATGCTAGACTATACAATTATACTATAATATAAATGCCTAACCTGGTCCTGACCTGCCTTGTTTTTTATAATATGCCTCTAGAAGGACTGCAAGCATTACAATTCATTTCATAATTAGGTTAATTATCATAATATTATTGTGTTTAAACCTAAGTGTAGAAATGATAATTTCCCCAACATTTCTTGGCTGGGAGCAGTGACTTCCAGGACATTACTCTCTTCAAAGCACCAAACTGTCATTTTTAAACTTATGTTTTTGGACAGATTAATCCAGATATAACATGTTAATTACAGAGTGTTAGAGATGCTGGTATGTGGATTTTGTTACATTTGTACAGAACTATGCTGTTTCTAGTCTTTGTACTAAGCTAAGCCAATCGGTTGTTGGCTCCAGCTTCACATTAAGCATGCATACATGAGAGCTGTACCAGTCTTCTCATCTATTTCTCTGCAACACAGCGACAGTGTATTGAGTGTACCAAAATGTTGAAAACACTTTGATGCATTATGCCGAAAAATGCAGATGATGTAATTTAAAAATAACCTTTGTTCTACATCTTGCACATATTTATACATACACATTTCTTACAGATAAAAAGTTGCTCATGTGATAAAACAGATGTTTCACTGTAGTTTGAAAATGACCCAGATAGTATCAGCTGCAAATGCTGCTGCAGTGGTCCAGGTCTCTGCGGTTTATTTCCAATTTTCTATATGTATAAACTGCCAACATAGTACAGTTTAGCAACTACATCTGCAAGTAATTGTATGTGTCTCCTCAAAAAGGGGAAATCTGAGAGGAATCTTGTGCTGAAGTTTAGACAAAACTAACCCTGGCTTGGGACCCTCTATCAAAGCAGACTAAAACTGTAGGCACACTAATAATATTTAAGATGACTTTATGCACATATAAACTTTATATTAAAATTACATAAAGCTAATTCTGGAGTAAAAGTTACAACTCCTAAGATTTTTGAATTCTCTGTCAGTCAGGATGCCCAAAGTATTTGAATCTTCATGGCAGCTCAGACTGATTCTGTGGTATTTGAGTTTCTAGTTTTGGAAGAGAATTGTTCATGTTCACATTTATCCATTTAACGGATGTATGATCACTAATTTATAAATACATTCCCTTCTAATAAATGAGTGAACAATAGGTAAATATTTCAAAAAACTGAAGTGATCTTATGCTTGCATGAGATGTGAAGGGTTCCTATTTGTGTCCCTTTATTTTATTAGTAGCCATACTGTACATTTATAAACAAGGCTGGCAACTTGCTCCTTAATTTCCCCAAAACAGCAGTGAGATCTGAGGTTAAGGGTCCACTAGTTGGCTGCAATCCCTCTAAACCATACATAATGGATCAAAAATATTTTATATGAAGCTATAAAAAACCAGACACACACTACGAGGCATATCTGGTACATTCTGTAAAATCTGGAGACATTCTCTGAGATATCTAGCAGAAGAGCTCGACTTCCATGAGAAACAAACAGCACAGATGTGGTTTCAAGAATTCTTCAGTGTGCTATAATGCAGTACTGAAACTGCTAACTACTAACTGGCTAACGCTAATTAGTGAGCTTTAGACTGAAAATTAGTTTTTAAATCTCATGGTCTTTGTTTCACATACATTCAGTGTACTGGAGTGTAACCAAACCTTTGATGAACACATTACTGACCTAAAATGTTCTGACTTCTGTGCATGGTGGCCATGTTTGTGTAAAAGGGTCAAGTATATGAATAACATACTCAGTCACTGTTTTCAAGTGCTGAGGACAGCCACGATGGCTGCTGAGTGGTACAATACATCACCTGAAAGCCCCTATATAGTTTTCAGGGTTGGAATGAGGGTTGATCTTGTCTGTTGCTTGACTGGAACTGGCACTTTCATAAAATTTAGTTTCAAAAGTCTGCACTGTGTTTAACAGGTGGTTGTATTTTACATGCCTAACTAGAGTATCGATGGTAAAGATAGGGTTAGATGTTCATAAGATGAAAAGGTTCCCCTCTTGATGGTTCACAGTCAGCGCATATAGAAAAAAGATGTGTGGGTGAAGCATAGGAGGTATTTAGTGATAGCATATTGACGACACTGTAGGCTGTACTTTTCCAAAGGCTTCAGGTCCTTATCTTATCAATCTGAGTAACACCCACCACTACACAATATATCTTTCTGTGAAAGCTCTCTGTTTGAGTGAAAGTTACAGTTTCAGTTCATGCGTTTAGTCCTAACCTCACATATGATATACATTCAAGCCTTGCAAGCCTGTGTCACTCTTTAGGAGGAAGAATGATGATGTTCAGCAATTATGTTATATATACAGCATTGGGTTGAGCAGCTTTCATAAGTTTTAAGGGGCTAAACCTGACCCTCGCAAAAGAAGCTCTATAATGATGTAACAGATAAATGATAATTATAGGTGTAGTTCTATAAATGCAGTATGTATTTTTATTATATTTTATCAATCATATGTAACTGTATGGTTGTCTTTTTGTAACCATAAGAACATTTTGAGGTGTGAAAATAAAGTGATGTTTCCCACAGCTGACTGGCAACAACAAAGAGATGATAACTGCAAACACATGGGGGGGTTATTGTCTGTGGTCTGAAGATAGAGTTTAAAGACAGATTTTTTATATGCTACCTATAGAATTTATCAACTAAGCCTGTGTCCAGAGTCAAGTCATTATTAAAGCAAGTAAATACACTGTCATTATTGTTTCACTGTGTTTAGTTGTCTAACAAAATGAATTGAAGGTCTTTTAATCCTCTTATTGCTCATATTCTTTCTCTTAAACATTGTTTATTGTCTGTCTTTGTACAGACAGTTGGTTTCATGAAAATGATGGATCATAAAAAGAAATATAGTGGTGAGAAAATATAATATTTCCCTCTGGAATGTAGAAGTACTTGAGTAAAAGTACTTGGTTAGTTTACATTACTGGAAACAACAGCTTTAAAGATGCGCAACAAGCCCGCTGCATCTTCATTGAAATTACGTTTTAGTTCAAGTTTCAGTTGGTTTGTCCCTCTGTACTTACCGTAGCCAATCCAGGAACTCGAGAAAGAAGGAGAAGGGAAGAACCTTATATATGCCATTTTAAGGCAAATAACGGTGCGAATAGGAGTGAGAAAACAACACCAGCCACGTTTTCATTTGTACAAAAAAAAATCTTTGATGACGTGTCTTATTTATGTACCCTGTGGTGATTAATTTCCCGTTTGCGGTGTCGATGAGAACTTTATTTTGAAATTATTACCCGGAAGTCGAATGTTTACGTTGGACTGGCCCGTTTGACAGCGGGAGGACGTGTTTGTTTGCGGGACCCGTTTTACAAAGCGTGACCTGGCTTCTAAAAAACCACAAACAATGACATCCGGCGGCGGCATTCAGATACCGAGCCGTCTCCCGTTGCTGCTGACCCACGAAGGAGTGCTCCTCCCGGGTTCCACCGTCAGGTTTAGCGTTGACTCTGCGCGAAATATGCACCTGGTCAGCCAACGGCTGCTAAAGGGGACTTCGCTGAAAAGCACAATCATTGGAGTGATTCCCAACACCAGAGACCCAGAGCACGACACTGACGACCTCCCCACCCTGCATAAGTAATATATATAACATAAGTTAGATTACATGGATGTAGAGTGAACAGTTGGGCCAACAGCTGAGTTTGATACGGTGCTGTGGTGTTGTTTTGGGGGGGGGGGTGACAACAGCTACCCCGACATGGAGGACAGGAACCCTTCAAGATGTTGCGAGGGAAAGCTGAGGGGTTGGGAGATGATTACAAGATAGAAAAGAGCAGTTATAGTTAACTTTTCTTGTGAACCCTTTGTACCCTGTCAGGCCTTTAAAAGTGGCTAAAATTAAACAATTCAGTAAAGTGAATCATCCCACCAGGCGACTGTTTGACTGTTAAATATCCAAATATTAACCATTTGATCAACACTCAGTTCATATTACATGTAAATTTAACAGGTTATATCTTCATATCACGTTTCAGCGGCATTGCACAGTATGTAATGCTATTTTTCCTTTATTATTCCCTTTTAAAGGACTGCGAGCTTACATATCCTGCTGTGATTAAGCTAATTGGTATTTGCTGTTATGTATAGGTCATAATTTTTGACAAATATTTTAGTGTGTGATTTGTTCTAGAAAAGTCTACTGAGCAGTGCCCCCTTGTCAGTCACAATCAACCATGCACAGAGAACTGGACTTCAACCTTTCATCTGCTATCTACCAGACCAGTCTGGTTACTGAATAGAGACTAGCAAAAAATCACAGAGGTGTTTTAGTGAGGGGTAACACTGACAGCTTCTACTGGATTCAAATGTAACTGGCTCACTATGAAATAGCAAACGCTGCTTAGGCTGACAGAAGCAATGCAAGCTGATCAGCTGTTAAGAAAGCTTTTGTGTCAGTAAATTGTGGTGTCCTCACATATAACAAGTGATTTGACCCGTGTTGTGTTATTTAAATTGCTGAGGCCGCCTTGCTGCATGTTTTGACAAAGTGGCAGCTCCACGCATTATATCATAGTAAAGCCCCAATAACCACAGGACTGTCAGTCAAGTTTGTTTTTTCGTGGAAGTCTTTTTACAAACGGAGAAATAAAGGATAACAAAGATATTTAGTTTACAGTGATAGAAATTATTATGAGAATACCAAAACAGTTGCTGATTAATTGTTTGTGGAATAATGGAGTGATTGTTGTAGTTGTAATTGACAGGATTTGACTGAGATTTAAATTAGTGACTCTCACACACTGCATCAGCCCTGCTGCTTATGACAGTATTGTTTGATCCAAATTAGAAGGTCTCTGAGACCCCCCTCCAACAGGATCAGAGGTGAAGGTTGAGTCTTTACAAGCATCAGGGCAGACTGTCATTTTGTATTGAAGAATGAGCCTTCCTGGCTCAGGATTACCCAAATTGGTCACGGCTGTCTTCCAGTGAGTTGTCTCTAAGCACCCACCTCCTCTATCTCACTCTGACTTTCTCTCTCTCTGTCTCTGTGTAGTATTGGTACAGCAGGGATAGCAGTACAGGTGGTGGGCAGTAACTGGCCTAAGCCCCACTACACCCTCCTCATCACTGGACTGTGCCGTTTTAGAGTGTCAAGTCTGCTGAAGGAGCGACCCTTTGTTCTGGCAGAGGTAAAGATATTAGACCCTATTTTGTGTAAAACTGGTCTGAGATTGTCTCACAATTAAAGCTTAACCTAATATCTGGATCCAAAGCTGTTTCACTGCCCTGTCTGAATGGAAATTTTAAGTTTGTTAATTTTTAAATTAGTTAATAAGTACCTCTGACAATATTGGGTGTGGTCCAAAGTGTGTTCTGTCGCACCTGTAATCACACCCAACAGTGATTTGAATCTGTTCTGACATGCCCCGCAATTATTTGCAATGAATGCAAAATGAAAGAGCGTTGTGTAATGTAAATGAAAACAGCTTTATTGGGAACTGTATTGAAATTCTGTATATATGTGAGCACAGAGAGCCGGAGAGGTGTAGGTATATGTTTTAGGTAAAGTACAACCAAAAACTCTCTAATTGCAAAAAAATTGCAGGTGGAGCAGTTGGATAAATTGGAGCAGTACACGACTTCAGCAACAGAAGGTGTCACCGCTGACGATGGCGAGCTGGGGGAGCTGTCCCAGAAGTTTTACCAGGCTGCTGTACAGGTGTGTGTGTGTAAGAGAGGGAGTGAGTGAGAGGTAGTAAAAAACAAAAAAAAACGAAGGAAAAAAATATACTCAGAGTACTTGAGTAAGTTTTGGCTTAATTGAGAGAAAAAAGATCCAATGCCCCCAAACTGTTCTTGAGTTACTGCCTGTTGCTCTGCTCAGCCAACAGAACAGTTTTTTCATTTTTATGTTATTTTATTGGCCCTCATTGTCATAGTAGAATTGGGGAAGAATACAAAAAATAAATAGATACATTCAAAAATTTTGTGGGGTAGTTGTCAATGTATTAATATTTTCTATTTAATATTGTTTTGGGGCCTTTAATACAGCTGCTGACAAAGCAAAATCTATATTTTGTCTGCTGACAGTAGGCGGCAGGACTCGGAGCGCTGCAGTAGTGACATTGTTTTGAACTCACCCACAAACAGGCAGCGTCATCTAGCAGTTTGGGTGTTGATTATACAAATGATAAAATCTTTTAAAGGCAGCTTGTTCAATACTGCTTAAAAGACAGAAGTGTTATAGAAAAATAAAGAGGTTCAGTATCTTGACCTACTGGACAACAGCTGATAATTCAGTTCAAGCTTCCAGGTTTTGCTGTAATTCAACTTTTTCTCCCCTTTGTACTTTTTAGCTTTCACCTAATTTTCTTTTTACTCTCCCCTGATATTCAACATTTCTTTTATTCATTCAGTATTGACTGTTTTAACCGCTTGAGAATGGAAAGCCGAAGATTGTTTTACCAGTTGCATCCAGTCGCATCCAGATGTGACTTGTTAGTCAGAATTTGTAAAGGACCTCTTTGGTTGAAGTGAATGACTTTTGAATTGAAAGTGACATTAACTTGAAACTGTTTCTTTTTGACAAATAACCATAAAAACTTTCTCATGCTGGAGCACATTCCCAAAATACCAGAGCTATACAGTTTCCACTTAATCTATTGACTCTCACTGTGTTTCCACCCCATATAATGATAGTGCCTCTGGCTGCATGTCTAAATATTGATATGATTTAAAGTAGGTAAGTTTGTGTGTGCACATGTTAGTGTGCAGATGTGCTTTTCGGTGTTTGTGCTATGATTTGTACAGTGTCAAGAAAAAGTTTGTAAACCTTTTGGTCATAAAATGTGAGCTGATCTTCACCTAAGTCACAAGTATAAGCTAGTATCACACAAACAGTTATAATCTTACACATTCAAAGTGCTGATGGAAAAAGGAAGTAGACTCTTGGATTTAATGACTAGTTGAACCTTCTTTGGCAGCAGTAACCTCAGACAAGAGCTTGTGGTAGCTGTAGCCGCACAATGTTCAGGAGGAACTTGGGACCATCCTTCCTACAGAACTGCTTCAGCTCAGCCTCATTCTTAGTGTCATCCCACGGCTTCTCTCCTGGATTAAGGTCTGGGAAGTTTTCCCCTCCATGACAACGAGCTGTCCAGCAACAGATGCAGCAAAGCCCCAAATCCTGATGCTCCTTCCACCGTACTTCACCTTTGAGATAATGATTTCATGTTGATATGCAGTGCCCCTCTTACACCATATACAATGCTCCATGTTCCTGCTAAACAATTCAACTTTTCATCAGCCCATAAAACATCTTTCCAGTAGTGTTGTGGAGTCTGAAGGTTGCAAACCTCAGGTGCAGTGATGTTTTTTTTGGAGACCATCAGGTTCCTCTGTGGTGTCCTGCCAGGACTCCATTTACTGTTACTGTTGCAGACTGATGAATATCTAAAGCTTCTAGATGACTGCGCCTTCTTAGTTCTTTCTTTTGTGAGGCATCGTTCACATCAACAGATGTTTCTTGTGAGCAGCAAACTCAAACTTGTTTCAACTCAAACAAGTATCTCTAACGAACACTTACTATTTTGTTTCATTAACTCGACAGGTTTGATATCTCCTGACTCCAATTAGCTTTGTTGATGCCATTAGCTGAGGAGTTCACACTTTTTCCAACCTATTCTGTGAATGTTTGAATGAGGTTTTCAGTATGGACAGGAACCATATTTTAAGATAAATTTATACCCCAATACAGGTAAATCCAAGGTGTTCAAAATATTTAGCTATTTAGGGAATATTCCAATATTTTGTGAAATACACCTACTCACTTTCTTGCCTCGAGTTAGACAGGAAACTTGATACCACTCTTAGCTCAGCATAAAGACCGAAAACAGGGGAAACAGTTAGCTAAAGTGTCATTTTTGACACATATGAAATATAACGTGTTAATCGTTGACCTTTCGATGTGCAGGGAGGCAAATTTTGCTGCTTTCAACAGAGCTCGCTGTTTCCATCTGTTTCAGTGAGACCAAATAGAGACTACAAAACCATTATTTTGCCATCTGATGGCAAAAAGTGCATTCGAGTGCATTTTTCACATGTAGTATATTAGAATACCTCTTGCTGCTGAGCTCATCATTTCTGTTTTAGCCAGCAGATGCTGATTTTGGGATATTAAAAGTGTCCTCTCTTATCTCATCTTGCTGTGGGACATCCTGCGGGTTCCAGCTGTGAAGCACCTTTAGAAGTTGACAAACCTATAAATTGAAAATTCTGCTTTCTTTGCACTCAGAATTTATCTTAGAGCTGGTTTTGACTCCAGCTGGGTGAACACCTGGTGCCCTCTGAATGAACTTTGAAATGTCAGAATTTGTCAAAATCACAGGAAACAGGCTCAAATCATTACAGGCACAAACTATGATGGATGATGACAAACATGCTGTGGTGGATTGATCTTGCTTGGTTGTGTGAGTAAAGCAAATCCCACTGTCTCCATTTGTGTGTTTATATGTGTAGTTGTTAGGTATGTTGGACATGTCTGTTCCAGTGGTGGCGAAGTTCAGGCGTCTGCTGGACAGTTTGCCCAGGGAAACGCTGCCTGATGTGGTCGCCTCCATGATCCGCACTTCAAACAAGGAGAAGCTACAGGTGGAGTGTCTCTCAGTCAAAATTTCACTAATTACTCATATACAAAACATGTGATGTGACAAAAGGTGTAAAGTAAGACGTTTAAAATAAGTCACAATTTGTAGTGTTTGTAATGTGATTTTAACATCTTTTCATTTTTTCTTATATCTACATCTTTGTTTATAGAAAAATGAGACAGTCCAGGTGAAAATTGGTGAAGCGTCTGGCTTAACACAACTGTGTATAAACATACGTTTCTGCTTGCCACAAGACATTGGTGTAAGGTTGTGATTTTTCTAAATAATTGACAGGTACTTTTTGTATCTTCTTGTGCGCTGTGAAGGTCCTGGATGCGTTGAGCTTGGAGGAGCGTTTTAAGAAAGCCCTGCCCATGTTGACCAGACAGATAGAGGGACTGAAACTACTGCAGAAAACCAGGAAGACGAGTCCTGATAATGAGAAGAGGGTAACAGACGTTTGCTTTTCTTCTTTTATACACATACACACACCGACACACACACATTTATATATATATATATGGGGATGGAAAACAGAAAGCTCTCTGTTTCCCATCTGTTTAGGTGTTATCGGTGCGTAAAGGTGGAGTGTTTCCAGGCCGGCAGTTCAATCTGGATGAGGAGGATGAAGATGATGATGGAGATGACACCGCAGTCCTGGAGAGGAAAGTTCATGGGGCAAACATGCCTGAAGCTGCACTTAGAGTTTGCCTGAAAGAACTCAAGAGGTGAGCTTCTTTTTTTTTTTTTTTTAACCAGCATCTTCTCATTTAACATTAAAAAAATGTTGTATGCACCTTTTATATCCACTCATGTATTTCTAGTTGGTATCTTGGTTAAACTATGATTTTGACTGCTGGGGCATTTTTGGTAAAATAACGACATACAGTATTCTGCAACATTGTTGTAATGAATCAGATCAGACATTATTAAATTAAATTTAAAAATCCTTTTAGTGAGAAGAAAATTAGAATTTTTATAAGAAGCTGACATTTTAAAGATTTTTGAACCTTACTCTGAACTAAATCCTTCAAATCATAACTCTGATCTGGTTCTGTCTTGAGTACATAGCCCTATGTCTTCTGTCATATGGATGTTAGAGTTAACCTTCTCATCTGTATTCAGATTGAAGAAGATGCCTCAGTCCATGCCTGAGTATGCCCTGACCAGAAACTACTTGGATCTGATGGTAGAGTTGCCATGGAGTAAAAACACCAAAGGTAAATAAAGCTACAGGTGTCAGATGCCTCAGATGTATATCTGTATATATTTATCTTTGTCTTTGCACCATGTGTTTCATCACTCACTGTGTTTTAATGCTGAAAAATGCTTGATAAGAGTTTTTGAATTTTTCAGTGTAATCAGTCTGAATGTTTTTCTGGTGCACTGCACTTTTGCTTCGAGGTGTATCTGCCGGAGCTCTCTCAGTGGTCAAAACTAAAATCTTCTCTTGACCAACTGAAATAATCACATTGAAGTATTAATGATCAATTACTATGATAAAAAAGTCATTTAATGATTAATCAGCTGTTCTTTTCACAAATTCATCCGCACCCTTAACTCTACAAGTATTTGAAACTGCACTAATCAGTATTTTTATATTAACAATGGATGAAGTGACGATGTGTAATGTTAAAGGTGTCACTTCTAGTGATGAACCTACAAACAATGATCATAGACTCTGTAGTTCCCAGTTCTACAGAGCTTTTTAGCTTCTTTTGCAGCTTAATGTTTTGCTTTTACAGCCCACCACTTTTACAGTTTGGTCCAGTCTCACAGCTCTCATCATCCTAGTTTCCAGCGGCAACAAACAGCTAATTTCCTATATATCCTAAATTTCCTGTATACTACCTACCCATCACCAAACAGACTAGCAAAGTAGACTAGCTAGTGTGCATAGTGGAGCATTTAGCCGCCAAAGAGCCAGATATCTTTCTCAAGAGTTGGTGGAAAGCCACACAAAGCTAAAGGGAGAGTGAATATAGGGATTATATTTATCAGCTGGCAGACACACAACTCTGAATAACTGCTAATGTTGCTCTGTGTTTGCTGGATTTATAAATTGGCAGTAATTTAACATGTTAGCCATAACAATTTTGGAAGGTGATAAAATGTCAGTGCTGTGTTCACAGCTTGTTGTGTTTCACTTAATGTAATGAACCCAACACCACTTACCTTAAATCTAACAGTCCTCTGTTAGTCCTCTGAACAAACAAACAGTAACGATAACCGAAAGTCTTAACTCCCAGATCACTCATATCTAAATGTGAACCCAGACTCATTTCCATTTAAATTCCATGGTGATCATGTTACCCGCAAAGTAAATACAGTAAACCATACACTGCATATGTGGTGGCCAGCCACAAAATGATGAAGACCCACTGCCAACAGATTTCACAAACAGACTGTATTGTACAAAGGCTCACAGTCACTGCTTTCCTTTGTCTCACTGTCTCTGCTCACCACAGATGGATCCTATAATAAGTAACCTCATAATAGTGGAGGCTCCAAAATTTGAGGACAGGGTTCATTCAGTTACAGGATCAGAGTTCATAGCAGGAGCAATCTGCTGCAAATAAATCCAAACTGGTTTTTTTTCATCACACAGTTTGGGAGAATTGGCTGTCCTTGAATGGAAATATCTTTCACCTGGGGCTTTTTATGCCTGTGCTTTGTGTCGTGTCTTTATTGATGTAACTACTGGTTTCTAAAGCCCCACGAGGTAGTAAAAGGTTGTTTTTTACTCTCCACTCTCAAATTACAGTCACTTTTTCCTCTTTCCCATCTCACTTTCGGCATATCTTCACTAACTTTAATGTTTTCCGTTCTTTCTGTGAACCATCCATCTCATCCACATTCACCCCACCCAACACACACACTCTTCAGACTGCCTGGACATCCAAGCTGCTCGCACTCTGTTGGACAACGATCACTATGCCATGGACAAGCTGAAGAGACGAGTGCTGGAGTACCTTGCTGTTAGACAGCTGAAGACTTCACTCAAGGTGCTTCTTATGGATCGCACAGTCTGATAAATGTGTAAAGGCAAATGTTTCGTGTTATATGAAGCAGTTTCTTTAATGTGCCACATCTGCTGCTGTGTCTTTAGGGCCCCATTCTATGCTTTGTGGGCCCCCCAGGAGTCGGTAAAACTAGTGTTGGACGCTCTATCGCCAGGACTCTGGGCAGAGAATTTCACCGCATCGCTTTAGGAGGTGTCTGTGACCAGTCTGACATCCGAGGACACAGGTAGGCTTCTAAGATAGTAACTCTATTGGAGGGCCTATAACAGCAGATGTTGGTACAACATACGGTGGGGTCCAAATTTACTTTAATGGGAAAGTAGTCTTAGACTTTTGACTCCACTGTATGTGCCCAGAGACATCTCAAAGATATGAATTTATGGACCTCAAACTCCACACAAGATAAGACATGATTCAACTTCACAAGATGCCTGTGAATATTCTCATTTGTCCAGGTCATAGTATCTCAAAGGAGTTTTAAATCAAAAGCGACTGGACTTGGTTATTTGTCTAGGAAGACGTTTCACCTCTCATCCAAGAGGCTTCATCAGTTCTTTCTCGCACCTGACCAGGCTGGGACTGGTCCAACTATCTGGTGTGGAGACCCAGGTATTTTTAACCTCTGGGAGGGGCTTTCACAAGGCTGATGATGTCATTGGTTCCCTTTGTGCTCCATGTGCCAACGACAGTCGTTAGAGTGACTGTCTTGGTGGAGAGTTGGTTTCGACTTCGTTAGAGCACAATAGGGCTCTAAAGAAGTCGAAACCAACTCTCCACCAAAGAACTGATGAAGCCTCTTGGATGAGAGGTGAAACGTCTTCCTAGACAAATAACCAAGTCCAGTTGCTTTCGATTTAAAACTCCTTTGAGAAACTTCACAAGATGCAACATTTATTGAATTTCCAGCTGGGTCTTTTTTTTTTTCCAATTTTGTGAACAATATCTCAGTAACACTTCGAAGGAATTACTTCACATTAGGTACAGGCGTTTCCTTGCACTCAAAAATGAACTGATTAGATTTTGGTGATCAATGTTCAAGGTCAGTGTGAAAACACAGTTTTGGTTTTGTGAATGCTGACATACCACCTCGAGGGAATCCCCTCAAATTTGGCACGTTCTCTTGGACTCAATGCTAATTGAGTCCAAGAGATTCTCAGCCAATAGAGTCTCAGCCATCATTGTCTTACGAATACAAAAGGTTATAATACGTCTTCAGGGCAGATGGGGGCTACAGTGAGTCACCATTGGAAAGTGATAATATTGGCTGGAATGGGGAGGGGCTAGCTGGTTAACTTCAATAGAAGGAAACAAGTGGTAGAAACAACAGTTAACATCAGTGTTCCTTTCCACCGCTGGAGACAGCTCTTGGCAAGTAAAGGAATCAAGTTTGCTGCTGAACCTCAACAGTATCTACATCTTTGTGTTTTTTTCTAGGCTGTTATGCTAAGAGCTGTTTATGTTAATGTTGGCTTTGTAGCAACAGCAAAACTTAATCTAGTTTCAGGACAGAGTTAATTGAAGTTCTGCATATAACACTGTGCCAAAGGAAAATGAGTACATTGTTTTGATGGTGTATTGGAGCAGCACTCTCTGCAGAGAGGAGCAAGAGCTCTCATGAGTAAAACATCTGGATTACATGTTATACATGATCCATCATCACACAGCAGCTGTAGGTAGAGCAGATCTCCCACTAATCGGTAGGTCAGACCCCCAGCTCCTCCAGTTTGCATTTCCAGGTATCCTAGGGAAGGATACTGGACCCCGCTTTGCCCCCAGTGATGTACCATGATGTGTGAGTGTTTGTGTTTGAAAAGCTCTATGTATAGAACAAGTGCTATGTGAATGTGTCTGTTGTTATGGTTACGGTTTTAATCTGGAATTGTTACAGGAAATGTTGATGTTGTATAAACACATAATGTAGTACTTTTATCAGGAGTGGATTGAAACAAGGCTTCATACTAAAGTGCCAATACGACCAATTGCACATATCAAACAGAGGAAACTCGAAATAAAGGCCTGTTACCTTCAGAAGTTGAGGTAAATAAAGGTCCCGCTCCGCTGTTGCTGTCCAGCTAAAACATCTCTAATCCAGCAACAAATGTTTGGCTCCGCTGCAGTCAGTCAGCGCCGCCTAATAGAAACAGTTTGCACTGATTCATTTTGAAAGAGCAATGTTCAGTGGACAAACTTCAACTCAGTCAGTCAGTCAGTCAGTCTGTCAGTTGGTCCAGCCATAAAAGAAGAAAAATGAAGAAAAGATTTTTTTATTCAGTCCATTCACAGACTGGCACAAGATGCAATTGTTTGGAGAGTACTGGTGATATATTTCCAGTGACTCTGGAGGTAATTTAAATGACTCATGAACACATGTTAAGTTCATGCTGGTGAAAGGCAGCAGAGTGTCTACTGTGAGATCTAATTACATTTATAAGATTTCACAGCACATCAGTGTGGGACCAGTATAGGAAATGCTTCTTTTGAATTATAAAACATAGTTACCACATATTGGTACAAAAAAGAAATTAGGAAATCATGGTATATATTAAACAGATTTTTTTTATTTAATGAGTAACTGGTTACCATAGATGTACATCTACTTATACACCTGTGAGTGTGTGTGTACAAATGCGTACACATATATTCCCACATACCTTCTTGTGTATGCCCACGTATCAAGTGAAGGACATCAATACATTTAACAGCATATCATTGTCCCAGTCATTCTGTCTAACGTTAGGGTGATTAGCATTATTGTTTGTTAAATACTTCATCTATTTCTCCCATCTGCCTTCAAAGATATAAACTTGATTTTTAACTATCAGGGTATTTTTTTCTTTACCATCAATTTCATTTACAAGATCCTTCCATTTAGAGATAATTAAATTATTATCTGTTAACCAATTCCTTGTAATTTCTTTTATTATATCTACTCTTATTACTAAAAACAGGTAGTAGTCTATCATCTTAATCTCTGGCATTTTCCAAAGTAGTGGAACAAGTGGGTTTTTCTTTAGAAAAATACCAAAAATGTTAGACTTTTCTCTAACAGAAACTTTTCCAATAGCCACTTAAACTTTTACATATATGACTGTGGTTTGCCATCTGCTCACAATGTTCTCTTCAGCATCCTAGAGTTAAGTTTTCATTTTTCTTATGTCTTAAAATATTCTTTCCAGTCATTTGAATTAGTTGTTTCATGCATATTTGTTCCAAATCATCTTAGGGTATGTTGAATGAGAGTTCATTTTCATTCAGTTCTTGCATATGATTTTTTTTATATTTGGGGAAAGGCAGAGGAGTCTGTGGTATATCGCCACAGTTTATTTCTGTCTCTCTCCATGTTGTATGTGAGCTTTCTAACATCCACCCATTAACATTTCCGATCTGTGCTGCTTGATGGTAAGCTGCCAGGTTTGATAGATTTCGACCGCCCATTTCTTTTGGCTGTTTGAGATCTTTGTTTTTTATTCTTGGTTTCCTGCCATTCCAGATGAATTTTATTAAAATAGAATCCCGTTGTTTAAAAGTAAAAATATAGGTGGTGCCTTGAAAAGGAATAACAATTTTGGTAAAACATTGATCTGTTTTACTTTAATTCTTTCCCAGAAAAATGGATCTATTTGAATTTTTAAATTGTCTAATGTGACTAATCAAGTAATAATTTTTTAAGGATTTTTAGAAAACAAGATGTCCAGATACTTTGGTTTATTTATCCCAAGGTATTTTATCCTTTCAACTTCCAATTGGAATGCAGCTTTGTGTTTGATTTCTTCCCTGACTCTGCAGCCCAAAACCATTACTTTTGATATGTTTGCATTCAATTGTTCCAAATTCTTTATAGAGATTCTGGTAATATTTGGAAATCGATTTGCTATCGCATTCCAGGCCCCTTATTAATACTTTTGTTGGTTTTATTTTCATTGAACTGCACTATTGATGGCCTCTTTAGCTGGTGCAGATAAGACCCATTTATACTGAGGTTTCTAATTCCTCAGTAATTTTCTTGCATTTTCTTTTTGTTTTTTTTTTCTCTAGAGGCATATGACATTCTTTCGCCCCTTAACCCTGAACCCCTTCCCATATTATTACTGGATTTATATCTTCTGGATTTATCTTTGTTAAAAACTCACTTTCTAAAAGGAGAGAGTTGTTAAATCTCCAGTTAACAGCACCTTTGCACACACGACTTAGTGTCATATATAAAGGTGCTTGATATGATGTATTTGACCTGGTACCTCGAAGAAATTCATTGTCCCCCTTGATGTTGGGCCATCCAGGCCCAGAGGCACCAAAGCAGCCACAAATCATGATGCTCCCTCCACTGCACTTCACCGCTGGGATTATGTTTTCGTGTTGGTATGCAGTTTCCTTCTGACATCATACTGCATGTTTTTCTTCTAAATGATTCCACTTCAACATCAAGTTTAATCAGTCCATAAAACATGGTGTCAAGGTGGTCTTAACACCATGTTCAGGGGCGCAGCTCGTGCTCACCACCAGACTTCAGGGGTGCAGCTGTTTTTTTGGAGAGCAGCAACTGGAAATGGAAAATAAGTGCAATTAGCCTATATTGATGTTATATTATTTCAAAACAAAACAAAGGTCACATATGTCACATATACCACATATTATGCAGCATATAACATTTTGGCAGAATTAGTTTGGCAGATTTTCTTTATAAATCTGCAGAGAACATCTGCAGCGGCGTAATCTTCCCCCCATCTCAGCTGGAATCCAGCCAGCTGCTGATATTGTTTCAGAAAATTATTGCATTTAATTTATTTATGATAATCATGAATGTGTAGTTTGTGTTAAAATGCTTTGGCAACATCCTGTGCAGTCATACCATTAAAGCCACTTGTTCTGAATAGTGTTAAATAGTGTGCATATTGAAGTTGCCCCAAAAATCCCACGTTAAACTCAGTGATAACATGTGGTTCACAGTGTATCCTCGGGAGAAACGAATGCTTTTAAGAGGAAGAAACTCTTTATTTCCTCTTTGGGGAATACAAAGGAAGGAGTTTTTCCTGAGCTGACACCGTCAACATTATGTTGGTGAAATTTTGTAGATGACTTGCTGAGGTAAAGTGTCGTTGCTATGGAGACAACACATTGTCTTGTTTAGTTGCAATGATGTAAACTGGCAGGCTTCAATCTCACAGACCACACTTTTTTGCAAGTAGTTGCAAGTTCCAACTTGTTTTGTCGAGGATCTTTGGCATAAAAACCCCCAGCAGCCTCTCAACATAGTATCTCATAGTTTTGTTAAGCTGCAAAACAGCGGGAGGTCATCAGTTATGTAATTTTCTTTCTTTCTTGTTAATCTGTGATAAACTGTAATCTGACAGCTATAAAAATGTTCTGTACAAAGGTGTAGAAATGAGAGAGTACTGTGGTGTTTCTTTGATATCATGCATCAAATTTACTGAAACACACACAACAAAATCATTATCACAGATCACACTGATTGAGTCACACACACAGTACAACCTGTCAATGAAGAAAATCAGTAGAGTTCAGGAGTTATGTCACTCAGCTCAGCTCTGATCAGTCTGTTAAGAACCTCTATCAGGGACGAGCAACGCGATAGATTTAGTGTATGTACAAGGGTGTGTGTGTGTGTGTCTGTGTTTGTGTTTGCATGTGTGTGGGCATGCACAGAGGTGTGCGGGGCTCGCAGGGATGATCCTGGTATTCTAAAGGAAGACTAAACAGGGTTGAGAAACTTTTGACTCAGTCAGATGAGAAACACGTGTCTGACATACCAACAGCAGGAGAGCAAGAGATAGAGATGAAAGCCCTGTGACGGTCAATTTACAATTTGTTCAACTTTAAAAAAGAAAAAAAAACTCTCAGAAAAATAGACAACTCCAGTAGTTTTGTGTTTACAGTTTTGTGGTTGTTCTTGTTTGTGTTTTCTTTGTTGTTTCTTGTATTTGCTTTCTTTGAACCTCAGAAACTGCACATTTCATGCCTTCAACTTGTAAACACTTGAAGCTTGCTTGCATTAGGTAATTTGTTACAGAGAACATCAGCCATCTTCTCAAATGAACTCCAGACAATCTCTGGACACTGTCCATAGAATTAGGTGTTGCCCTTTCACGTGTAGCGCACAAAAGGACATTGTCTAGCGTCAGACGCCTTCACAGATGCTTGATAGACCTGGAATGGGACACAAAAAGCACGCTGAGATGGTCCTTCTTTCTCACCCTTGGGTGTTAATATTCTTCCAGTTTTGTGCCAGTGACATGATCAACTTCATTTACACGTTCACTGGCTCTACACACAACTTGGTCAGATATTACACGCATTTTTTATGAGGGACTCTGTTTAATGTCAGTTGAGAAAAAATCAATTCAGGGTTGCAGTGCATGTGTAAAAGCTCTAATAGTGTGACACAGCAAAATTGACCTCGACATAATATATTTTGGCATTTTTTTGTAGTCACCAGCAGAATAAAGTACATTGAGAGTCTTCAGTTTGTTTGAAATTGAGTGAAAATATTTACACAGTAGATAAGCAGTTCATTTACTGTCCATATCTCCAGGCGCACATATGTAGGGAGCATGCCTGGCCGCATCATCAACGGTTTGAAGACAGTAGGTGTGAACAATCCTGTCTTCCTCCTGGACGAGGTGGACAAACTGGGGAAGAGCCTGCAAGGAGACCCTGCAGCCGCGCTGCTGGAGGTCAGTCTGGTTCTTTCTCTCTCACTTTACCTGTGGAGTAGTATCACATGTCATCACTGCAAGTTCATTTCCTGAGCAAAACCTTAACCTTTGCTAAAGTTGCTAATAAGCATTGGTTCTGCTTCCTCACTGCGCCGTCCTTTAATTTCCTGTTTCAAGGTTTTCACCTGTTGCTGTTTGTTTATTGAACAGCAGGATTACGTGCAAAGTACTGAACCCATTTGCACCAAACTTGGTGATGGTATGGGGCGTGGTCCAGGGAAAAACCTGACATATTTTGGTGCAGATGCGGTTCAGGAGGCGGATCCAGGAATTATTTTTTTTTTATCACTTTCCTTAAAATTTTTCGACACTTTTGTCAAGTTTTTAGGAAATAATGTTGATGTAAACAATCAGACATATTAATGTCGATGATGTTGAGATCTATGACTTTGTGCAAGTTGGTGCAGATTCATATAATATTCACACAGTCTGGGTGTGTATCCCACACATCCAGACTGTGCCCTTGGCAGAGGTTTATTTTCTACTGAGTGCCATTCTAGTTGTTTTTGTGCTTTTGTGTTCTTCTGTTTCCAAATGAGTTAAATGTAGCGTAGCGAAACACTGAAAACACTCATCGAAACAAATGCTGTCCACATGTTCCCTTAGGTCCTGGACCCAGAGCAGAACCACAGCTTCACTGACCATTACCTCAACGTGGCCTTTGACCTCTCTCAAGTGCTCTTTATTGCCACTGCAAACACCACAACCACCATTCCCCCGGCCCTGCTGGACAGGATGGAGGTACTGCAGGTGCCAGGTGGGTTTGGGTGCAGATGAGTCCTGCTCTTAGGAATCATCTTGACAGTTTCAGTTTGACCTTGAAGACAAACACTTGTGACAGAACTAATGTCATCCGTATGATTGAATTTACTGCAGTGTAGTGTGGGAGCAGATGAAACATCTCCATGTCCAATTGCGAATCCAATCAGTATCCTGACAGTTCAGCTCTTTTTTTTTTAAAGACCAATTTAGGTAATTTTAGCTCATTAAATCTTAAAGGAGAACTCCACCAATTTTACACGTCAAACTGTGTTTACAGGTGTTAGGCAGCATGTGAAAAAATTGTATTTTTGTGACTCCAGAGGGAGCTGTGTGAAGTCTGAAAAACTTGGACCTCTGCAGCCTGCTCCTTATCTCTGCTCCAGACTCGCGCCTCAAGTCCACAGCCACTACTGACACAACATGCTCAGATCTCTGACAGAAGTGCAGACGCCCTTAACAAAATGTCCAGGGGAACACAGGGAGGGACATAAGGATAACAGGCTTAACAAGTTTACACTGATTAACCACAACAGCCAAGAGCATCGCAAGTCTGGAAGGAGTCTGTGTTTATTGAGTAACACAGGTAACAAAAATACAACAAGACAAACATGGAATTAGGGGAAGCAGGGAAGAGAAACGTCAAGAGAAACGTCAGGGTCTCCAAGGCCAACAATAACAAACAAAACCCCCACGCTAGCTTGAAAATAAAACTCAGGTGACCGACCCAGTCAAACAAAAAACAAACTCTGACTTTTCCTGACTGTCCACAAAACATCAGAAAAATTGAATTTAAAAAGAAAAGACAGAGAACCCCCACACAAACCTCCTCTGCATTAATAAGATTAAAGGGCAGCTTGGTGGCCAAAAGAGAGAAAAAAAAGGAGGGGGGGCAGTAGTTCTGGGAGGCTGATAGAGATGTGCACTGATGAGGAAGTGATGAACAGCTGACCGATCCAGGTGAGTTAGTTCAGGCGGCCAATGAGGGAGAGAGGAGGAGGGCGTGGCACACACTCACACACACTAGGACATCAGTGGACGTAACAATGACAGATTTTGATGAGGGGGAGGAATGCACAGAATAAAAAAAGATTATCTCTAGTTTGCTGCATCAAATTAAACTTTTTTTGTGTGTGTTTGTTTTTCTCCATATCCATTGTTTCAGGCTACACCCAGGAAGAAAAGGTGGAGATAGCTCACCGTCACCTGATCCCAAACCAGCTGGAGCAGCATGGATTAACACCTCAACAGCTGCATATACCTCAGGACACGACACAAGATATAATCAGCAGGTACACACAAACACACACACACACATGTCAACAAACTTAATGGGAAGAGGAAATAATTCAACCTAAGATCACTCAAAACGAAAAAGTTTTTAAGGGAATATGTTGACATTTTGGGAAATAAGCTTATTTGTGTGTTTTGCTTTTGTAGCACATAGTAGGAGTCTGTAGTGCTTCAGTTTATCCACTGACGGAGGTTGGTGCTGTCAGAACAGGGCAAAATACTACAAACAGTTCAATGTGTCACTTGTCAATGTGTTTTGCACCTGATCATTAAACAGATAAAGTGAACTGTGTGCTCCAGTGTCTTACAATAACAGTCACTAACTGAATTTGTACAATAATTTTTCTGCCGTGCAGCACAGAATTGACTCTTGTACTCACAGGCCTCCTCAGTCTGCTCTTCATATAGTTTATTGTGAACATCTGCTGTAAAATAAATATTTCTTATATCAGCGTCTAGATGGAGATTTATTCAGTTGATTAATACACTGCTGTCCGCTGATGTGATAGACACAGAGTCCTGCCAAGCACATATGTCTTCCTGAAAAAAAAAACAGTAAGAAGGTCATTGAACTAAACTCCTCAGACTCATCTGGACGATTCACCATCTCCACAGCTGAGACACTGCTACATTTAGCGTATGAAGCAAAAACCCAGTGTGAGCTCTGTCAAGTGGTTCACTTGGTATCTGTCTTGACTGTTGACCTGTACTTGTCTGGCTGAATGACCTTTTGATTAGAGAGAACATCCACATTCTTTCTGTTCAGCCTCCAGTGCCTCGAAGTATCAGCTGGGAGCGGAGTCTGTTTCATATTTTCACGAGTGACACTGATTCATTTTCTGTCAATCAGCTAATCGATTAATTATGTCAGCTCCGGTGTGATTTTAACGGTGACCTCTGATAATGCAGTGCATTAAATGGCCTGATCAGACTGTCTGGCTGATTAAAAAGAAAGCTGCTTGCATGGAGCTGTTGATGAAAACGCCTCTGATCTTTTCAGATGGTAAGCATTATGTTGTCTGCAGACCAGCAGAGCCTCCGTACACCACTCGCTGCACTCCAGTCTGGTTACTATAGAAACAGCCAAAAGCACACGTTGTCAGAGCGATGCTTCCTATTTTACTGGCTTTTAAAAAAACAAACAAAAAAGAAAGTGTTCAGCAGTGATGTTACCTGTGACGCAGAAGCTCTGAGGCGTGTATCAGAAAAATGAATCTATTTTCAGTGAAGCTTTGTATAAAGGCTTGATTAGTTTTATCAAAGTCACTGGACCAGTGACGTCCAAAGCTCCGTTTCACACACACTCATGACACTGCTTTGAAATCTGATTCAAAGGTTGTTGTGGATTGTTTAGGATGTTGTGGATCACGCCAGACCCCCTACCCAAGCACCAGTAATTCTGCAGAACACTCATATTATTCGATGTATTCATTATGACCAAGTGCAAGTGTGTGTGCACACATGCACCTTTACTTCCTCTGTTCATGAGTTTTGCTTGTTTACAAAACGCAATGCAAAATGCAAAAGGTTATTTATTGTTTTTCAGTTATATGGAGAATGCTTATTTATTTATGTATCAGTTCATTTAGTCACAAATTCATTAATGTATTCATCTTTTCATTCCTTTTTGCTTCAAGAAGATTCATGTGTTGGTCAGCTGTGAAACATTTTGCATTTTCCTGTTGTGTATTCATTTAGATTTCACTTTAAGTGGATAAAATTGCCATTTTTGCCCATCAATCTACACTTAATAAGCCATAATCACAAAGTGAAAACATGTTTCTGCAAATGTATTAAAATCAAATTGAAAACACCAGTTGCAAAAATGGCTCTTTCCATTTCAAATTAAAGCTACAGCACAATGAAGTGTGCAGAAAGTGAATGGGTCTGAATACTGTCTTAAGCCAGTGTGGTTACACACCTAGCAAGAGACGCCATTGTACCAGTGAATCCTTATCTCACATCCACTTAATTTTATCCATCTGTTGTTGTTTTTGTGTCTGTGTTTGTGGTGTCAGATACACCCGAGAGGCAGGTGTGCGCTCCCTAGAGAGGAAGATCGGGGCGATCTGCAGAGCTGTGGCTGTGAAAGTCGCTGAAGGTCACAGAGTCATTAAGACAGAGACTTTGATCCTGGAGGGCCCCGCAGAGCAGGAAGGTGGGAGCCTGAGCTGTTTGTTTTCTTTCTCACTGGGGAAATGTGGAATCAAAAAGTTAAATTCTTAACTGCTTATCAGCAAGAAATAAAACACCAACCCCCAACTCCATGCCTTGTGATGAAAAGCAAGGTGGAACAGGAGGCAGACAGAGAGAGAGAGAGGCACACAGCCTGAGCTGTCATGTTTGAGGGAGTAAAAAAAAAAAAAACAGAGTCAGAGAGATGCAGTGATTTTCTGAAAGTTTCCAGTGATCTTGTCAGCAGGACATGTTTAACTGATTTCCTGAGACTGAGGCTGATCTGAATGCATATATATATATATATATATATATATATGCATTGCTTATGTACTATAACAGGTCCAAAGCCTGACACAGTAAAACAATAAGGTGATAAGGCAAAGCAAATATATTGTCACACACAGAGGTCATTCAGTGTGCTTAACAGAAAATACAATACACACAAAAATAGAGGTAAAAGAACATAGGAAAACAGTATAAAGTAGAACAGATAATGTATAATTAAAGTGATTAGAAGATTAAAAGATTAAATGTTAGTTAAGGCAGATTTGATATCCATTGAGAGTTTAGGTGTAAAGATGGGTTCTGAGGCTGGATTTGAAGCCTCAACAGTCGGTCAGAGATCTAATCTGGAACAAAAAGTCAAAATCCATGTGGATGTTCCATTTTACAGAGTCACAGCTGTTTGGCACAAGGTGGTGCTGGTCAGTTCAAATGGAAATCAGTGAAAGAGACCAGAGTAGGAAGTGGGTAGCATGAAGTCTACCACACAGAAATAGGAACCTTGAATGCGTTCATGAGCTTTGAGCGAGTATAAACCAACATTCATTTAACTGTTCTGTTGAATAAAGTCAAATAGCTCTGCCTGATGTTTGTCATTTATCCTGTTTAAGTAGACTGTGTCATTTAGACAAGTAATATCATTTGAAAACAGTATTTTATGGCGGCTGCTGGTTATCTGGAGTGTCCTCAAAAGTACAACTTGATGTCTTTCAGTGGCTGAGTAATGAGCTGGATAATGTGCAGCCATCTGGTCTTTATTGTAAAATAAGATCTGTCGAGTCTTCTGTCCGCATGGTTGGTGGGAGACTAGCTCCTGATACACAAAGTGATTCTGGAAAAACAGCAGATTACTAAAAACACACGTTAGGAGGCAATTTGCTCTGCTGCCAAAACAAACTATGAAGCAGTGTAAAGTAGCAGACATGAGGGTGAAGGAAGTTAGAGTGAAAGAGGACAAACATAAACAGAAAATATCAGCAGTTGTGCTCCTCTGTAGAAAGCTGTCTGTGTTGCCAGGTAACAGACATCAACCACACGCAGCACAAACATTAGTTTACGTGCAGAATATCTGTGTCCTCGTGCATGTGTTGTGCATTTTGCCACAGGTGTGCTGCGTGTTTGATGCTCCTGTGAGCTGTTTGAAGCTCCGTGTTCGCTTTTCTGCGCTTCTTTGCATAACGTCAGCGTGTTCGCACCTGTGCATGTTAGCAGCTGATTTTCCAGTCTCGGCTGCAGCTGCTGTCGCCCTTCTTCCTCTCTTTCCGTCCCTCTCTGAGGCCCTCTTTCTATAGATGCTTGCAGCACGCAGTGTGTTCACATGCTTCAGAGTGAGGTGATTTTTCCTCACACTCTGCAGTCACCTGAGTCCAGAAACCTGGATCCAAAAGAGAAACATTCCTGCTTTAATCTGGTATCTGACGCGTCTTATGTGACCTTTCAGTCGTACTGTGAAAGTGAGTTGGTGTTTAATGCTTTAAACAGATGTAATGTTACATAATGAATTAACCGTATGTGTGTGTGTGTGTGTGTTTAGACAAGGCAGCGCCCCCAGAGATGCCCATAGTGATCGACCACATCGCCCTGAAAGACATCCTGGGACCTCCACTGTTTGAAATGGAGGTAAGCAGGCTGCCATCAGAGAGAGAGAGAGAGAGAGAGAGGGAGAGAGAGACAGAGAGAGAGAGAGAGCTGGGTGGGGTAGATGGAGCAGCAGCTACAGAGGATTAGTCGTGTATATAATAATGTAGACAGTCAATGACAGAAACCTGTGCAGTTGTTTTTTTCTGTGACGGTCAGAACCTTGTGCACCTCAGCGAAAGCCTTAAAAATATAAAGGTGGCGTGTGAAAATGTCTCATTGCTACACAACAGCTGCTCTTCATAAAGTCAGCTTAGTTGAAAACATCACTGGAGATGTCATCATTTCATATACTGTAAAATATGATACAGTTTGTCTCTCACTAGGACTCCACTTTTTTTCCTCCTGCATATTTTTTTGATGATTTTTTCCCCCCATCCCCTTTTCCCTTTGTTTTCCTCCCTCAACATGTCTTCCATTCTCCTTCATGCATTTTCATCTTGCCTCTCTCCCTCCTTCTCTCCAGGTCATGTTTGCCGTGTGTTTCACATTCATTCCTGCATTTTTTTAAGATTACAAACCATCCTTCAACTCTTTCTGCGATCTGATTATTCCACCAAATACAGCTTAACAGATGTTTTTGTGTGTGTGTGTGTGTGTGTGATGGAAGGTGTCTGAGCGGTTTACCCTGCCTGGTGTGGCTCTGGGGCTGGCCTGGACCCCGCTCGGTGGGGAGATCATGTTTGTGGAGGCCAGTCGAATGGAGGGAGAAGGTCAGCTCACTCTCACTGGTCAGCTGGGAGACGTTATGAAAGAATCCGCCCATCTGGCCATCAGCTGGCTCAGAGCTAACGCTAAAACCTACCAGCTCACCAACAGTGAGTTCACACGCAGATGTGTCTCCATACTTACACTGTCAATGCCTTTACAGAAATACACAGGAGCTGCAGCAGGTAAAACTGTGAAAGAGGCTAAAAAACAAGCTCTGACAGAGTCCATCCGTGTGTGTTTGAACAGTGGTGGGTGCTCCAGATCCTTTAGAAGGGACGGACATCCACCTCCACTTCCCTGCTGGAGCTGTCACCAAGGATGGCCCCTCTGCCGGCGTTACCATAGTAACCTGCCTAGCCTCGCTATTTAGCGGCCGATTGGTCAGATCAGACGTTGCCATGACAGGAGAGATCACATTAAGAGGGCTGGTGCTGCCGGTGAGTTATCACATTCAACACACAAAATAAGGTGTAAATCCGGTCTGCTGTTTTAACCCACTGGACTGGCCTGTCCTCTTCAGGTGGGCGGGATCAAGGACAAAGTCCTGGCTGCCTACAGGGCAGGAGTGAAGTGCGTCATCCTCCCGAAACGCAACGAGAAGGACCTGGAGGAGCTTCCAGCCAACATCCGAGCCGACCTCGACTTCGTCACCGCCAGGAACCTGGACGAGGTGCTGAACGCCGCCTTCGACGGAGGGTTTCAAGGGACAGCCAGCACACACGCACCGCCTCAGCTGACCAGCAAACTGTGACACACTGATGAGAATACACGCACTCCTCCTAACAGAGGAGGAAGTGGGGTGTCCTTCAGCTCGAACAGCTTAGAGTTTAATGAGCTTTTCCCTGATTTGCAGTGGCAGGAGTAAACCATATCTAATTCTGAGAAGTCATGTTGTTCAGTCTTTAAAGGATAACCTCTGGATTTTTGAACCAGGGCCTTATTTTCTTATGTTTTGTGTAAATGGTTGATAGGCACAAAATCTTCTTCTTCAGCTATAGAGGAAGAACGTGGCATTTGGCATAAAGTACTATCATAAGTGCCTATAATATACTATAAGTATCTGAAAACATGGGTAGGATTTCTACAAAGATAGATCTTTTTTTTTTTTAAGGAGTAAGATTATTTTTCTTAAAACCAGAAACAGCAGCAGTTAAATCACTATGTTCAAAGCCCCCAGACTCCACTGACATGAGTAATTTTTGTCTCTATCAGTCATTTCCAAATAAAAACATGGGAAAACAAGGCCCAGAAAAGTCCCACAGTTATGCTCCAACCCCTTTTTAAGGATGTTTGCGGGTGAGATTTTTATATTGACAAGCTAATTTGAGCTAAATGAAGATGTGATTTAAGTCCACATGAACACGGACAGTGCACAACGACGTCCTGTCAGATGACGTCACAGCAGTTTATTTGTCTATGCATTTTAGCACTGCACACCCACTCACTCAACTCAAGTGGACCAGATCCAGCTCATGTCACTGCTGAATATTGCTCTGCTGCCTGTCTGGGTTCAGCCTACAGCCGGCTGTTTTCTTGTACATTTACATCATATTAGCAGCACTGCCACATCCTTGTGAAGAGGGTGTGAGCTTATTAATGCCAGGACACATTGGTGAGCAACTTTAGCACCGAACGATTGACACTTAGTTGTGTCTTAATGAACACACAAGTAATTGTATATTGACAATGGATGCTGTTGAGACGTGTTCAGTTACCAGGAGCCTGTTCGAAGGATCTATTACCGGTTTCTGAACTTTCAGACTTTGGAATTTATTATCTGGAAAGTGGAAATTTTTATTACTAACCACAAAAGACTAGTTAGTTTGACCATATATATCTTACAGTTTTAGATGGGCGTGTTGTCTCATCACCATGTTTCTGGCAGAGAGAATGAGACACATTTATTTTCTGGATTCCTGTGCATCTGCGAGCAAAGATGACGTGGTATGGAGCTCCAAAAGTTACAATGTATTAACAGGTTATCGCACAGGTTAATAAAAAATAAAACTGTATTTCATCTGTGAAGGTCAATGAGAAATATTGTTTGTTAAATTACTAAAATAGATATGAATTACTTTTCCTTTAATCTCTAATCAGTTAGTTGAAAAAACTAATTCAAGCTCCTACAGCAGTATCAGTACAGTATATGGTTGCTTATCTCCTGGGTTTCATCTAAGGTTTTGTTTGTTGACTTTATTTTACATTGAATTGTTACTCTGTCTCCCATAATGCACTATGTTCGTGCAGTATACCCTGCAGAGAAGGGGCACGCTGACTTGTAGGCAGGTCTGGGATCAATCTGTGTGCTGTGACTTGACTGTGACCACGAGGCTGTGATTATGCTGAAGTGCTGACTGCAGATTGGATTGCAATTCCTGTTATTAACATGAAAGATGAGCGGTGGTGCAAACATACTGATTTTTAAATGCAATACAGTGATTTCATACTAAACCAAGATGCACTTGTGTCCTATTAGATAAATATAAAAAAAGAAAATTGAATTAAAGATGGTTGAACTCTTGAAAAAATGTTCTTTCATTCCTTTAGATGTTCTTGTTCCTCAGTGAGGGACTGTGTTGGATACACACATGGATATAATTGTATCAGCATCTGAGTTTGTGTACATGTAATTCATCTAAATCCACCCTGAAGCAGAAAAAAGTGATTTACAACTATGTGCCAGAAATGTGACTTTTTTTTTTTTTCCTTTGCCCTATAATGTGAAACACCAGCATGCAGTGTTAAGACAGACATGACAAGATTAATGGACTGGAGCGGAACATTTCACACAGATACTGTCCACGCATAAAAGCCTAACACATCAAAAGCATCAGGCAAGAAAAACAGACTTGGCATACGACACTTGTACTGCAGGGAATATTAAAACACACGTCGTTGCAAGAAAATATGCAAACATCAGCGGCTGGGTGATAATTCTTTGTGGGTTCATCATCAGGACCAAGTCCATTCACATTACACACTGACAAAAAAGTCAGTCATGGCAGCCAAGTGTGTGTCTGTGAGAGAGATGATTGATGTCGGTCCCATGTTTTGTGATGACACGCAGCTGTTTGATGAACACACTGAAGACGAGAGACGTTCCTCGTCAACTCTCTCTCGTGTCCTTAATTGCTGACTCACACACTGTGTGTACGAACCTGTGCGTTTACCCAGCACTTTAATCCTGTCGCGTTTTACAGTGTAAATGAGCTGCATTAGTCACAGCCTGCACTTAGCTCACTGAGGGAGGCCTTAATGACCCGTGTGCAGGGGTGGACACAACAACAGGAGCACTTAGCCATATAATGCAGTCCAGCAAAAACAAGGCTGTGAAAGAAACGCAACACTCCCAATTCTGGGAATGTTCTGTCTCAGTTTAGCTCATCGGATAATGGTGGTGTTGGTGGTAACTGGATGACTTTATGTCCAGTCAACCATATCTCCACCAGGACCTGTAGTTATCAAACTGATAAAGGTAAAACTTTGCTACTTTTAATCCTTCTCACAAACCTAAGAATAAAAACTATCAAACTCCTACGTCTCAGAGCGGCAGAGGTCTCTGGAGTAGGTCCCTGATGACTGCAGCACAGAAACAGCCAAGGTTTTTTTTTTTGAGAATAAAAAAGCAAACTAGTTTTAGTTAGTTTAGTGTTATTTAGATTTGAATATTTGATGTTACAGCGAATTTTCTTTTCTGGCATTCGTCAGTGGTGCAAACAACAAAAATAAATTGGGTGTTGATTTTTATTTGTAATCACTGTCTAAGAATCTTCATCGTCTGCAAACAGAATTCTCTTCATTATATGATTTCACTGACGTACCTCATCAACAGTAAAATGTCTTCTGTCACAATTTAGTTTTATTGTTTCACCCTTATTTACATGTCTATACATTATAAATGCATTGGATTGATATTAATAATTGCCAGAGATGAAAAAATGACTTCTTCTCGCAGAATAACATCCCACTGAATAAAAGGGTTTTCTCAAAAGAATGTGGGAGATCAGTGATGTGTTGTATATTAAAGGCAAAAACTACAAAGAAAACACTATGTCAATTGGTTTATAGGCCACACTGTGCACTGTGAGTATATAGTATGGAAGTGGGACTCAGCTGAATGTAAATGTAGCACACAGGATAATTCATAAATAAAAAGATGTTAACATTTGTTGAGCACCTTTTTTTTTTTCCTGAAACTGGGGGCTGTAATAAACATATGAGCCTCCAGAGGCTGCTGTTTAGTCTTTAAGGATCAACTGAGGAAGCTCTGCGGACTACGAACCTGCCCCCTCCTTCACTGAATCAGTCTTGTTATGTGGCCGGTGCCCTTCCTGTGCTTTGCCACAGCATTTGTCACCTCCGTGTCTGGGCTTTAGTTCCTCACATCTCTCCCTCTTGGTCACGACACAAAAGGCCTCACCTCAGCCGGAGCACTACAGTGTTTGCATGCGGCTCTCTGTGACGCTGATGTGCATGGATGTGCTCTGCATGTGCTCTGCAGTGAGGTCACTGCAGACACACCCAGTTTCAGTGAAACCCCAGTGTTAGGACTCCCCCTGTGAGGCCTCTGGATTCAACCCCCTCCCTTAACCACACACATTTCCCCTCTGGTGAATAGAAGTCTTTAACCTGTACATAATTACTCACATACTGGCAGGGCGCCCCACCGCCTCCACCCACACCCCTGTCTTTTCTTCAGCTAATTTTAGGTGTGGACCCCCGTGACCACATGATGGCAGGAGAGGGGAAGTGTAGAGAGGGTTGACCCAGGATGTCTGGAATAGTCTTTAGGCCTGATGCAGCTTCTGGAAGACGCTGTCTGCTTTTTAATGTTCGGATATTTTAGAACTGTGCACCACATGAAATGATCCTGTACATAACCTAATATCTACCACTGTGAGATAAATGGGGCCCTTGTGCTCCTTTGAGGGATGAGGAGGATCATTAGGGAGTGTGCAAAAGTTATGGTGTGTGTGTGTGTGTGTGTGTGTGCGTGGTTTTTATTTCACTGTCTGAAAAAGAGAGAACCTCCCCAGCCTTATCAGGATTTTATTTCTTTGTCAGAAAAACAATACTCATGAGTCAGCAGCCACGCCAGCTGCTCTGTGATGCTGTGTTTAGACACAGCCATGCTAAATGCTAACAAAGAAGATGTTAACATGCAGGCAACATATACTGCGGTGACCTTCCTTAGCTTAGCATGTCAACATTCACTGATTAGCACAAACAAAGCGCAGCTGAGGCTGAGCGCTACGAGCTCGAGTGCCACTGCTGCCGACTCAAAGGTGGTTACACTTTTCCTCTGTTGCGCTCGCGATCCTGTCCTCCCTCGAACACCAACCTTATCCTGCTCTCACAGATCCAGGCCTGCACTCCCTCAAAGGTCGACGCACACATTGAGTAACACATTGAGTGTGCAGTATTTGTTCTGTGCTCCCTCAAATGTTGTTGTTGTTGTTGTCAGTATACCTCCATACGCACACTGCGGGAGGATGAGCGCTGTAGCTTGAAAAACAAAACACTTCAAAGAAAAATTACTGATACTTAAAGATAGTTAAAAAAAAGTACATTAAAAAACAACAGCATTAGAGTGGCGGGAGTAAATGTAATTTTCATCCCTGCTGCAGAACAAAGGAAAATGAAGTTAATGCATTTATTATGATAAATGTCTTTTTTTTCTTCTTCTTTTTTTACTGTTTCATTTTTGTACAAACAAACGACAAATATATTACTCAGTGAGTTTTCGAGGTGCCGGTAGCCGTCTCATGACCTTCGGACAGAACAGTGCGAGCTGATTCCCCCGGTTTCCAGTCGTTCCTGTGTGCTACGTTCCGCTAACTAGCTTAACCCTCAGCTACATGTTTACCACACAGATATAACAGCGGTAAACCAGTTAGTGCATTTCCAAAAACATCAAACTATGCCTTACAGATGCATGTCATCATGATAGTGCCATTTCATCATTTTTATGCAATAAATCTCTTGAAGAGAATGCCCTCACCAAGAAGAAAAATGTAATGAATTTGCATACAGTCCCTTCCCCAGGCAGAGGCCACTGCTGAACCTGCGACAGACAGAGGAATCTGCGTGTACTCTCTCCACAGTATTACCCTGATCTTAAGTGAAGAGCTTGTGGGCCTGCAGCTGCACAAAACTATTTCTGTGTTCCACGCTGCCTGTCGGATCCACCTATCTGACCTCACAGACTGCCCTACATCCACAGACCTACTTAACAATGACAAACTCGGGAGGCCGACACATGCTTTGAGGACAATATCACTGGGATGAATTTTACAGCTAAAATTTGGAGGTTTTTTCCTTTGGCCATGTCAGTTCTTAGAAGAAAATGCTGTATATCACCATATACTGATTTAGGTGACACTATGCTTATTTACACTAAGCTTAAATTTCATTACCCTGAGAACATATGGACAGTTCAGAAATATGCTTTTAAATCGTTTTGTTTTTATCAGGAACTGCTTTGTACTCTTGATTGTCTGCTTTGTTTTTTTCTGCTTTTGTAATCTCGGCATCACTGAAAATCAGGGTCACCCCTCAATATATCTCCGGAAAAAGATAAAGGTTGACGATGTTGATTTGTGCAGCAGAATAAATGAAGCATGATCTCAACATTAAGAAACTGGAACTTAGTTGGTTCGACTTGGAATTTTGAGGGTATGTTTTTTTATTTATTTCTGATATGGTAATAAAGATGCACCTATCCACACCTGCAGGCTGCCCAACACAGTCACTCACAGCCTGAGACACGGTAGGAAAATAACCACCGTGTTCCTTTAACCTTTCAGATTCCCTCTGGCTGGGGCTTGAACCAGTCACTTCTTGGTCCAGATAATTAGCAAAGTATGTATTTGCAAGATCAGACACGTTGCTGTGCTACAACTTGTTCATACGACTAAATCCTCTGTTGTTGTCCTGTTCTGGAGCTAACCCTGACCTTTGATTTTAACATCTTGCTGACTGTCAGGGAATTAATGAGCAAAATATCTCACTGACAAAAGCCTTTGACTTGAAGCACTAAGGCTCCATCTGTAACTTCTTTTAAATCACTTCTCAAAAAAGTTTTTGTAAAAATGCTTTTATGTACAATAACCATTTAATCTGGTTTCATCTCTCCAGTTTTGGAATTTTATGTTTTTTAATCAATTTTATTGCCTTTATTTCTAATGATTCCATTTGTTGTTTTAATTTGCATTTGCTCCAAGCACTTTGTAACTTTTCAAAGAAAATGACTACAAGTACTATTATTGCTATTATTGCCACCAGGACATATTCTAGAAATGTGGTGACAATTCAACTACAGCGTCAACACTGTGAAATAACATTTCACTCAGCCGCTCTGGAGCTTTTGAATCATTGCTGTAGATGTTCCAGTAGATGTTCCTGCAAGTGCACTGGTGCGTTTTGTGTGTGTTCCCACCACCCTCTGTCAATCAGCAGAACACAGGGAAACCAACAGCAGGTTGTGCACTGTGCCACTGGTGTGCAGAATACTAAGACAATGGGGACCCCCAGACATAAATTAGCACTCCTCAGTGTTGGATTAAAAAACGCACAGCCACAGTCAGATTCTGAGGCATACAATGAAAGAAATGAAGACACTAGATATGAAAAAGATAGATTTATTTAATGACAAATTAAAACAGAAAAAAGTCAAGGAGCTGAGGGAGAGCAGCAACATTACTGAGACTCCACATGAAGAGAAAGGGAGAGATGATTGGCTTGACCTCCCTCCCTCCCCACAGACAAAAAAAGGAAAAAAAACAAAACAAAAGACTTACCACACAAACAAAAAGGACAGAGAGACAAACAGATGGGGAAAAACAATTCAACTCTGGAAAAAAAACAAAACAAACAAACCTTCAGAAGAACGACACAACTTGCTTTTTAACTACAAACACTGACATTGAGCCACAAGTTTTACAACTGCCTTTTAACGTTTGTTTTTAAAAGTCATTACAAAAAATGATAATTATGATAATCTCCATTTAATAATAATAACAATAGCAACATTATAACGGTAGAAACTGTCCCTCATTCCTAGTTGGGTGATCAGTCAGTCAGTGGTTGAGGCCAACGCTGGCAGACAGAGCGAGAAGGAGGCAGAGTGGAAATGAAAGAAGAGCGGGGGAAAGATGGAAGGGAGAAAAGAGCAGGCTTCTTGCCAAATGTCCATCTCTCTCTCTCTCTCACACACACACACACACACACACACACACACACACACACACACACACACACACACACACACACACACACACACACGGCGTTCTCTCCTCTAATACAAAAAAAATACAACTAAAATAATTAAAAAGATACAGACTTAAGAATAAACTCAAAAAGAAAACTGAATCAACTGAAATGCAGTGTTTTTCCTCGTTGAGGGGAAAAAAAAAAACAAAAAGAAAAAACATCCTGTTCCTCGGTCAAAGATGCTCCGACACACACTCAATTCATCCACTATTACACCTGTACACACACAGCCTGTAATGCAGAGACTGAAAGTGTGTGTGTATGTGTGTGTGTTTATGTGTGTGTGTGTGTGTCATAACGTCACTGTTGTGTCCACTTCATGAAAATAAAAAAGAAAAAAAATCCAGAGCTGATGTAGTTGAGGGCCTTCTTAAATCCATACAGTATGAGAGCAGAGTCTAATAACTATCAACAATGACAGTCAACTACTTAAAGAGCGTCCGATGCACAATCTTTAGCCTTGGGGTGGACCGTTGTGGCCTGGAAGGAAACCAGATGAGCCTGTCCGGATGTTTTACATCGCAGATGTAGATGGACATCCATGGAACCCTAATGCAGATCAGAGGTTGTTTTGGGTGCTACAGCCATCCATGCCTTTGGGTGACAATTCCAGTCCCAGCTATCCACATCCATGTCAGTCACAGGTGAAAATAAATATCCAAATCTATGATAAGGAAGTTTTGATGAGCTCTGGGTTCCAGTTTGAGTTAGTCAATACCAGCCACAGCCGCGGCCCTGGCCCTGCAAGTGTCAGTGTTGTGTGAACCGTTTGATCCGGGAGGTCTGACGGGTACTGAGGTGCATTACAGACAGAAGGGAAAGATAGATAGCTGGTTAGCTATCTGGCACTGACCAGGAGTCCGTGTTGAGACATAGCTTGAGCCTTCCTCGTTGTGTAGCTGTCACGGCACAGAGCTGCTTAGCTGTGACCAGCCTCCAGCAACTCGGAGCAAAGGCTGGAGAACTGTAGTGTCAGAAATGACTGAGGGGAGGAGGAGAAAGCGAGACACTAAAATAAGAGTGGCGGGATATCGCTCCGAGAGAGAGACGTGACCAAGAAACGAGTGTTTGACGAGCGAGTTTGACTGAACAGCTTCTCAGTTTGTGTCCGTGTTTATGACCAAGAGAGGGTGAGACTGCATGTGCGTGCACGAGTCTCACATATATATTTATATGTGTGTGTTTAGAAGTCTATAGCCATCACTACACAGTTATGTCCTTGTCATTCCATCCATTCATCATTCATCCATCCCACCCACCCCCTGGGCCTCCACGGCTGCCCGTTCAGACAGTCCAGTTCCACGTCTCTAGGGGTGGGGCAGAGAGGGGGCGCTGTGAGGTCACAACTGATTGGACCCCCTAAAAATGCCCCCGACAATCTGTAACTTTTTGACCCTCTTCTTTTCAAAGTTCTTAGCACATGGAGATGGTGACGTTGATGCCCAGGTTGCCGTTCTCGGCAAACAGCTGTGCAATGGACGTGTCGAACACCAGGCAGTCGCTGTTCATGATGGCTGTTGCGATGCCCTCATGGATGGAGCGTGGCGTGGCCTCCCAGGTCAGGCGGCGCCGGTGCCCGTTGAGCTCCAGCCGGTAGGCAAAGTTCTCGGCCTGCTTGCGAGTACCGATAAGCTGCACGATGGCGAAGAATTGCTGGTGGCCGTCGTACTTCTCCTGCTTCTCCAACACCAGCATGAAGTGGAAGCCGAAGCAGGACTGCATCATTACCCAGTCCACCGCACCAGGGAGGTTGATGTCCGTGGCCAGGAACACGATGTCCTCCCCCTGGACAGAGACACATAAAAGTTACACAAAGGTTACATAATAATGAGAAATGTCAAAACTTCAGAATTGTTTGTGAAAGGTTTTTTAGAGCCACTGCAGGAAATTTACTTTCAGAGGAAAACACTGCTGACTTGTGTACCATGACAATTTTAATTTATACATCATTACCAGTGCTGCTATACAGAATGTGTGGATGGAAAAATTGCTGGGGATGCTGTTCCAGCGCACATGGAGAACTGATGGAAATGTCAACTGTTGTCACGTCTTTTTGGTAAATGCAGCATGGTAACTAAAAAGGGGTGCTGCATTGATTTCATCATTACATGTAACACATAAAACACAAGAAACAAACGCAAAAAAAGAATTGCTGCCAGATGGTTGCATACCTCCATCGACCAGTCAAGTAAGCAAGGAAAAGTGGTCACAATCTTCCCTTCTGTTCCCGAGTTACAGTGATGAATAATGTTTTTGCAGGACATGATATCATGATATCATAGTTTCCAAGTTCACCTGTGACCATTTGGATATAAAATGTCATCACTTTATCATTTGATCATATTAGACATTTGTGTAATTGAGTTATGGCCAAAAAACTTGTTTTATGAGGTCACAGTGACCTTTGATGACCAAAATCTAATTAGTTCATCCTTGTTTCTGCCAAATCTAAAGAAATACTCTCAAAGTGCTACTGAGATATCTTGTTCACAAGAATGGGATGGACGTATATGTGGATAGACAGACAACTTAAAAACATAATGCCTATGGCCCTGGCTGCCTCTGGTGTGGAGGCATAAAAAGCAGACTGCGCTCAAGACAATAACTTTTAAGTCATTCTAAGCAACATACACAATTTAATCCCTAATATGATATACCATGTATATGATAACACGTCCAAACAGTCTCGTCCTTACATCTAAAAAACCAGTATTCACCCCTTTGTGCAGTGTCACTTGGTGTGTGGCTGCCAGCATCTACAGTTTGTTTACATGTGAAACAAGCTGCTCACAAACCAAAACTAAAAACTATGTCATAATGCAGGTCCCAAAGTTACTAGAGTTCACTGAAAACAACAGAAATGTAACATTTAATCTTGGTGGAGAGGTTGGAGGATTTTACAATTGAATCTGAATTGTTGAGCAACTGAGGCTCTGATATCAGAAACACTGACTCTTTTGTGGATCACATCATCTTTAAAGGAAGACAGTTTTGCAGGGTAAACAAGTGCTTGTATTTATTACACATTACTGTCGTTTGCCAGTGTGATTTCTTGTGTTGGTCATGAAGCTGCACTGTGACTGAATTTGCTGTGTCATTCATGGCACATGAATGTGGCACACAGGCGGATACTGCTGAAAAGGGGCCTGATGGACGTTTTCCTAAACCTGTTACTGATGTGATCTCCTCAGATCATCTGGACCAGACAACAGCCGGCAGGAAGTGCTGTGTTCTCTGCCCTGATGAAGAAAAACTGAACAGCCTTCAAGTACAGGTCTTGTAATGCATGTGTGAGTGATCTCTGCTACACAGGCATGACCTGCAGAGGGCCAGAGCACCACAGAACTGACATTCAGACAAGCCAGTGTAATAGTTTTTAAAGTCACCCTCATTTTGTTGTTGTCAATTCTTATAATAAATATGTCTGTAACTAAATCAAAGTGATCAGCTGTTAAAAGACATAAATAAATAGAAAAATCAAATAGAGGAAAGGACATTTTTACCATTTTGGAGAGGTTTTAGGTTTGCCACACAAAAGGATGCCTTGGTACACTGCTTACTAAGTGCACTGTAAGACCTTAACACCTTTTACCTATCAATCTGCTAAGAAATGTTCAATTTATATTTTACATATAACTCAATTAATCCATGTATATACATTTAATGGAGCAAGTGTCCATTAGCCATGGCTCCATTATGTTAACATGAGAAGTTGAGAAGCATTAAATGTACATTAAGTATGTTATAGATATGGGTCCAAAACAGCTACCGGTGAAATGCATTATGGCTACTTTGTTCAAGATAGTGAGGACCACAGTCAGTGTCTGACCTGCAGCGTGGTGATGGACTTGTGTTGGTGCATCAGATGAGGCATGACAGCGTCCAGAGAGCCCTGCCACTTGCAGGAGGCGCCAGGGCAGGGGCAGGAGTACGGCCGAAACTCGCACAGCTCTTCGTGCTCCGTCTTGTCGGTGTGAGGCAGGGTGACTTCACAGCCCGACGAGGCGTACTTGCAGGGGAAGAGTACAGAGTTAGCCACCTTCTCCATGGCCAGGTTCCTGATGGAGCCCAGGGGGCCTCGGCAGGTGGGGCAGCAAGTAAGCTTGGGCCGGCAGTTGGAGCATACCTGGGAAGGGACAAATAATACAAGTTAGTGTTTTCGCCCTGAGGCGTTAGTCTCTTAGTGGTAGTTGTTGGAATCTCTATTTCCATTTTCTGTGATCTTATTGGCTAATATTTATGAAACATATATCAGATATAAACAGATCTCAGTAAAGGAAACACACACAGAGGGAGAAACAGAGAGAGAACACATTTCTGCCCTTCACCTGTTCAAATATTGGCATTATATGATTTTAGCCTTTAGCTTTCTGCTATTTTCTGCTATAGTACATGTGGCCTCCACTGTCTCCACATGCAGCTGCTAAAATGGTTAAAAATATAACATTTATATGATTGTGTCATATTCAGATTGGGCTCGGACACTGAAACTATGGTGAAAGGTGTCAGACGTTCTGAACACGCCACACAGGCAGTGTGCTTCAAGGCCTTAAATGTCTTTATCATGGATTCTTGCCTTACACTAACATGTAAATTTAGCTTTGTTGTAATTCACCCTTTTTGCTAATTTAAAATTGTTCAAATATAAACCACCAATGAATAAACATTCAACCAAAATTTTAATGCAGACAAATGTTGCAAGCCATCATTTTATCATGTGATTTTTATTTCAATGCATCAAAAGGGTTAAACTGCACATTTATGAAATGCTTTAGACTAGATTTCTATATTTATATATATATATATATATATATATATATATATATATATATATATATATATATATATATATATATATATATATATATATATATATATATATATATATATATATATATATATATATATATATATATATATATATATATATTTTTTTTTTTTTTTTTCCTGAAATAAAATATGTTGTTGAATCCCCAAGGTGATTTGGTTAGATTTTTTGACAAAGATTTTGGTGAGGCAGGCCGCCACACAGAAATGTTACCAGCGGAAACACTGCATTACTACACCCAAATTTTTATTTACAAATTAAAAAATTTACGCAAGTAGATATTCTAAATGATATCTAAGACGTATTGCAACAACTGGCTCTGGTTACTTTCCAGGCCGGACTGTACATACCAGGTGTCCGGACTGGCACTGCAGGATAGGGGGTAGGACATAGTCAAAGCAGACAGGGCACTCAAACAGGCTGGCCAGGTCACTGTTGGAGGCTGTGGTGCCTGACAGGGTGGGCACGCGCTGGGAGGGTGGGCACTTAGAGGTTCCTGTGGGCAGCGCGGTGGCAGTCTGGCGACTCATTTCTGGTAACAAGACAAAGAGAGGGGTTGTTGTGATAAAGTTTTCAGCAGATCCTACTGCACTGTTTCACAGACACAAAGCTTTTGTATCAGAAACTAAGTATGACCAATTGTCTACAGCTCTCCTTGTAATGCCTTTTATTTACTCACATATTTGTGACAGTTCTGTTTCCTTGTTGTATACCTCTGACACCTCTACATCAAAACTGAAGGGCAATCCACTAAAGAAATGTGGGAAGAGAGATAATGACGACAGGCAGGCTGAGACTGACAACCCAGTGACCGTTGCTGAGAGCTTAAGCAAGCCTAAGTGGCTCCAAATACGGCCCCATCAGCAAGCTTTCATCACCATCATCATCATGTGAGAGAGGAGTGTTTCAGGCCGTGACAGCCCTGTAACTTACCTCCTGATGAACAAATGTGGGAAATGTAACTTCCATCCTCCTCACATGCTTTCACCAGTTGCACTATTCAGCTTACATGCTGAGCTTCTCCATACTCATGTCATCTGTGATATCCACCAGTCTTTATAGTTCTCACAGCATTCAGGGTCAACCAGAGCCACAACCCACAACCCACTGTACAGCATGTTTACCATATATTGCATGTTTAACCATCTATCATAAACACTTCTCACTGCAATGGCACTCCGTGATCTACAACTTATTGGTATACATAAATGTCAAATAGATTGTCATAGAACACCCAACAGATTTACTGCCATAAAGAAACAATCAGTGTGGTTACCCACTTGTCTCAAACTATGTAAACTAGTCATTCTATCACACTACCCAATATTGTGTGACTGCTGCAGGCTACATGTCTGTAACCGCAGTGCATTTGCTCTTCAAACCAATTAGACTGCTGTCTTTGGCAGTATATTTCTATAGGGGGATATACCCTCTCTCTCTCTATGGCTGGCAGCAACAAGCAGACAGAAACCTTACAGTATCTTCGCTTAAAAAAAAAAAAAACAACAAAAAAGCAATAATAGAATGAGCAGACAACATATCAGTATTCTCACCTACCATGTACAACATATCTGTTATTGTCCGAGCGCCAAGTTAGTGCTGCAGCTGCACAGATTTTCTTAGTCATATATGTTTAAAAAAAAAAAAACCAAAAAAAAAAACCAACGAGACAGTAAAGTGAACTCAGATGTGCTGTGTATGTGTATGTGTGTGTGGAGCTGCTGTTTCCAATCGTGCTGTGCAGTTGCCTTGGTAACAGGTTTGTGATTAAGTATGGTTTGGCCTATGGAGCTACGGAGAGGGTGGAGGAGAGGCCAGTGAATACGATGGGCATGGGAATAGGTATGTGTTGAAGACGAGAGGAAGGAGGAGAGCCAGTGGAGATGAAGGGAGGAGGGTGGAGGAGATGATACAAAAAGGGAGGGGGAGCAGGTGGGGGGAGAGTGAGACAGCAAAGTTTAGAATCAAGTAGCCTTAAAAATAAAAACTTCGAATTGAACAGGACAATGGGGTGTCAAAAAAAATGCAGCAGGGCGAGAGTGGAGATTAAAAAAGGAAGAAGAAGAGGAAGGTAAGGCAACTGTTTCTGAGGTCAAATCTTTTCTGGGCAGTACAGGGGTTTGGGTGGGGATGACTGTGCATGCCCATGTCTCCACCTACTCTGCTACCCCCGCATAGTTCATCCTTTTTATAGCCCTACCCACAGACAGACGCACTACAGGGACACCCAGAGCAGAGGAGAGAATGTGAAGAGAGGGGAGGATAGTATGTGGGAGGTGAAGACAAGAGGAGAATCAGGTGGTGAGATAATGCAGCAATATGTAGACAGACAGTACAACAGCTGGGGAATTAACACCAACCAACAGAGTGCTGCCAAAGCTCTGAATATGGCAACTCAATTTGCCTAAAGTAGCAGTTAAATTAAAAGATGTTAAATAGAAAAAACTTGTTGGGAGTCAGAGACCATCTTGGGTGGTCTTCTGAATTCTTTTACTCAACAAACATATTGGGATGTTTGATTAGTGCAACATTTAGATCCTTCTCATCCTTTTCTTTTTATGAAGTCTAACAATAAACAGCTTTTTAAAAATATCTGTAAAAAAGTAAAACTGATAAACTGTACTTTTTGAAAACAGCACTTAAAAGCCAATAACTAATTCCAAAATGCCTACAAAGGAAGTCTTTCAGTGATTTGTAATTTCATGACATTTTTGACCCATCCCAGATGGTTTAAAGTCATCCAATAACCATAAATACTCAGTGTGATGCTTTTATCTACATCATAATCATTCCCTCTTGCATCTAGCCTGCTAACTGGCAGCTTTACCAGCAGGCAGGGCTGCTTGGGTAGAGCTTCTCTGTATATACACACTCATGCCAACAGCAGAAGTACAAACGGGATCTAATGAGCTCGCTGTTCCTGTGCCTGCCTGCCTATAAACACGTCTGCTGTGATGAAGATACTGTCTTAGCAGCTATTAATAGATCTTCTTAGCTGGCTAGCATGCTAGCAGCAGCACTAAGAGCAGTGGGACCAAATTAGCTAAGGACATTCACCTAGCTCAGGACATTCAGCTTGTCCAAGGCCAGGGTCACAGTCAACTAGCGTGTGAAACTAGAATGTCTAACATAGGGTGGCTTCGAACAGGGAGTCATGACTTGGCAAATCCAGCTTGAAGACAATGCTATTGTCTTAAATGCAAGGATAGAGTCATTTGCTGTGGATGGGTAGCTTCATGAAACATGTACAAGCATGTGTATGTCTAAATTCACTGTATCCCTATAAAAATACACTTAAAATAGCATTTTATACATCCAAGTTGGAAACTCACACAGCATTTTTGGAGAACATTTATTCTATCAAGCTCAATAACTAACTTACTTAATTTTTAAAAGCACAAAATACCCCTGTACCATCAACTTTAACTAAATAAGTTTAACCTTTGCCTCTGTTCAGTTCAAGCGCAACTCAGACGAATACAACTGACCCATACCATGCACTATATATGGACTCATTGTAGAGCATTTTCCTTTCGCTTAAAAAAGCCTTGATAAGGACACATCAACTTATCACAAGTGGAGGCTGTCTGCCAGCTGTGTGTTTGTCTCTCACACACAAACACACACACACACACACACACACACACACACACACAGAGAGCATGTGAGCATGGGTAGTTGTGTTGTTGGGGTGTGGCTGACTGGTGCTGTCAAACAAATGTAACACTGCAGTTCTATCTTATAATATGCGTGACCACTGGAGATGACAAGTGTCAATGCAAGTCAGTGAGAAATTTCCAAGTGTCAACCTGCCAATCTAGACTGGCTGCAACAATCCCTCTTCATTTCAGAAGAAACAGAAGATGCTTGTGTATGGCAATGACTAATGGGCTAAAGTTAATTTAGGATGAAATATACTGACTCAGTGCTCAGTGAATAGAACTAATCTATGGCTAAACACACTTTCCTGAAATAGATCAGGAGGCCAAGATAAGGGGCAGGTTTTATAGTCTAAGAGCTGAGAAGAGGTGCCAAACCCGATCCCAATAGGACTGTATAAAAACATATTGTTTTAATTCTACCGTGAGGATGTCATCTATTTAGGGATAATGATATATAGTTCACTTACAGCTTAGCACAGTTGTGACTGATGTAGTTCATATATTGCTTATGATTGGCCAAACAATACACAGGCTCTTGAAAACGTCACCAGCATGGAAGCACAGGTTATGGTAAAAAGCCTATATTGTAAGAATCACATCTATGGTTTAAATACTACTTGACAAAAAATCTGCCCACCTCTCTAACAGCAGGTCCAATAGCTAGTTGGCAGCACGTAAGGCTACAACAAGTAGCAACATGCCCAGCTAAAGAGAGTTTGTGGGGGGATAAACATAGTATCACTTGTTCAGCTGGCACATGGGGACTAAGAAGTGACTGACAAATACAGATAAGCAAGCCCCAGCACCCTTTTGTTTTCAGGAGAATACAAATAGATTTTACAGGGTGAATTTTAAGTTTACAAAAAAAGCTTGAGTTGTGGCCCCAGAGTAACTGGATCCATGGCAACCATAACAACAATACTTCCTCTTTCAGATAAAAGTTTATCTGTTGATATAAGTGAAGACTAATGTCCAGAGAAAAACACTAAGTGAAAATTAGAAACTAGACTAATGATACAATGATTGGGCAGCATCAAGGCTCTGGCTGTTGGCCAAATCTGGCAACACTGAACAAAGGAAGTGAAAACATGGGCTCAGAGGGGCTGAGGAGACAGAGTGAGTCAGCTCAACAGATAGAGAGAGTGAAATGAGCACATACTGCTTTGTGTCTAGAAGGTGGAGGGAAGGATGATGGCAGAGAGATGAGCAGTCACAAACAATGACTCGGCACACAACCCTCTGTTCAGGAGGAGCAACATACAGGTATATGGGAAGGGATAAACAATTTTCTGTTGAACACAGAGTTTTCTATGCACTTTTTAACAAGAGGCAAAATGACAGGGTATTAGCAGACAGACATCATGTTGAAGGAAGAGCAATAGTGCTAGGAGCTGCCCAACTGAAAGCTGCAAATCCTTGAAGAGGAAACAACTCAACTGACAGCTAAGACTACAAGAAGGAGATCAGGACACACACTTGTGAAACAGTCTACTAAGAAGGCTGTCGCTGTCATAGAACACAGCTGAAGGGCATCAGGTGAAGAGAGGGGAAAAAAAACATTAGCAGAGAGATATTTACTCACCTTCGTCCATAAGATTTCCAAATAAGGCCTTCGTCTTCTCTTGAAATGTGGGGACCTCTGAAAAGTGAGAAAAAAAGACAGTGTAAACAAACAGGACTTTGAGAAACAAAGCAACAAATCTCTCAAATAACCATGAAGCAACAGACAGGAAGCAAAATATGCAGTGCTACACTTGTGGTACACATACATCTTCCTTCACTGGCTACAGTGGTGGCCTGGTTCTGTCATTTCTGACAGTGGGTATCATACATGCTCAAGTCAGTTCACATATGAAGCAGATCTGATTGTTATGATGACACAGTCTGAAGTTTATCGCAGCCTCTTCCACGGTGCTACCAGGCTACTAAAGACCACGAAAGGCACTGTCTGTCTTGTACACTTATTTAGACTGAACAATGCTCATTCAAGGTATCTAAGACACTTAGTGTGCTGCTAATGCACTGGACATTAGCTTGAGACTTTTACAATCATTGATTCCTACTGTACTGTCTGTTAGCTCCATCGTTTTCCCAGCACTGTTAATTCATATTTCATAAAACAGATAAAGCTCCACCCACGTGTTTAAGTCAGTGGCTCCTTGCTACTGTAGTCAGGATTGGAGTATGCTGATGCAAAACTTTTCCATAAGTGTCTCTCAGCTGACTGAAATCACTTTTGCATGACTCTCACTCTGAATCAAGTTGATAGATTTAGCTCAGATGCACATACAGTGCATCCATTATACCACAAAAGGTAAAAGCCAAAACATTAGCTGGAAAAGACTTAAGTCTGACCTTAGTATATTGCATATCTGTCATTCATGCTACTTAAAATAGCAGTGTTGTATTGCTGCAAGCTCTTAAAGCAACACTATAAATTGTGTTGAGCAGGGACAACTGAGGCCTTTACAGCCACAAGTGGTAATTACAGGACGCTGTTCTCTCATGTCAAGGCAGCATTCAGCTAATCTGATTGACCGAAAACATCTGAACCCAGGGCAATTGTGTGCTAAAACATAAAGGCTAGGAGCTAGTCCCGTTGCCTCTGCCATGATATCCATACGGAGAATACCAAGCTAGCTTCTTCTTTTAGCAGTCTGAGAGCCCATTGCTGCTGTGTGATGTTAAGCATTGCAGACTTCTTCTGGGAGACTGAACATGTTTAACTCAAGTTACACAGTGCAAGAAGAGGCGTTCAGGGCAGGGCATGGAAATGACAGAGGCACTATTCTCACAATTTTAGGTTAAGTACCATGAAATGAATGATTTTGAAGCTGTTCTTTTATGGTAAATAGTTGCATAATGTGGCTTTAAACAATCTATATGGAAACAAGCATGAAGACTCATTATTTTGAAAGTGAAAAAACAACATCTACGCTGCTAAAGCAACTGCAATATGACTGAGGTACCTGCCTTATAGATACCACTTCTAAAGTGATAAACACAGTTGTTATACATTAAAGTTCTGGATCAAGCCTTGGTATTCAGCGCATACACATTCAGCAGTGTGAGACAGTGTTTACAAACACAACACAGCAGGCAAACCTTGCAGCTAAAGTATATTGTCTAAACAGTTTGCACTTGCAATTTTTCCTCAGGACAGTCTGTAGTTGAAAAAACTAAAAGACATAACATTGATTTAAGGAGCTCTGTGACATTCCCTCAATTATTAAGATTCAAGCTTCAGATTAACAACTGCAGAGTTTACATGCACACAAAAGTCAAAATATGTGACTGAAGCAGTAAGTTGGAGCCTATGTAAACATGACAGTCATGTAAATGCCACTATGTGCATGGAGCTAGCATTTTCATAGTAGAATATGTACAGATTTCCATAATGTTATAAGCTGTGTAGTTCACTTTCACCAACTTTATCTGATTTTCCACTGCTTTGGGTGATATACAGAACAAACAAACTGCTTGTCATCACATGCCCAAGAGTTTTACTTTACTCTAGCTCTTCTAGCGTGTTATCAACACTCTCTTAGCAACAAATTTATAATTTATACATTTACATGAAAATACAGGCTGTGACTGTAAACAAGGCTTCACACCATCAGAGCACATTAAGACCCTTGATTTTGTCTGGATGTGGTTCTTAAAAAGACATTTGAGTCATTAAATCACAATTTCAGTAAAAATCACATAAACATCATGGAGAATTGCCTTACTCTGCTGCTGTTATTATAGGCAACCTCGATGTCTATGGGCTGAACAAAACTCGACACACTCTCGCACTCGTTCTCGGAATTAACATGGCTATGGAGTCATAGGGTTGCCATAAAAAAAGAATAAGTCTGTAAAAAGAAAATAAATGTGGAAATATAAACAGGAATAAATAAAATTAGTCAATAAAAAAGTGGAAATAAAAACATGCTTTTATGTATTGCTTTTGCTACAACCTTGACGAGCCAAGCTGTCAATCAACTGGCCGGTACCATGAAGCAGAAAAGGGCTAAGAGACGGGAGCTAGATGAAGAGAGCATGAGTTGAGTGGGAGACCGAAAACACGCTGGCCTTCAACACATGCATGCCACTCTTTGTTCTCAACTCATAGCCCACTCTTTTCTCAGTCACACACACATTCTACAGTTTTCATACACAGCAGATATAATGCACAGTGCACACAGGCCACATTTGCTTGAAGCATCTTCTGTTCCCACCCACACACAAGCTATTCAACATACATACCGTCACAACATACAGTGTGTACACTTTTGGCTAAACAAACTCCCAGAGCTACAGCTGGACTGAGCACAGGAATTTATGACATTTTACAACACCATAGCTGCAGCTAGAAGGAGAGTTACACAAAAGCTAATCCAGCTAATGAGGAGTAAAGGTGTAAATGTTTCCACAAACAAGTGCACACGTGCATTATCTTTTAAAAGCTCCTTCACCTTCAGTCCTGGTTACGTTCCTTTTGGCTACACATGAGAAGAGTCTGAACAAGGAGTTCCAGGGCGGAGCTTGCAGAGCTACGCAAGCTGGCTTCAAATTCACTTGGACCACAGACATAGGGGTAGGGCATTCACGCAGCCTCTCAGTACCATTATTTCTCTTGCCTTTTCCATGGAAACCACACACTGTTGCTGCTGCCCTAAACACACCACAAAACAGAGGATCATATTTCGTCCTCCTCGTCCACCATTTAGGAGGGGTAAGCACATGAGGGTCCAGGGCAGGCTGTAATGAAAGAATGAGAGCTGTGTCCAGACAGAAGCAGATGGGGATTGTTGATAGCCGGAAAAATAAATGCTCACTTGGGGACTGGACAAGAGAAAGAGACCAAAGAGCCTATGCCTGCATCAGTGGAATCCCAAAAACTACAAAACATCAAATTCCAAAGTCCCCCAGTCACTGCAACAGCAAGCAAAGCAGTCGCTGACATCCGTTGGGTGAAGAAGACATCCATCAAACCTGCCTATCAGGACCAAACTGAATGCCAAACTAAAAAGGAGCACCAAGCAGGTTGCTATGTGCTTATGCCGCTGTACAAGGAAACAGAAGAGCTCACTGATTTGCTTTCTCTTCCACAGAAAGCCTTGCAAAATTAGTCTGTAAGCAGTCTGTCAGTGTGTGGTCAACTAGCCACTCCCTGGCTGCTCCCAGCCACTAGGAACTAAAGGCAACATGAGACATTGTAGTCAAGTCACTTTAGACATTCTCCAACGTTGGATATTTATCCTTTTACAAGTTCCACCTTTGTTTCTTCTGTTGCCAAATCGGCAACTGGACCAGCTTTGGACAGGTATGTCCTTTACCAAAACAGTTTCCAAAAATTGCGGGTTTGCAGCACAAAAAAAGCCAATTCCAAGGGCAAAAGTAGGGCTGGTTTCTATGAAAAACAAATCTTGTGCTGATGAGTTGCTAGAAAAACAACACTTTACTGATTAGAAAACAAAGCCCTGTCCTATTAGACTCCTGCTGGAAGAAAGCTGTAGCTCGCAAGAGAGGGAAAGAAGGGAAAGTCCCAGACAAAGTCTCTCTCCCCCTGACTTTTTCTCCTCTGCGCTATTTTATTCAAGCCATGCTCTCTCTGTCCCCTGGAGTGTGGTAGGTGTCACTGCTGCTGGGTGTGTTTGTGCAGAACAGGGAGAAGCTAAGCCGGCATCTAATGTCTCTCCAAACAGAGCATGCTCACTCACACCCTTCCCCTTTCTCTCCTGGCAGCTGCCTACCTTCGCACATAACCCCTTCTTCTCTGCAACACATTATTTCTCTTTCACACAGACTTTAACTTGATTCTTCCAGATTTTTTTTAACACACTACACTTCATTTATCATGTCAGTATCTCTCCATTTTCCTTTCTGCATGTACACTTCATGCTTAGAGGCTGCATAGTTTGCCGTCTTTCTCCCCAATGGACAGTCTGTCTCACTCTCTTTCTCCCACTTGTGTTCCTTTCTCTCTGCCCCCTCCCTCGGTCTAGCTCTGTGCTTTTGCAGGTCTCAGATTTCAGCCTGTCTGGCTGCAGGCTGTACCACCCGCTGCCCTTGTTGACACCATACCTTTCTCACTGCATTTTCTTTTCATTTAATCCTTCTACTGACTTCCTCTCACACCATTTGCCTCAATGTAACCAGTGTATGAATCACACTCAATAATCTCACGCCTAACAATTTCCAATTTGTTAAAACCTGTACTCTATGTTCATACTGAACTCTGGGATTTACAAAATTACAGCCAGAATTTGCAGATCAAAACAATATGGTGCATTTCTTAGATCAGGGGACTGCAGCTGTCATGATTTAAATGTTAAAAATGTAAACATTTTACATATCTGCAATGACTCTAGAAAGTAAAAAGTGTCCTTTTCATTTGTTCCTTTCTTAGATACACACTCATTCTCTTGCACATACACTCTGGCTCCCTCTCTAAACACACAAAACTGAGCCAGCCAGGAAAAGAAGCCAAAGTGAAACCAAAATATCACTGAGAGCCAGAATCTGTTTGTCAGCAGGAGAGAAAGTGATAGCTAGCTTAGTGTACACAGAAAGAGATGCTGGCCCCATTCACATGGTGCACCAAAATGCATTCTGGGTGATTCAATCACATATGGACAGACTCAAACACAGATGTAACTGATTTAAGCACTATAACCACCCAGCTTTTCCTTCTCTTCTGTTTGCATCCATTCTCTTGCTAAGAATGCCACTGAAAATGTCCTCATGACATACCACATTTCAAGAGGAATAGTTGTTCACAACACCATAATTTCTTAGGTGAAGTGCTCCTGGATTCTGGTTGCGCTACCGGTGTGAAAGCACAGTTGTTCAGCTTTAAAAGAAGACAGGAGGCACACTGCTGTATTCTCTTCACCATCGTTACACTGCATCTGTTCACATTATCACCGGACAATATCAACATAATGCAGTCAGAAATTCAGCAGCACAAAAAATATGGGCACAAAGAGAGCCTGCTGTGGCAGACATACACGCTGTGAGCCATAAAACAACACTAGTGACACTAGTCAATGCCCAAAGTGTGCTATTAAAGGGGCAGGGCAACAAATACAACAATGAGCCATCTGGACCAGGCAGCAGTTCAACTCCTGAGACCCAAATACTTCATCATCTACAGCCTGGGTTTACAATGGGGTAGATGAAGAGAGGGAGGAAGGGGAGAGAGACAGATTATTTACATCTTAAACATGCTTTGGCAGTGCAGAGGTCTTAATTTTGTCAAGCCAACAAAGCACCACTGAACTGAAATTAAGTAAGAGACAACAAGACCAGTGAGTTGGAGATGTAAAAAAAGCTTGGCTTGGCGAGGAGGTTCTAAAATACACTGTCGCCGAGTTGTGCACAAGCCCACATTTCCATATGAAATGAATTGTGCTGTCATTTCCATGTACAGTCTGGCTTGTGCTAATCCGATGTGAGTCACTGATGCAAGGCCAATATAAAAGGCAAATAAATATATTCTTCAGTCATTTGTCAAAAGTATGTGTTTTGATTACATTAAGTCTCCATTTGTAGTTAAACAAAATATCACAACCTGCTTTCTAACAATGCTTTGATAGGTCTGATTTGACGTGATTTCACTGGTCTCATTGGGTTCACCTTTGCTCAGTACGTGATGTAGCTAATCCTGAGCTAAATTTAACAAAGCACATTGTAGATACAGAATGAACCTTGCATTACAAGTCCATAAAGGTGGTTGTAAAGTACATTTAAAAGCTGACCAGCACATTACTGTCCCTACGCCTGTTTAAACTCTACATCTTTAGGATGAAGAATGTAAAATCAGCCAAGAACAGCAAGAAATAGGTTAGGTTCCTGCCCAAATGTATCATCTTTCAACCAAATTGGCTGCAGAATGCAGGCCCATTAAACCAGAGCAGGGGAAGAGCGCAATACATTGATATATTCAAAAGGGCGACAGTCAAACTTTAACATTACAGTCTCCTTGTCACTCCACACAGATCCGATGTTTTCATAGGCCTGTTCTTCATCACTCCAGCGGAGCAGAAGCTTCAGTGGACATTTAAGTTACCTGCTTCTTTTACTACATGATTTATTTACATTGCACTGGGTTGCATTTTGCAGGTGGATGGAACCCAGCCTAATATGAACTGCATCATCTGCTCTCAACATATGAAATCTCAGGCACACCTGACCAGCAAAAAAAAAAACATAGGTCCTGACCTCACTCTCTCACTCACCTCACCCTCTGAGCATCACTGCCACAAGAACAAGTAAATTAATGTTACTGTTCCAAAACAGGAATGTCACTCTATTGAACAGTGTGTGAGTAAGCAAACCAATGGAACTTGTCAGGAGCAAATTCACTATTAATGAGAGGCTCTCCCATGTGGCTCAGAGTTAGATAAGGTAACAGAGGAAACCACTCTTAAAACATACATAAGGGAGTGCATCAGCAAGTGGAAAGGGCTACCCACATTTTCTGGATTCAGGTGTATTTGGGTCAGTTTTGGCTCAGGTTCAGTTGCCACCTGGACCATTTTGGTTCAGGTCTTGCCTTCTATTTTAAAAAAATACTCTCATGTTTACTTTAGATGGACACAAGTCCTTTAAGTCATTTTCAAGTTGAATTTTAGATGCATTAAGTGCTTTGGTCACAGTGAAGGATCAACTATAGGATGGTCCTTGACTCTTGATATAATTCTTCAAAAGAGCAGAGCCGCTCGCTGACATGGACTGGAGCTTTGGTGAAGCAGAGGAGGAACCCTGCTGTCTGTTTAACAAGGCTCAAGACTATCGACGTCCCATTGTCCCGGGGATGATAGAAAATGTGTGTTGGACAAAATGACAAACTGGGAAACAAGGGTGGCTGATCGGGAGGCACGGGAAGATTCCTGGTGGGCCTAGCTGATTGTTGGGCTGCAAGGGTGAGAGAGCTAGGGAAAGAAAGAGGGAGGGGGATCAGACGCGCTGTGTGCAGACTGCACACTGTGGCTTTGTGTGGCCGTTGTCTCCCTCGCTGTCACCCCAGGTAACTACGCTCAGTTCAGCCTCACAGCTCAGATCACCCGCTTACTGTCTGTGTTTGTGTCTTTATCATTGATTAAATACTGAAGCAGCAATGGACTTTTGCTGACTTGCTTTATGTGAATAACAAAGTAAAAAAAACAACAGTGGCTGAAAATCTCAGGGCAAAGAACTTAAGATCTAGAAAAATCCAGATGTATCAAATTGTTGTTGAACTAGGAGGGAGGAACACTGTCTATGAGGAGGAACATAGCAGCAGAGTGGGCTCAGGACCACAGCTCCCAGCAAGTCCAGTTTTACACAATAAGCATTACGCAGAAGTCAACAGGAATTTGGTCTGAGTTTATTTATCAGAATAATATTCTTTGTCTTTGGTTTCTGCTCTTGTTTCATCAGAAATTCTCATAAGCCAATTAAGATACTCAGAGTCAGATCAGCTCAGATCTACTGAATTTTATTCTAGAAAGATCCAGTGAAGGAAGAAAGAAAATGTCTGGTGTTGAATTTACTACTAAGTGTGACACAGGCTACAGGTGGTTGTGTCTCCAGATTGGTTCTGGTTGGCCAGTCAAAAGCCTAGGCCGACCCCCCCCCCCCCATTCCATTACTGAATATTCGGAAATACTAAGAAATGAAGACACAAATATTGGTTATCAGGAGCAAAACCTGGACCACAGGAGGCAGCATACATCTAACTATCGAATCTATAACGAAAGAATCTGTGTGTGTGTGGTATTCACAAAGTAAAAGGAACAACATTTTCATTTTGGGACCGTTTACACTCACTCCAGGATGGTTAAATTGTTTTTCGGGATGGTGGTGAAAAAAGTTAGTCCAGAGCCTTGTAACACATGAATTGAATTTTTGCACCTGCTCCAGACTGTAGAGAACTGTCATATAACACATTCAGGATGAAAGTAAAAGGAGATAGATCAATATAGAAAGCACCAAGATATGTATACAAATAAAGGATATTTTGTTAGCTACAAGTTGTGGAATATTACTGTAAATGTGTGTATAAGTCAGACCATGCTCCATATGCAATCCTTGAGTCAAACAAAAGTAAAAAATCATGAACATTTCCTTTAGGGGTGATGTTATAACTTCTTTTGCTTTGGCAATCATGTCTTTTCCACAGCAGAAAAAACAACTGAGTAACAGTGCAGCTTAGTAGCTTGTTACCATGGAGAAGCCACACAGATCAGGGATATCAGGGCAGAGGCAAAACCACGCACGTGCACACACACAAACACCTTGTGTCTTATGTTCATGCACAGACACAAACACACACATAGGGAGTGATAAAGCCGGGACTCCCTTTGGCATTAGTAAGATCTAGAATTACCTCATTAATACAGAGCCAATGAGTCTCTCTCTCTCGCTCTCTGTCTCTCATACTCACACACACACACACACACACACACACACACACACACACACACACACACACACACACACACACCATGTATCAGGCCAGCTGTCACAACAGCTGTCAATCTTGTGAGGAAGAGCTGAACTCTACTCACTTGACATGCACTGCTGATGCTGTGACAGGTGACAGTGCATTAAAAACTAGAATTACCACCTTGCAGATGTATGCCTCTGCCAACGAATCAAGTCTCATTTTACATCCACGTCTGTCCAGACTCATAATATATGTAGTGATGACTTTGAAGGGATTTAATAAATTTGTTTGATTCATGGAATAGGGATAATAATTCTGATTTGAATTGTTAAGCTTTGTTGCTCTTGTTCTGCTCCATGTCTACGATATTAGTGTGTAAGTTCATTGAGGAACATAAAACATTCCAGTTCCTTGTATGTGTTCACATGCTTGGCCAATAAAGCTGATTCTGACAGAACAAAGTTGTAGTCATGACAGACACACACGCACACCTCTTCAACCCAGCAGGGCCCATGCAATAAAACGATAACGATATGTACCAGCTATAGACACTTCATCAATAGCAATAGGAAAATGGTTCAATAGAAAGTCAGATAGTTGCACAGTTGCATGAACAAACCCCAAGTTTGCACTCTCCCTTATAAACACACAAACAGGTTAACAGGTGTGTTATTTGGTTGCACCAACAACAACAGAACTGTTGAGTAAGAAAATAAGCCGGTGAAGACGGAGAGGGCAGGTCAGCTCGCGAATTTGGCATTTTTTTTCTTTAAGTCTAAACGATATCAGAACACCATTGTGTGTAAACTGTGCAGGAAAACTATCCTGACAAATAGTAGGAATACAACAAACTTAACTAACTTCTAACATAACTTCTTGTTAGTTTTAACCAACATCTGTTACATCTCCAGAAACAACCCATACACAGTCCATGATGAAGAGGTACTCAGCAACAACACCATACAACACAACATCCAAACAGTACATGAATATAACCCACACAGTAGTGTACTACTTTTCTCCAGTTCTTTATTAAAAATGATCAATAACGATCAATAGACTGACATGAAAATTTGGGGCATGATTGGCCACAGCACCAAGCCCTAATCTATACAATTACCACATTGTCCGGGTGGGCATCAAAGATTAGTATCACCAATTTAGTAAGGTGAGGTCGTAAGGTCACAGTAACCTTGACCTCTGAGCACCAAATTCTAATCAGATCATCTTTTAATCCAAGTGGATGCTTGTGCCAGATGTAATGAAATTCCCTCCAGGCGTTCCTGATATATTGTGTTCACATGAATGGGACACACAGACAGAGATGGATGGACAACTCAAAAACATAATGTCTCCAGACATCGTTGTTGCCAGTGCAAAGGCATGAAAACCCAAAGGTCTGCCAACAAGGTTGACTAGGTTGTACAGACAGGCAAGCATGCACATAGCTTCTCATTCACCCCTTGATAGATTAAATATCACTAGAAAGCACCAAAAGTCATGCCAAAATAAAACATCATTGTCCATAAATATTGACTATTATTGAATATTGATATTCAATTTCCGTCATTGTTCCCAAAATCAACTAGTATTAGTCAACAAAAAGACACTTAGACATATAATTACATCTTAAGACAACCTGTGCTGTTTAAACTGTCACATAAAACAAGTCCAGCTTGTTATTCCATGTGATACTGTGCATGCACGAGCACAAAGGTAGTCAGGTAACGGCAGAAGCAACAGAAGCAGACAGACAGCTCTGACGGACCGTGTGAAATACAAATACAAGATGTCTAAACCAAGCTTTTTGGATACTAGGAAGATGTGAGGTTGAGGATGATGAAACAAATTTACCAAGGATAATCAGTTTAAGTGTGGCATCTTTTCAGATTCAAACACAGACACACAAACATCAGTCTTGTGTAGGAAGGTGAGATCCATGCAGGCCATAGCTTCAAACCCATCTTTGGTCTACCATAGATGTTAGTGATAAAACCACAGGCACTCATTCTGCAATGTTCTTAGATACGTTTTAAAGTAAAAAACAAAATGAAATTTTAAAAGAAATGGACTGGAAAAACCATAAAACTCATGATCAATTAATTCAATCTATTCAAGCCAAGGTGCACAGCCCTGTGCTGCTTATTTTTAAGCAACCTGTAAAACATCCTCACTAGGTAAACACTCCTTAGCATAGCTATTGTATGATGGAGATACAACAGGAGCTCAAAGGTTAGAAGTGATGACCCCTTGGGTTGATGCATATGTGCACCATCAGTGCACATATGTGGTTACAACATCATCACTGCAGAACTAAAATTATAAAGGAAATCAGCCCCCAAAAACTGTATGTGCAGATAGCTGGCTGAATTTACCAGCGAAAATGGAGTGGAAAACAGTTTCTAAACTCTAGCAGTTCACAGAAAGGTTGCATACCAACAACAGCAACTCCTGTCAGCTGGATAACATCCCACCGGTGGACCTTCATCATTTGCAAGCAGCCTTCTTTCTTTTGTGTAAGGGAAATTCAAAATGTTGATGAATGAGTGAATGCATCGAAGTTCAGCACACTGCTACCTTTTGTGTAATTGCTATCACACTGTGACCAAATACTGCATTGGATATAAGATAATAACAATGAAATGAGATGCAGGCAAGAAAGAGTGAGCTGTATGAGACGCATTGGTCGGCGATTGTGTGTTTTTAAAACTTATTTTGCAGCTCTCCCTTTCATCCCAAGAGCAGTGTAGCCACAGTGTTTCTGGTTTAAAACTTTATGGATTATTTCCATGGTCCACCAATGCAGCGATATTTCTCCAGGTTATCCCTATGTCCAGTCCAACTATGCCTGTGACACGTGTCCATCATTTGAGAGAGAAAATGAGCTCTACAATGAAATAATTTTTTTTTTTTAAATAGTAAAAATCACTGTGGCAGTCAATGCTGATATTGTGGTGTGCTGACACAAATAAATCAATGGATTGGAAACACTCAACTGAGTATGAGGACTTCATGCGGATGAGTCTTTCCTATCCATGACATAAACCTCCACCTTCTTGGCATTTGTCAACATCCGTCCACATATGAAAATCCATCCATCCCTGTAGCTACATTAACAAGCGACTAAGCCTCTCTAAAAGCTACTGAAAACCCATGGGTCAAAACAAGTTCATCTCTGCTGCTGCATTACATACAACCAACACTGTACTGTGCAGAGTCAAAAAAAAAACAAAACAAAAAAACAAAAAACAAGCAGCTAGCCGTTTTGCTCAGGATGGTATGTTGTGCGTTTTTTTGCTTATTTTAGCTGATTGGTCCTCCTCTCAAAACCGCGAGGGCGTGTGCAGATAGATTGATTGACACAACCCTAACTAGCACCGGGGACCAACATCGTCTCTGTGCAGGTGTGTGTGTGTGTGTGTGTGTGTCTGTGAAAGAAGAGGTTCACAGTTCAAATTCTTGACTGTGGATATCATGAAAAGAACTTATCTATATCAAGCTTTAGGAAGAATACTGGGGTCTGAAAACCAGGCTTTTCTTGGGATTTATTCCCACAATCACATCTTGTATGTTAACAAGCTCCTTAAGGTACTGTACAGAATTTTGCTTCCATTATTTATTATGCCAACCTTCCTACTTTCAAACACAATGATATTAATCACCCCGGCAGTTGTCTCTACAAAGATTGCAGATACTCTGCTTTCTATCCAGCACTTTATATCCTCCAATAACCTTGGGCTTTCTGCTGTCCTTACATTTGGTTTTCATACATATTTTTAAAACTTAAATTGCTGTTTAAACACTACATACAGATCAGCTGACAGACTTCTGAAGTCACTTGAGCTGCAAATTTTGTACCAACTAATCTTTCAACCCCTGCTCAAAAGTTAGTTTCAGATGACATTGTTGTATTTGTGAGCCAGAGGTAAGACAGATGACACTCATCCAGGGTTTTAGAATAGAAAGTTGAGAAAATTAAGAGGTAGCTGTCTCTGTCAAATTTTGTGCAGCCTGCAACTCTTGACAAAGTCTCTTGACGAAGGTTATTTTGAAACAACTGTTTCAACAAAATTTGAAAAACATAGAAATTTTTTTCATTGATAATAAATAATACCTGCTTTTAGCAGTTTATAACATAGAGTTATCTATAAACTGGATCAAATGCCTTACTGTGCTCTATACAGGAACAATCAATACAATTCAAAAACAAGTTTTAATAGAAAGATGTGATCGATAGAAGAGTGGCTCTTTCTAAATACTTACATAACCTTGTGACACATTTGTAATACATTCGTTAACACTTTATCCAAACAACTCATAAGTATGAGGCCTCTCTGATTGTTACAATCCCTAGTAGCAGATTTCTTCTTCTTGGCACAATTAAACCAAGCACACAATCCTCAGGGATAACAACAGAAGAATATAAAAGATGTCAAAATGTCTTTATATATAAAAAAACAAACAAAAAAAAAAAAGAACAGAGTATCTCCTCAGTAATTGTTCTTTTGTTTTCTCTGAACAACCAAGAATGTTTGTAAAATGTTTGTAAAAGTAAAGTGAAAACCAGTCTTTGTCAGTTTTGTAATCAATTATATATAAGACAACTACTTTTCCTATCAGTAACAGACTGCGTTAATGGCCAAAGGACTTTCAAATTTCATTCAAAATTTCCCAAATAGGGAAGATTTGTGTGCCATTTTTAGTTGCAATGGAACCAGCAATATAGGAATGATATTGAGGTTATTTATCTAAAGTTTGACAATATAGTTTACTATTTCATTAATATTAAAACAACTCTGAGTTCTATTGGTCCCCTTCAGTAAATTGGTTAGAACAACCTAACACCTTTATAGATGTGAACCTCCATTTACATATTCTCTGGGCCGCCCAGACACAGTTATCTACATGCAGTTGTTACAAGTGTGTGTGTGTGTGTGTGTGTGTGTGTACTATACAGTAGCTGTACTTGCAGAGTACTTGAGCTTAGTCAGCATGACCACATCTCACTGTTACCCTTAAAACATTACAAAGTAATTTCTGGTCTGATCAAAAATGAACAAACAAGCTCACAATCTATTACTACGATGTAATCACACGTTAAAAGCTGCATTAAGCATATGGCTACATGTCTTCTATTACCTACATGCTTTACCTACATGTAAAGACAGTGAAAACTTAACTTTGGGGTAAAAAAAGCATAGGTCAATCCCTCCTCAACCTGAGCAGAGACCTTGCTCGGTAGAAAAACATCAAATGTGGTCTCCAGTGAGGTTCCCCTACTCTACTGAATGAAGTCTATCATAAAAGGTCACACCGTGATGCTTTTGGGGCTTAGTTATTCAAAGCAACGTTCACAACTCATCTACAGGTGTCCATGTTAACAATAATACAATCTGATCGACTGCTGCACTAGAGATGCATACTGAGGTGAACATGCAGTAAAGCAGCTCAGGACCCTCTGAGAAACAACAACTACAACCTGACATTCACTCGTCCTCCCTTTGAGAGAGGCCAAACACACACACAGTCAGACACAGTCACGGCGGCTCTCTGACAGCAGCCTCAATCCTTACTTTGAGTAAACATTAGTCATCACTTCTCCCACGGCCGTCACTAAACCAGGTTGTGCCAGTGACGCTGCCACACAAAACAATGCCACGATAGGTTTCTGTTGACCTGAACTAACCTGCTTTGAAAGCAAAAGGGCCCTGTCTGGCAAGGCAGACAACAGCGTAGCATAGCTAGCTTTGACTACTACAGACATAGAAGGCCTCGTCTTGCCGTAAAGCAGTCCCCCGTTGCATACTTGCTAGCTAAATCGGTGACTTGTTAGCTTAGCGACCGATACGTTACCGTTTTTCATGCACAGTCCAGTAAACGTTAACGACCACGTTTGCTCGCTAAGTATGCCAATCGACTGCACACCACAAACAAGTGTGCGTCATGACAACAAACAAGCTAGCGACACGACTATCCAGCTTTTTTTGCCAAGCACAGCTAGCTAACAGCCAACATTAGCACCGCGCTAACGAAGGAAGCTAATGTCTGCTACAGCGGGGCTGTTGTTTTCCCCAGCACACACTACACTCGAAAATCTGATGTTTCATTCGCTACAGCACAGCCGCTTACCTCGGACGAAATATCCTTCAGTTCACTGTAGACAGACAGGTGTGTATATGGCGAAATAATACACCCAGGATCCCTCTTTATCGTCTTTCATTCGTTAGCTGGCTGTACACATTCGCACTGCTCCTGGAGCACGGACGAGACGCCAGGCTTAAGTACCAGCCGCTCGTCAGGAGCGCGCACAGTTGGTGAAGTTTGTCGCGGGAGCGCGCTCAGAGAGAATAGCCGATTGTACAAATTCGTCCAAATTTAAAATGACAAAATAATTTGAAAATAAATATATGAATATGAATAATTCCCGGCTACCACATTGTTCAAAGTTATTTCTTCTGTTATAATGAAAAGATAAATAAATATATAAGTAAATGTTCCCTCTTAAATTAGTACACACCATCGCCAGGGGATGGGTAGCAGTCACAAGTGCCATTTACGTTTCACTTTACTTCCTCTTCAGTTGTCCTTTCCAAATTCTTAGTCAGAACCTTTATCGGAGTTGAATTTCCCCTTGCATCTGTTGTGTGTGGTTGTTCACTATAGTTATTCAAAATGACAAGTCACCTTGATATTGTCTGGGTTTCCTGACTGACTGAGACCATCATTGACATTTCTCCGGTGTAGGTAGAGAAAAAAAAAGTTTTAAAAATGTGACAATTGAATCATTAATGACACATTATATTCATTTTAATAAATGAAAATAAAATCAAGGCAAAAGTAAGTCTCCTCTCTCAGTTATCATTGTCTTTTTTATCAGCAAATTATGATAAGGAGACTCACCTAATGACAGTTTAACACCCACTAATATAAAAACTAGTGATTCAGCAGTTCAGAATGAGGCCTTGTGATTCAGTCTTGATGATGCTGATCATACATGTAACTGGGTGAGATTAAGATTAAGAGGTCATGTTGCTCCTTCCATTGTAATCTGGACACAAGCAAGCCCCCCCCCCCCCATTATCAGGAGGGAAAGAGAGTGGAACAGAGGGGAGGAGAGACAGGGAGGAGTGTAGGGTGGGGATGGGAGGGGCTACATGGGCTGGGATTACAGAGAAGGATTGGTTATGTAAGTGCTTTGTCCCAGTAGGGCAGCGGCGGTCTGAACGCATTGGGAGGGCGAGAGAGGCTCAGGCAGCAAGAAAAGTGAGAGGAAGAACAGACTTTTGTACATATAATCCTATTGTCCTCTCGTGAGCAGAGGCTTTGGGCACTGCAAGAATACCTCTTATTGTAATTATACAGTGTAACAGCCTTTCTCTTTAAATATGTAAATCAAGTTCAAAATGTTCAAAATGTAGAGTATGTACATACAGTATTCTGGTTGTAAATGGTTCAATGATCTAAATACATAAGTATGTCACCTTCTTATCCAATATATGGATTTAAATAACACCTCTCTCTTTGGACCAAAATATACCATCTCATGTGTGATTACACTTAAACATAAGAAATATGTGATCTTTTTAGTGATGACAGTGGCCTTTGATCCACACTGACATATCTCAAAAAGCACTGGATGGCCTACTATTAGATTTTGTGCAGACAGTCATCAGATGAATTCTTATAAAGTTTGATACAGATATTATTCCTGCACAGGAACTCGAATGACTGGTGATCCCCTGACTTTTAGTCTAGCACCACCATGAAGTTGGCACTTGTTGCTTTGAGTGGAATGTCTTAAAATGCATTGAATGAATTGCCATGAAAGTTACAACAGTCATCCTCTGTGGAGGCTTTTCATGTTTGCAGTGATACTAGGATAGTATACGGATGTTAGCACGAAGCTGGTCTTCACTGACCAGTTGCTCTAAAGTCATTGGGTTTTAATGGCAAAGGTTTTGGGCATTAAAAGCAATAATGTTTTAAACAATCTTTGAAATTAACCAGGTAATAGGTAGCCAGCAAAGTAATACAAGGGTTAGTGTAATATGATCCTATATCTTCCCTGGTAGCTGCAGTTTTAACAAACCCAAAGCAAGGGAGGGAGTCTTTACACTGACAAAGGACAGAGAATTACAGCAGGGATATAACAAGGGCACGTGTGGCAATTTTTTTAAGAAAGCAAAACAAGAATTTTCTACAGTGAAAAGTCAAATATTGTCAGGACAGATTGAAGTAAATACAAATGTCAGAATTCTGGTAATATGGAAAAATTTGTTTTTGAAGTTTTTGAATATCCAACTGTGGGTGTGTTAGAGACACTCATAAAGTGAGCCCACTTCCTTATAATGCTGAGAGGAATCGGGCAAACAAAGCAGGAGTGAAACTACAGGGAGAGCAGCGAGGAGTATGTGGGAGAGGGGTTGGGGGGGGGAGGAAAGAGAGAGGAAGTGGGGAGATCCAAACCCAAGAGAATGTTAAGCTGTGCTGGAATGCCAGAGGAATTTGAATTTCTTGGTCGGACATAACAACGTACATATTGTTTTATATTTTCTCATCCAAGTGCAAAGCAGAAAAGTCTGAAGAAGAGACACTGAAAAGAAAATGTGGTAGGAAGAAGAGGGAAGACAGTTTGAAGAGTAAAGTTGGGACAGAGAAGAGAATTTGAGAGAGAAAGGGAGGAAGGATGTGAGGAGACAGGGGTGATGGATGTTAGGAAGACAGGAGGAGGGTAGAGACAGAGAGGGAGGTAAACAGAAGAGAGAGGCTGAGGAAGAGGAAGGAGGTGGCTGATAGCCGACAGAAGTGTTCGCACTCACATCAGCAAATTCCAGGCATAACACTGTTTGGCAGTAGATTCTTATCCTGAAACCAGTGTAAATTCTTCACTGGGGATTTCTCAGGTTTTCCACTTGGGATTTGTTTACTGCTGAGATTCTTGCGGAACAGCCTGTCTGGACTGGTTTTGAACCAGTGTCCTTTAAAGTCTTTGTCATGTTGGCTGACTGTGACAGGGCAGGTCAAACGCAGAGAATAGCTGAGTATGAGGTAGGCAGCTGGTTGGACTGGTGTGGTATTTGATGTAATACTAGTCTGATGCTGATTCTGCTGCTGCTACTGTGTCTCTATGCAAGAACATTTTCCCCTCAGAATATTCTTATCTGAGAATGAAAGTATTATCCAAAATATCCATTGTCATGGCAGTAAGTCTATTGCTACCTGTGTAGTTAAAGTGTTAACAGGAAAAGTTCAACCTTTTTGAAAAATACTCTTTTCTGCTTTCATAGTGTGATTCATGAAAACCGACACCACCCTCATGTCTGCACAGTCAATATGGAGCTAATGCCAGCAGCTAGTTAGCGTAGCTTAGCACAAAGACTGAAAACAAGGGGAAACAGCTAGCCAACAGAACCTCTAAGGCTTGAATTATGCTTCTGTGGGGAAACATGTCAACATGTTTGCACAGAGAAGAGTATAATGGGTAACTGTGCAGCCTCAACAATGCACTGTGAGGACCTGTGTGTCAACCAGAGAATTTTTCTTGTTTTTGCCTTTCAGGGCATACATTTCAGTGTAGCACAGCCACAAGTCTTTTTCCTGCAGAACACAGGAAAAAAATTTCCTCCTCTTGGCACCTTATATCATTGTCCCATCCGTTCACACTGAAAACTCCTAATCCTTCCACATTTGTTTTACAGATGTAGTGGTTTGTTTAAACTGAATATTGTTTTCTGATTTATTCCACATTTTCTTTACGGTTTTCTAAATGTGTTACTGCTTCCTGCTGGACACATCTGTAAAAATGTGAAAGAAGCAGATATGTTTGATTATGTGCAGTCCAGAGAATCATAACTGCAGCTTAAAGCTCACCAGTCAACAAATCATATCTTGTCTTTTAATCTGTTAAATTTGAAAGTGTAAAAAGAAGAGACAGTGTTTTTACGGGAAGTTTTATTGTGGACTGGTTCTTGACCTGGCTTCACCTTGTTCACATCACCACTCAGTGACAATAAGACACCAGGAAGTCACTGTGTCTGGCACATTTACCCATAAAACTTGTTTTTACACTTTGTTTTTTTCCATCACTTTAACAAGCAAAATGTAGCATTATAATAAGTGAGCTCTTAGATCATTTTTAATACCTTTGGACAGACAGGCGTGCTACCTCTCTCTGTGTCCAGTCTGTGTGATAACACAAACACTTTTATATAATTAAAGTGGTATCGACCTTCCCATGTAGGTAACTCAGCAAGAAAGCAAATAAGCGTATTTTCCAAAATATCAAACCATTCCTTTAAGTATATCTTTTTTTTGGCACTGGGTGAGTGACTGTATTGAGACTGGTTTATTAGACTATAACATGTGCCAACATCAATTTGCATGTGGTTTCCCACATGACAACTGACACTCAGTATGAATGTTGTGTCTTAGACTAAAAAGTTTTTCGAAACTGTGTCATATTGTATAATGTGATGTGTTTCCGCTGTTGCAGCCCTTAGTCCTCTCACCACCACACAACTTTACAGTGGATTAATGTAATTATGTGATTATGAGATTCAGATATCAAATTATGGTCTATGTACAATAGCTGCAGCACAAACAGCATTTCCTATGTCTTCATAACTACAGGGTTGTGCATGACACACACAGAACCACAGAGCAACAAGAAAGGTAATTAAGGATAAAGTCTGAGTCAGACAAACAGGGAAACAGTGGCACAGACAGGATTTTGGATTTAAGTGGCCTCATTAGGAGTTGAAAAACCACAAGTCTATAATGGGAACCAGTATTTCCCCATTTTTATTTTAAAGAGTGACAGTAGGAAGCTTAATCAAATTTGTGCCACTGGGCCTGAAACAGGCACAGCATCTACTGACTATTGACATCTGGAATCATGACATTGTGGCATCAGAAAATGTAGCAACCGGCATGAACCCAGACCAAATCAACCTGTTAACAGCTGAATTTTTAAGCATGTGTTTTATTGTTGCTGTTCTATTATATATATTTACAAAAAAATTTTTTTGAGATCCTGTGAAATCAAAAATGAAGTAAAGGAGTAAAGAGATTCAATACAGAATGTTTTATCCCCCAAATTAAAGAATATTATCCACAATAATCAATATTCAATTTGTTTGGAAAATGGAATATGCAATGTTGTTCTTTGACTTGCCAGTGACTGGAAAGCAGAGGTAGTGCTGTGGCACCCAATGTCAGCTCATCTGGGTTGGTAGGACGTCCCCTTTATGTGACATTTCTCTCATTCTTTAACAATCTCTATTTCTTAGAACCTTAAAAGGTTCATTATAAAACCATTTGTTTTAAGAGTGTAGTGTAGTCTAGACTAGACAAGTGTCCAATGTCGAAAAAAATAAAAATCACTGGGAGCTATACAAAAATATTTGGTTCTCCTCTTCCTTTAATCCAAAGTTTCTCAGTCTTTGGGTCAAACCCTCATGTGTTACTGCCAAACTACTGTAGTTGTGTAGTAGCCAAATGCTTTGCATACAAAGGACTCTTATTATGATAAGCGGCACCTCAATCTGTCCCAAATTACATTGCCTGGTCTGGTGGGAATTCTCAAGCAGTTTGTTTTGGCTAAAGCAGATCTAAACATGATCCCCATGAGTACTTTCCACTAGTGGAGGAATAATGTGTGGACACATACATTGTCAGCGCTGGCTAGTCGCTTTGCCTGAAACACAAGCCACATGCATTTGCATAATAAGAGCCAGGCTGCAAGAAGCACGTTGCTTATGTAATGCTGCACCTGTTATGTGTTAGCACATGAGTTTTACTTGTGTCTTTGGGGTTGCAGCCTTCCATGGAAAATCATAGATCAACAGATAAAATAAAAGTGGGTCTCAAACAAACAGGAGCAGTGTTTTCTTGCAGACTTACGGGGCGATTTCTTTTTGGTGTCCCTCTTATTTTATCCCAGGTCTTAAAACTTTACTTATTACATTTGGAGCCAAACATGTATGTGATGCTTTGTGTTTGTCCATGATACAAAGTTATTCTGGGAAGAAATTAATGCACAAACATTGTGTCTGCTTTGCTGGGATCAGGCTGAATCTGATCTGGATAAAACCACACACATTTGCATGATGGCAAAGCAACTAAAAAGGGGTGCACTCCTTATGTAACCGTTTACCTCATACATGTGTGTCTCAAATTGCTTCAGTGTTTTACCCTGTAAAATGCTTTGAGATAATGTATATTATGATTTGGAGCTCTCCAATTAAAATTGAACCTGAAATCTAATTATCAGTCTTCAGTCACCCATAAAACACTTTGAATTGCACTAACCTATATGAAAAGTGCTATACAAACAAAGGTTGACGGACTGAAAGTGATAAAACAAACAGAAGGCTTTAAATTTGTACAGAAACATCAGCCTCCATTCTTAGCACACTGCAACTGTAACAGGTTGCAAGTAGTGTGCTTTTATAGAATTTGACTCTGTAAAACTCTGCATACAAAGATATTTCAGTGCAATACATTGATGTAAAAATGTATGGGAGCTCAAAAGAGATGGCCAACTGTAGATTTGTAGATAAACTGAAAAATCTGTCCGTTTTAAATGACTAACATACAGCCTTTGTTATAATAAACCAATCTTAAGACTTAAATGTACAGCCTGACTGTCACCTAGCTTTAATCCCGTGATCTCCACATTAAGGAGCTCTTAAAGAGACAAAATGTTGTACAGATTTATTAGATGATATAAAATAATTTAAGAAGTGGTCACAAACATGTGGCATCCAAAAGTTAAAACTTCTGTGGACTGAAAAGTGAAATGATGAAAGCCATTGCTTTAGTGGTCATATGTTAACATACACTGACCCCTAGTGAATAACCAGCAGAAGTGAAGATGAGCACACACTTTACAAACCCAAACACAAACACAGTGATACAAAGGGTAGGGATGTTCAGTTGGTAACATCCTTTTTGCTACAGAAAGTGATAAGAATCTTTGGTAGATTTGCTTAAATAAAAATTCAGCTAAAGACAAGACACTTATATTCTGTACAAACTAGAAACTGCAATTTTTGAAGACATTGTGGTGGGATTGCTAAACTGTTGCTGGTGTGTACTCGTATGAAGTGACTGTGAAGTAGTATTAGGATTTGGGGAAAAGGAGGAAAAGGAATGAAGATTTCAAACTGTAAACTGGGAAACTGGGAACTATAAGCTGTGAAAAAAATTAATGGTCATATTATGTAAATAAGTCAAAGCACACGCAAAAAGCCTGAGCTGCATTGCTTTCATGAATTGCCTGAAATAGGCATGAATCTTATACTGACATTTTAAGAGTATAAGAAGGTTGTGAAAAAGCTGAATCAATGTGTAAAAATCCTTATTTTTGTGACCTTTTTCTAATTTGAATGAATGAAGGGAGGCCCAGCTCGCCCCCAGGGGAGGCAGCTACCTTGAACCCAGCCAGACTCAAACTTGCTCCACCAGGTAAGCAATGGGGCCCCCCCAAGACAGATTATCAGGTCACAGCCTCTGTCTGGGATCCACGATAGTTTAGCCTCCAAAATGTAACAGATGTTTATTAGAAGCTGGTCTTTAGTTCTACCTGTGAAGTCTCCTTTTTGCTGTGTTTGCAGTGTTAACGTTACTGCATTACATGTTAAAACTCAACACTTCCTGTTACCCTATCAAAATAAAAGCCCTCTGGCGTTTCAGTGAACCAAAACTTTTATTGCTGTGCTGAAGTAAGCATATTATCCAATCCCTGGTTGCTGGTGCTTCTATTGTTTACATGCTATTCAGATCTGCTAGTTTCTTTAGCAGTTACGGATGAGTTCTCTCCCTTCCTCCCGCTCTCTCTGCTTGGTGTGTCTTATGTTTACTTATTCCTCTGCCTCCTTCAGAATGATACATGTTGTGAAAGTAGTTTATTTGCCATAATTGAGGTGAAGCGCAGTGTAGTGGAAGCGCTCCTCCACTTTTCTGCAGTTTCGGAGCAGCTGGGAACCCAGAGTGGCTCAATAGACTGCCTGTGTGCAGAGGTGTAGCCCTAAGCCCCCGGTTGGCACCGATATATGGGTGCTGTTGTGGTCCAGCCACAAAAGGGATTAAGAATGCAAACTGTAGTGGAAGCAGTTAAAAAAGTTTACATGTGAGTCCTATTGTGGAAGTGGGTTGAAGTACATGGAGAGAAACTGAGCTCTACTGCCTCATGCACAACCTGAACTGTAAATCCCTTTTTGCTCACTCAACTCAAAAGTTTATTGGAAACAGCCTGAACACAAAACTTGTTTGGATACTACTAACACCTTCTACACAACACCGTTCACAACAGAACCGGCCTCAGCCCTGACCAGATATGCAAACTACTGGACCTCTGCATAAACACCACCTATTTCCAGTACAACAGGGGGTTCTATAGACATAAGCATGGCAGCACTATGGGCTCGCCAGTATCTCCCATTGTCTTAAACCAAGAAGAAGCAGAAGGCAGGGCCCTGAACTCTTTCAGAGTTACAGCACAGAGCCACTGGTTCAGATTTGTGGATGACACAATTAAAACCCAGAAGTGTAAGCGTTCAGAGAACACATCAAATCAGTGGACAGAAACATCAGGTTTACACAAGAGGATGCCAGAAACAACAGCTTGCCTTTTTTAAATTGTGCAATACACAGAAGGCAGGAGCCTCCACATTCGAATGTACAGGAAACCCACTCACACAGATCAATACCAACTCTTTGACTCTAACCACCCACTGGAACACAAGCTAGGAGTTATCAGAATCTTGCAACACAGAGCTGAGAATATGCCAACAAGTGTCCAGGCCCAAGAGAGGGAGCACAAACACCTGAAGGATGCACTTTAAGCTTCTAGGTTCCCTGGCTTTGTGAAACCAGCTACAAGATCCAAGAAGAACACAAACACTGCAAGAGGTAAAGCAAAGAATTCACGCAACCCCAAAAATATCAAATTTGGGTTTTGATGGGAAAAACCCCCGAAAAGAAACAAACTCAAAATCGGTTAGCATAGCATAGTTAGCCTGCCATTGAGATGGACCAATAAATAAGGATCAATAAATAAAAGATAATTTCATTTTATCTTAATATTAAGGTAAGATAAGATAAAATGTGTCCCATAGTGGGGAAATTTGCAGTGTCACAGCAAATTGTTACTGAGTGAAAACATCTGAGTTTAATATTAAAATTTCCTTTCATTTCCTTGTTGAGTTTTAATTTATTATTATTTTATATGGTGATCAGTAATAAGCTTCTTTTATGAGCATGTTGTCTTCACCCTCACAAAAATGTCTGGGGAAGGCCCCGTAATTACCCAAAGATGCTGTCACATTATGTATGTCATGCCTTTCACCACTAGATGGCAAACAAACAGTGCTTTCCTAAAGCAACTGAAGTTATAGGAGTCTAATAATGAGAAGGCTGAGATCAGTTTTACTGTCTGTCTCAGTCCTTTTCACACTACCAGCAAAAATATAACATGTAACTTAATACTTAATACAAAAAACACACAACCACATAGAGACAGAGGGGGAGGGGCAGAGAGAAATAGAGAGGTTGGTTAAATATTATCACAGATGGTGGAATGACTGTTAGGTTTGGGAGGTTCAAAGAATTCTGTGTGAGCCCTGAGAAGAAGCAGAGACGCTGGTGGAAGAAAGCCCGGATGATTACATTCCTTCAGTTACAGAACTCTTGCTCATTGCATCTTCCTGATTCATGCAATATGACACTTCTTCATGTGCAGAAACACACAAACCTAACACTTGTGTTTGTCCCTTTTGAGGTCATTGTATTAAAGTACATTCATTTCCAGGGAGCTACCCTAACCTTACCCATCCTTACCAGCCTAAATTCAGCTGTCATCCTAAATGAAACCCAAGGTAAACTTAACAAAAAAAAAAGGAAAGTGAGTCCCTGCAGTTTCAGTGAAATACACACATATTTACAGACATGCACCATAAGACAGTTGGATGTAGTTTGCATTCATAAATATAAACACATTTGTCAGTTGAAATAGAATTGGACGTTAACATGAAGTTTTAGATGTGGGGAACTTGCTACTTATTAATTTCATATGAAAGACTGATTATGTGAACCTGTTAGCTAGCAAACCACATCTTTTGTGAAGTATTTTAATGCAGGAGCTGGTAAAGGTTGAGCAAAGGTTTGACTATTTTAAATACCTGGGTAGTTTAATCTATACATAGTAATTTAGAAACTGGTAATTGGTTTCTATGTAAAATATGAATCATTTAAAGTTATTGGTTGTGTTGAATTTGCCCACTGTTTAGTTAGCTGGTTAGCTTACCAGGTAATTAGCTTATCACAAAGTTAGCTTGAACTGAATTATACATTGTAATTCAAGGTACAGTTTAGAGTGTTTTGAAGGAGAACAATAAAAGGACAGTACTTATAACATGCTAATTTTTTGGCAAAAGTTACCTCACAATCCATCTGTGCTGTAATATCACTACATGCATACAGCTAAATTACAGCTTTTTATTTTTCATTTATCTTGGTTTTTCTAGCAACTTTGTTATCAACAGGTAGATTCATGAGGTAAGTGTTAAGCCTCCGGTGAGCTACATAATGAGCACTTCAAGCTGAACTGCCACCTGACAGTTAACTTCTTCCCCACTGCCTTGGCCTTTGCCTCTCCCTCTAAGACTGTAATTTATCCGTCCTTTGAAAAGACTCAGTGTTCATGCGATGCCAACACTGTAGCTCTGTGTTTGTTTTGGTGGGGTCACTTCAGTACTCATGTTGCCACTGTATTATATACCACTATTACAGGGCAACAGCAGTGAGAGCAATGATGATAGTAATCTATGTCTTACAAGCCCGACTTTGTCCATCCTTCACCTTCTCTTTCATCCATGACTCTACTTTGAGCTAACAATAGAGTCTTCTAATATATCATTACTGTATCTATCATTATAGTTATACACGCAGACAATTTTTCTCTCATTGCATCAAGCTGTGTCTCGTTTTTGCCATTTTCATTTCATTTTAGACTCATTCCAATCAAGACAAGGCAATCTTGCCTTGCTTCTTAAGGTTTTGATGGGTCTAAATACTTAAATTATGATTAAAGCCCAGAAGTATCATTGAGTCTTTATCTCCCTCCTTAGTGAGGCCCCACCATCAGCACAAGTGGCTGAATAATTATGCAGCTTCAGGTTTGGGATGATGAGGCACGCTGGAGGATCAAACCAGAGGATTTGAAAAGCCCTGTAATATGCCTAGAACTTGAATGGCCCGCCGTGCCCCCATTGTGTCGACACTGGAGCTACTCATCACCTCTGGGGACCAAAGGGAGCATTGAGAACTCCAGCATGTGAAAAGGGGGTCGGTGTGTGACTCACCCTCAGCCACTGGTTAGTCACGTCGGATACTCATTACATTGTTCCCACTTAGACAATAATCACCCACAAGACTCAAAAGGCACTAAAATGTTGAGGTACTAAAGATACAGACTGATGAGGCGTTAAGATATAAAAGTAGCACAACTTTTGTATGTATCATTTTTGAGTGATTGTGTCCCTCTCTGTTCTCCTGCCATCCGAGTATGAGAGATATCTTCTTGGCAAGTGCATCAAAGTGTAAGGAGGCAGTGTCATGGGGACGACGGAGACTGTATTTCCACACCTCCTGACAAGATCTGTTGTAGTCTGCTTTGTGCCAGTTCAATAGCTGCTGTGTTGAAATGTGGGCAGTAGCAGTGCAGATGGATGAAGGGTTCAATTGTTGAGCTAAAGCAGGGGTCAAAACATGCAGGTAAAAACCTTTGGGTGAAGTCAGGATGTTGTTTTTGGCAACTGTGAGATGATATAGGCAAGCTCTTTTGTTTTTTTTTACCACACTAGAGGTGTAACTTTCCAGGAAAGGTAATGTCAGTCAGTTGGTCCACTGCTCCAGTCCAAACTATTATTTCAACAAATATATATTTCAACAAATACTAGCTGTATTGTCACATAGTTTTGTACACGCATTCATGGTCCGTAGAAGATGAATCCTACTGACTTTGTTGATTCTCTGACTTTTCCTCTAGTGCCACCGACATTGCTATTCTTGGTTTCTAGTGTCACCAGCAATTCAAAGTTTTCACACATCCTGAGAAATATTTCTCAATATTGTTTGTCCATGTTGTGTCTGGATTGGCACAAAATTTTGTACAGACATCCGTGGCTCCCAGACAACATCTCCAGACTTTGGCAATCCCCTGACTGTTCCTCTAGGTTGACATTTGTGGCTTTAAATGAAATGTCTCAACAACTGTTGGCAACCTTGCTTCCAAATTTGGTTCAGACATTCAAGTACACTTTGCAGTCCCCCTCAGGATGAATCGTAATAACTTCATCAAATCAAAATTTTGAATTTCTCCAGTACTTTGATTTAATTATATAATACCTGCAAAATGGATGACATTCCCATTAGCCATAGCTTAAGTTTGTGTTTAGTTCTAATTAGCAGCATTTTTTTTGGTACACTAAAATGCTAAACATCAGCATATTAGCACTGACACTTCATTCTTTACTTGTGTTAACATGATTCAAAGTTGTACAAATAAACACAGCTTTTAAGTATATGTAATCAATGCACACTGAACTTTTAATAAATGTGTATGTTTCCTTTGCTTTATTGGTTTTAGTCTTTAGACTTTTGAAAATGCTGTTACATATCACTTGTCATGTGTGGATACAACCCCCCCCCCCCTTAAAGGCTCCACATGGTCTTCTGGGACTTTGGTGTCCCACTAAGCCACAGATACGGGCTTTCAACGCCAGTCTGTCTGTGATCACACTCCCCTGGAATTCCTTATTACACCAGCACTCAGAGTCTTGATTATCGGCCATTTCACTGTGATTACATTTTTGTATGAGTGTTGCTTGAGTTATTCTGGTGAGAAGGCTTCAAACCAGACATCTAAGAATTAAAATGTACATTTCTGGATTAATATCTCACAAACGTAATGCTGAATTCCTTCTTTGGCATATTCTTTATGTATTGCTTTCCCTTCTAAAATAAAATTAAAACTCTGTTGCTGGCTTTGTACGAGGAAGCAGTCGAAGGAACACAATCCAGGAGTTATCAGAACCCTGCAACACAGAGCTGATAATGTACCAACAAGTGTCCAGGCCCAAGAGAGGGAACACAAACACCTGAAGGATGCACTTGTGGATACCCTGACTACCCTGGTCCAGGAAGACACTGCAGGCAGTGAGGAAAGAATAAACACAACAACATCGTCATTGCGTATGTGTCCGGAAGGTTTGAAGGAGTGGATGAGTTATCTAAGAAAAAAATAACAAAAAATTAATTGGATAGGATACTCCACAGAGAATGGAAGGGCCACTGACTGTTGTGTATTTCATTAAAATATCCATAAAAAGGGCATACGTGACAAATGAAAATGGGGAGTGCAGAAACTCACTCTTTAATCAAACCCCCACATTAAGAGCTATTGAGTGCAAATGATTTATTAATACAACAGAAAACACATTCAGGAAGTATAGACTTTCTCACAAATGTCATAGTCTAAAAAGGTCAAAGGCTTAGTCTCATCAGTCAGGCTGCTGAAATATGAACAATTCATTTTTAAATTGAACAACAGACAGGAAGTGTTTAGGAAAATATGAGGCCCCTATACACTATTGAATAGGTAGAAGTTGTTGTTAATTTATATAATATGTTACTATAAAGATATGTTAGAGATGGTCTGTATTGTATGTGGTGCTGTTTGATTGATTAAGATTTTGTTGACCCAATAAGAAGTTATCAGTATATGGGAGGGATGGTCAAACTTATATAGATAGGACTGTTTATATGTTATATTTCATTAATATTGGATGTGTAAGTAGCAGCTATACTTGCCCTGTTTGTTACTATGGCAAAGGAGATATATAGGTATAGGAGTGATAATTATACTGCTGTTATGGTGGTACATAAGTGATATTATTGTGATACCCTGTGTGTGTGTGTGCTTTTTTCCCTTGTTTTCTTAGTTTTATTGTTATCTCTTCTGTTTATGTCTTTGCTCTGTGCAATGTTACTGTTGCTTGAAAAGCAATAAAAAGCGAATTACGAGAAAGAATTTAATTCTGCAAACAGCAGAGCTAGGAGAGTTACAGTCACAGCAGACAGTGAGGAAAACTTTTCACAGCTCACCTCCAGGGCCGTACACTAAGGCATGCTGGCCTTGGCTGATTGGATGCTGGAATGAAGATCCTCAGCCAACAAGCCTGTAGGTCTGAATTTAAGATGTTGTCTGGAGCACATGTTGACTTATGGATTTAGGCCTCACTCACACACATGCTGCAGCTGAAGGTGAAAAATGTGAGAAGTAACCCACATTTGAGTCCCTGAAGACAAGTCTTGATGAAGATTGTCTCAGGAAAGAAGAGGCATGCACCAAAGTGAGATGTTCATCAAGTGGAAACACACATAGTAATGATTCACTGTGAAAGAAAATACAGAAATCATGTTATGTTGTGGGCTCAGGTCTGCTTCACCTTGAAATATTGACATAAATGTAATACTTCTTGGCAGAATTAAAGTCTCATCACAAAACACAAGCACCAGAGGAGATCCACATCACATGGGAGAGAATTGTCCAGGTCAAGTCTTTTTTCTTCTTCCTCTACACTCAAATGATATAATAAGAAATGATCTGCACAGGGAACTCAGAAAGGTATTCATTTTTCTAATAATGTTATCATACCATTGAAGTGTGACACTTATGGTGCTGCACAGATAGTCAAGAAGAAAATCTTCCAGTTTTTGTGGGGATGAAGGATGTAGAGATCCACTCTCTGTGCTCCAGGGTTTTTCCATAAATGTTCAGGTATGTTCAGATCTGCTATTGAACATAGCAATAGCTATGTGGGGGGGGGGGTATTGTCTGCCTGGAATGTGAAAAAACATTAATCTGATATAATCCATCTCATGATCTGGCCGTCCATAATGTCACAGAACTCCCACAGTGTTTAACGATTGCCAACAGACATTAAACATTATGGGCTAAAAGCAACGTTTGCCTTCATCACAGTGTAAACTTGTAATACTTTTCTTCATCACTCACGGCTTCCAGTCACTTCACGTCAGGTTATGTGTGTCTGTCTCTGTGTGTGGTGTCTGGACAGAAGTGGTTTCCAAATACAGCCCCTCTCATGAATTCAAGCTCTATGAAGCTCACAATATACAGTTTTTATGAAGGTGTTATAGGTGCTGATTCAGTGCTATCAGCAGCGCCGAGGCCTCAGTGACATTTAGCAATGATTCAGTTGGTTGTCATGTCCTTTGTCAGAGAGCTTTGATTTGCAACTTCTTGTTCTTCTTACGGTGAACTCTCCAGTGCTGTCCTGGTTTAGAGACTGTCTCCCTTGTTATATTTAATAATGTTTTTGGATAAAGGTGCTGAGGGACAGGTGCAGCACAAAAGCCACACAGGGGTTTTTGATATTCACTGTCCTGTGCTGTATTTTAGCAGAACAAATCAAAACACCTTGAATTCTGGGGGATGTTTTTTCCTTCCTGCTTAGAGACACTGAATTTTGCCTCTTTGTAACTCTGTCAGTTGGCCCCTGTCGTTTTATGAACTCACATATCAAGTCAAATACTGATTGTTTTTTTATAACTGATAAGTGCTGGTGGTTGGCAGCTCCCTTGTGACTCACTGTTGCAGCTGGATTTGTAACATTACTTCAAAGTGAACGTATTTCTCTTTGATGCGGCCTTTCTATTTTTTATGCCCACATACCATATGCTTGATGAGGTGTTTCTGTATGTGCAGAAGCAATGCAGATTCAATAGGGGGCGCCAACAACCCAAGAACAAGCCCCCCTACTATTGAGTTTATGGTTCATTATGGGAAAGATTCAGCAGCAGAAACTAAAGTGTAATATGTGATGAGGATCCTTAATGAAGGCAGAAAAGGTATTTGTGGTATGGGAGTGTGAGCTTGTGTGTGTGTGTGTTGGGGGGGTATTCACTCCACTCGGTGCCATCTACCTCCCTGGTTTCACCCAGGCCAAAATCCATTAGAAGGTTAATGAGTGTGAGTTGACTCAGCAGGTCAGAATGGTGCTGACTGGCTTTGGATGCTTTATAAACTGATAAGATTATGTGTGTGTGAGTGTGTGTGTGTCCTCTATAGGCTTGAAAGGTGTGTAATAAATTTGCACATTGAAAACAGTGACTGGTATTCACCACTCCTGAAGATCTTTTACTTTATGTAAAAATGGAAACACTATTATGTAAAACTACTTCAGTACATGTTATGTCTCTGCATTCAAAGATATGATTAAGTACAGAAATATAATCAGAAAAAATGCACTTTAAGTATCAGTAATAACATTTTTATTAATAAGTCATTAATGCATGAGCAGCTTTTTAATGTTGTAGCTGGTTGAGATAAAGCAGCATTTAACTAATTAAAGTGCGCTCTATGACGAGTACTCTGCCTGTGAAAACAGTGTCTTTTATTTCTCTGAGGGGAGCTGGATGACATCATCAGGGTTATCTCATTTTAGGCTTAAACGCTAGTCATTAAAAACAGAAACTGGATGGGTGGATTGTTGGAAATGTGGTGTTTTTAGAAGTTGACCCACAGTATAAAGACTAAAGAAAGTTTGGGGGGGTTATTTTGCCTGTTCTTTTTTAATGTTTAGAATTTCTTGCAACTTTCATTTCAATTTCCAACAAATCATGCACAGTGACTAGTTTCTACAGCTGTCAGAATAGTGAAAAATAGTGAAACAGAAGTGAACCATTGTTTCATCACACTGTAGGAAAAAACATCTGGTCTGTATCTGATTTGTGCTGTCAAGACCTCAGAGTGATGTCTATTCAAACATTTCTATTCTATTTCTATTTTTCCCCCCTGGGAAAACTTGTCCCCACTTTAATTGTAAGTGACTGAATTCTCCAGTGAGGAAATGTTTACCAGCCTCCTTTTCAAACCTGCATGGGGTCAGTGTTTAATATTCAGAAGCTTATTTTTATAACATGCACTGTACTTGCTTGAACATACCGTGTGTGTGTGTGCTTACATGCATTGTGTGTAGAGAGTGTATGTGAGGTGTGTGTTATGAGTTGAGCAGCCCTTCTGACATGCATACTGATCCTGCTGACTCACCCGATGACTCCACTGCAAAAACCTGCATCCACTTTAACTGTTTTACTGTGATACCATCAACGCTCGCACCTGTCTGCTCTGTGAACACGCGTGTGGGTGCGTGCTTTCAGTGTGTATCACTTACAAGAACAGGAGACAGGCAAACACACACAGACACAAATACCCAAACTGACACAGGTAGAGAACAAGGGGTGGGGGATGGGGGGGGCAAGCTCGCCTGTGTTGACTTTAGGGGGGATTAGGAACAGGGAGTGGAGAGGTGCAGTGTTAATGTCGTTCCTTTGATTTGTCATATTGTACCATGGCGATGAGTCTGCCTACAGGTGGGAGACTGAGCGTCTGGTGACCTGGTGCAGGCAGAACAACCTAGAGCTAAACGCTCTGAAGACAGTGGAAATGATAGTGGACTTCAGGAAGAGCCCAGCCCCACCCACCCCCATCTCCCTGTGTGACTCCCCCGTGGCTACCGTGGAGCATTTTCGCTTCTTGGGAACCACCATCACACAGGATCTCAAATGGGAGCTAAACATCAGCTCCCTCATCAAAAAAGCTCAGCAGAGGATGTATTTCCTGAGGCAATTGAAGAAGTTCAACCTGCCAAGGACTATGATGGTGAACTTCTACACCTCCATCATTGAGTCCATCCTCACCTCCTCCATCACCATCTGGTACGCTGCTGCCACGGAGAGGGACAATAACAGACTGCAGCGTATCATCCACTCTGCTGAGAAGGTGATTGGCTGCAATCTTCCGTCCCTCCAGGACCTGTACGCCTCAAGGACTCTGAGGCGTGCAGGGAAGATTGTAGCTGACTCCTCCCACCCTGGACACAAACTCTTTGAGACACTCCCCTCTGGCAGGAGGCTGCGGTCCTTCAGGACCAAAACCTCTCGCCACAAAAATAGCTTCTTCCCATCTGCTATTAGCCTCATCAACAAGGCTAGAGAGCCCCACTGTTGCTGATCAATTGCACCAATCACCAGAAAAAATTCCTTGTATGTGAAAGCATACTTGGCAATAAAACTGATTCTGATTCTGATTCTGATTCTGATTCTGATGAGTTTTTGGAACATTTTCTGAAGTAGAAACACAATTTGAATGACTGAAGTTTAAATATGTGGAAGTGTTAATTCATGTAAAAATGTCTTCGTGCATGTTTCAGAGTGGTTACATGCATAAATGAGGCTTCAGTGTGTCAAAACACAATCTTGACCTCCTGATCAGAGGGGACCAGTAGCACTGGAGGCAGCTGAGTGAAAGACTGAGAGTGAGGTGGGATGAAAGACAAGACAAGCCTGGTGTGGCAGGAGGGAGATGGATGTTTGGAGTGAGATGCAAAGACAGACATGCCTCATGCTTGTGTTAGCCGGGGCTTAACGTGGATTTTACTGGGATAATTTAAGCCTCACGACAAAGACAGTGCAGCGCAGTGGTTAAGATACTTACATCACGTCCATGTTCTTCTGATAGGCTGGAAAATTCCATCACAGCTGTGTTCTCTCCTCTGTGAGTGTGTGTGTGTGTGTGTGTGAGTGTGTGTGTGTGTGTGTGTGAGTGTGTGTGTGTGTGTGAGCCTGCAGGTTTGAAGAAGACAAACTATGAAAATTTGAAGACCAGCAATGAGTAGTCAAAATAAAGAAAACAATAAGTTGCTATGACAACATTATGTTTTAGACTGAATTCACATGTTTTAAAACTAAAGGAAAATGAAAAATTAAGTAAGAAGTAACTTTAGATGACTTTGTTTAATTCTTCTTATCATACAGGTGGCAGAGCCCTTGAAAGCAAACTTGTGGGACATATATATAAAATGAACTTTGCAAGAAAGAAGAATTATCCTATTCTGTTAAGTAAAATTGCTGCATGATTAATAGGCCCCTAATGACTACAGATGCTACTGTAAGGAATTTGAAGACTTTTTCAGATTTTTCAAGCCTATGTAATCACTGAGTACAATAAACACAGAAAGGGATAAAAACATAACGGGTAGGGTTAGATTTATACAGTTTACTTGTTAAAAAATACCTTGATTTACTTCATACCTTCTCTACGGAGACACTTGGGGCCACACCTTTTACATTGCTGCAGGCAGTGGAAGACATTGTTTTGATTTTATTCAGAGGAGTTCCTTGGAATCCTTAAGTTCAACCAAGATTATTCAACACTTGTGGTGATGCCCCCTCTCTCCTCCTCTTTCTTACATGTTGTGATTTGTCAAAATATCTAATAAAGGCTTATAACATGTTTTTCCATAGAACTTTGAGATAATGAAAGATATTGTAAGACACAAAAAAACTAAATTAAATCGAGTCTTAAGCTAAATGCTAAATGCTAACTTTTAAACAACAATATCTTGCAAAGTCAAGTAAATACCAGTATGATAGAATTTAGATTTCTGCTTTAAGGTAATTTATCTTTGTGCTGTAAATCAACCGTGTGGCCTAGTGGCACACAATGTGAAAAATTGCATTATTTTCTTAATAAGTTAATAGTTCATTCCGCCAACAAGCTATATGCAGCACCATAAACAACACTAAAAGCTTGGCCTCCATGCAGACTTAGAGAGTAAAACTGCATTAAAATTTAGCCTGACTGTTCCCATGCCAACTAGATGTGACTCTTGAGAGTGAGACTTTACAAACCTCCTGAGTGTGACTGTGAAAGGAAAACCTGTCCTGAGAGCCACAGTCACGGCTCAGTCAGACAGAGGGAAGGAGAAAGTCTAGACCACAGTACTTACAGGGGTTGAGAGAAGGGGAGGGGGCAGGCTTGAGGTGAAGGGTCAAAGGCCATTGCCAACCAATGGCAACAGAAAAGGGTGAACAAAGGCAGACAAAAAAGCCAGTGAGTGTGTACTGAGAATGTTGTGCAAGTGTGACGTGTGTTGACCCAGTGTGAGGCCAAATGATAATCTGTCTTTGTCTGAGCAATGACTGATTTTTAAAACCTACACACTTCAATGTGTTTCTGAACTTGTTCATTGTGAAAGTGAAGCGTCAACTGTACTTTATTGCACAACACCCACCATATGGAAAGTGTGATGCAGGAACTTGCAATTACAATTGTATACAGTCTTGCTTTATGTTTCCCTCAGAGACAAGTCGGTTCAATAAAACACATGAGCACAGCTGTTCCAGCTGTTTGTCTTGTTAACAAAGGATGTGTAGAAACAGCAGTTACTCTGATAGTATAGCTTTATTACACTGACAAAGTTCATTGGACATTACATAGGAACATGTACCTTCAGGGTTTTTTCAATAGACAACAAAATCATACATACACACGTGCACACACACAGAACAGACAGTGTTAAGCACAGACAAAGTCGTGGAGAATCACATGATCAAAGTGACAGCAGTCTTTGAGTGTTGTGTCGGGTGTGAGGCTGCTCAAGTTTGTTCAACTCTTCACTGTTTTCTACCAGTGATGATGAGAAGCTAAATGAGCACACGCCCACATGTTCATCAGTTAAATGTGCAGCTCTGCGTGCTGCAGACAGACCCACACAGATCCCCACAGTCCCTTCTCTTTATTTACAACATGGCAGTGATTTGTCTTGAAAACCAAGGATTGATTAAGTGGCTTTGTTCATTCTTCGTGGCGCTGTTTTCAGCTCGCCACCAGTCTTCCCATTGGACCAGATTTCACTTAAACAAGAGGCTCATCATCAATACAAAAATATAGTACAGCAAATTTCTTGTCATAGCAAACATTCATACCTGTCCGTCAATGGCCCAGTCACATCAGCAGCCATTCAGCTAAACAAAAACAAAACAAAAACAATCTTCTACACAAAGCAAAGAAAAAAAGGGGCATTGACCACACTGTATTTGCATTTTCAGCCCATTTACAACATATTATGTGTATGTCACTGTTAACACCTGTTGAAATCAGGCTGTTGTGGTGATGGATTTTTTCTGCTGTTCCAGGCAGGATTGGTTTCCATCCATTTCTGCACAACATGAAAACCTTTTAGCAGATTCTGGAAACTATTATTCTGTTATTCCTCGACTGTCTCTTCATTAGTCAATAAGCTAAATGATCGTCAATTGGAACAACCCAGTATTAAAGTGCACACTGTAAAGAGGCTAATTGTAAGTTTACTTCTTCAGGACAGATTGCAGGCTACAGTGAGTTGCTGTCGCAAAGTGACAGGCTAGCTGTTTGCATGCTAACTTCAGCAGAAGATGTGATAGAGACAAGAGTTAACATTGGTATTGCTTTCCACCTCTGGAGACAGCTGTTGGTGAGTAAAGGAATGAAGTTTGATGCTGAACTGGAAATGTCTGGTAAGTAAACAGCTGTTAATGCTAATAGCTCCTTTCCATAAAACTCAAATCAGACAACGCAAAAAGACAAATGCACTGGATTACACAACTGAAGAAAGTTCCAACAACCTGCTGAATGATTTTTATATTGTACTAAAATGAATGGAAGTCAATGGCTGCCTGAAAGGGTTGATAAAAAGCCTTACAGTTAAAATGCTTTTGAAAACAGGCAACAAAAGTGTAGATTGTGCATGATTTGTAGTTATGAAGCTCAAATGTACAAACACCCTGAAATGGTCATTAGAGTATTTCTTCATAATGACTGAATGTGCAGTCGTCATAAAGATACAGTGATATACAGCTGTCACTGATGGCTGCATAACAACTCACTCCTGGTTTAAAGCCATATGAACACTGGGAACCTTTGAGGTAAAAGCTTTATTGGAAGTTCTTTGTGAAATCTTTAGGAAACGACAAGCTCTTTGTGGAAATGTTGACCGCAAGTTATCTAATCTTATTTAATTATTCGATTTTATTATTAAATGAACCTTATGTGAGATAAAAACCTCCTGACTGCAAGCCCTCATGTCCTTTGTCAGGTAGAGCATGTTCTCTGTCAATAAAATGGTGAGTTAGCAGACACAGATCTGACAAACAGTAAGAGACTTAGACAATTCATCAACAAAAAAATAAAACAACATGATTCTCTTTTGTTCTCCTCCTTCTTTGCTTCCATGCTGTCAGAGTCATAGTATTTTGGAAAGACGGGACATTTCAGGTTTAAAAAACGAAAATAAAAAGGAAAGTGAACATTCATTTACAATGTTTTTTCTTTTTTGTTTACCATGCACATCAAAAGTTAATTGCCCAAAGATAACTATACAAATAAAGCATCCAGTGAACTGCACAGAAGCAGCAGTTTTTTCTTTTCTTTTTTTAAAAACACATCCCACCTTACACCTACACCTGCTGCCGTTTCTCCGTTATCTCCAGCACTCCTTGGTTTACTCACCTCAGGCAGCAAAATCTATCACAGCAGCCCCATTGTCTCTCAGGTATATGTGGGTGACATATAGTCTAGTTTATGGTGAGTGGAGGTGTGAAATTTTCTATATACGACACAATACATGGCCATTTGTCGAACATTCACATTAATGACAGCGAAAAGGTCCAAGCCACATCCGCGTATCGAAGCACGTACCACCCAGATGCGAGCTGGATCATGACATCTATCCTCGCCCTGTGTGGCTACAGCAGTCAGTGGGATTTGTTTTTGGGTGTTTTGATGAATGTTCTTCTGTGACAGTGGCTTTGTCCGCTGGAAATCTTCGAGGAGGCGTTCCTGTGCCTTGTAATTGTCTTGTAGAAGGCGCAGGAAGGCTGACCTCCCCCTCCCCGGGGTCAATGAAAGGTCCGAACGGTTGGCGAAGTCGATAAGGTCAGCCCTGTAGTTCATGGAGGCTCCTGTCGTTTGGCGATGCTTGAGAAGGTCAAAGGTCGAGGATCTATGTACATTGAGTGAACAGTCAAAGCTCTGTGTTTTTCCTCAGCATACAGTGTCCAGTGTTTGGCAAGTACATACAGTAGTTCTTCATCACCTCACTGCTTTCTTCCTCGCTTCCTCGCTTTTTTCCCCATTTTGAGTCTTTTTCCACCTTCCTTCCCTCTGGTGTCCTCTCTCAGGTGCAGCAGTCTCGCTCCACGTGGCAAAAGAAGGGGGACTGCGATGGCAGGGACGTGGTGTCGGTGGGGTCGGATGAGGAAGAGGAGGAGGAGGAGAAAGCAGCAGTGGTGGAAGAGGAGGCGAGCATTGAGGGGTAAGGGCTCATCTTGTCGATGTTGACGTAGGTGGTGTTGAGCAGGACGTAGTGCTCCCCGCTGAAGCTGGAGAAGATGGCGGAGATGCTCGATACCAGCTCGGAGAAAGAAGGCCGGCGCTCTGGCTTTGGATGCCAGCACTCGATCATCACGGTGTAGCTGAGGAGAGGAGAGAGGAGAGGAGTCAGGCAGGAGACACCAGAAGAGGAAACAGGGGCTTCAGTGCTTGACCACAACTATTGTCTTTTGCATATTTCAGTTCCAAAATAATAGTACAAGAGCTAGATGTCACAAAAAAAACCAGCCCATAGCTGTGGTCACAAGACAAGAGGTTGGAATACGCCCTTGTCTTCAGTGAAGATTAGAGGCTGCAGTGAGTCGCTAGCAGAAAGTGTCGAGATGGGCTGTGGCTAGCTGGTTAGCGCGCTAACTTCAGGAGGAGAAAAGAAGAGATAGAGAAGAGTTAACTCTGGTGTTTCCACTGGATACAGCTCTTGGCGAGTAAAGGAATGAAGTTTGATGCTGAACTCGTAATATTTCTTCTCAACTGTAAACAGCTGTTAATGCTAATGCTGGCTATGTAGCAATAGCAAAACCTAGAAATAACTCTTTTAAGACTTTTCTCAAGCAAAACAGGCAAAACATTCACTTTTTCCAGCTTAGGAACGTCTGTTGACATTTTTTGACTATTTTCTTCCATTTTACAAAGTAAAGTTTTTATTAGTTTTTCCCTCCATGTTGACTTTTACTTTATTCTAGTGTCTGTAGTTCTTATAATTTCTCAGTGCTGCTGTCAAATTTTTGTTTGCTATTTCAGTTAAGTTCAGTTTTTCCCATTTCTTTTTTCGACCCCTGCAACAGCATAAGGCCCTGCTTCTCCTCTCCTATTTTGGAGTTTTTTCCATAAACCAATATATTATTTATTAGCCACCATTTGAACTTTATGGTATTTTTTGTAGAAGGCTTTCTTTCCAAAGTGCTAGAACAGCTATTTATGGTTAATTTCATCACTCAGTAGCCTAGAAATCTACTTTAAGTTATTCCTCCCTCACAGGTTTTGTGTATATGAAATGAAAAGGTCTGATAACTTTTTTAACAGGCCTCAAAGATAAAGTTTAGCTTCCACATCAGCTGTCAGAGTGGGCCTCGTGTTTTATCACTGTGCAACTACACTGTTAGGAGCCATATCTGATTGACTTGGCAGAGTGACTCTATCATTGTTTAAAATTAAGAAAAACAGCCCCATTATCACACTTCCAAAGTATCTGCCAGCAACTGCTATCACCACAGTGTCCTGTGAACGATCAGGAGTGAGGAATTGCGGGAATGTTTGTGGACATGCATCACCGCCTGATGTTTCTGTTTAATTTACAGCTTGGGAACTTTGGGCCTCAGTCTTCTTCCCTCACCTGAATACTCCCACTCACCTCTAATGTCCACACGCACACACACACACACACACACACACACACACACACACACACACACACACACACACACACACACACACACGTGCAGCGTACCTCATGATTTTATCTGCACTGTGTGAAATCACACTTGGCCTTCATTTCACAGGACCAGTGGGTCAGAGTTGAATTTATAAAGACTATTCAGATACTGTAGGGTTCAGTGAATTGATGTGTGCACTTTATTGATACTGACATACTTTCATGTGATTAGATGTGACATTGTACATACAAATAAATGTATGTTTTGCTTGTTTTTAATCATTTACCACTTTCACAAAACAGAGGTTGCTCTTATTTTAGCCATGTCAGGTAGTCACTATATTTTATCAGCTATATTTTATCTAAAGATTATGACTGAAGTCCAGTTCAGAGCAACCTGAATTAGTCCAAAGTACAAACAAGCGGCAACTTGTGGAGCAGAGAAATTAAGCCAACACAGAAGCACCAAAAAACTGCAGTTCCTCAAATGGCCACTTCATGCTGCCTCCAAAAATGAGTCAGTCTCCATAGATCCCGACTTTACAGCAGAAATAAACATTTACATATTTACAACCTGGTACAAAAAAAAAGTCTTTATGGCTAATTTCTGCCTTCATGACAACTGTATGCAGGGTGAATTCGTAGTTATGCATAGTTTTAAGTTGTGCATAATTGAGGGCATGGCTGCTTTCACTGACAGGTGGGTGCAGTCACAGTTGGCTAGCCGCTCTGTTTCTAGCTGCTAGCTGTCTGACAGGCGTCACCTCAGTTAATTTGAGTCAGTAAACGTGACCTATCTGCCATGTTTGTGGTTTTGGTATCTTTTGGAGTATTTTTCATGCAAATATCGGACAAATGATATGTCTCGTTTAGCAGTTCGTTGACTAACAGAATTTGAGGAAGTCTGTGCTCTTGTTTTTTGAAGTGAGTGAAATTCTAGTATTATTTTATTTGTATGTTAGCATAAATTAGCAGGTATCAGTGTCTGTACTCACAATACCTGGCTTGTTAGCTTAGCTCATTGGCTAGCTGCTTAGCCTGAATGATTTAGCTTGGATTAGCTTTCGAGCAAGACACCCAGATGCCCAGCTGTGCTAACGATGCTAAGGGGAGGCTTTGCTTGCCACATTTATTAAAGCATAAACTACAGTCTCTGCTCCAAACATGCCCCACCTCTTTGCCCATTATAGGATTAGCAGGGAGTCAGGCACTGCCAAGGTGGCAACAGTGGAGCAGCTCACTCTCAGCCTCAAAAGCGCTCTTCAGAAACTGGCGATGTCACAGAGGTTGCGTTTGTCTTTGTATGCAGTCTATGACTACAAATCATACTGTGTATATTGCAGGTGTGAAGGTTTTCTCCTGGCAAACTCTGATGTGAACAGATCCAAAGAAAACTAAAGAAAAATGCACTTTGTTAAAAGAAATGTAAAAAAAAAAGATGTTCTGTTTCATTTTAGTTCCTTAGAATCAGCAACACTAAGTTCCAAAGCAACAAGTGCTTAGCAACAAAATAAATACTATACTGTTTTTTTATTTCCATCTACGAATTGATGTTTGTGCTTAAACTTTTATTTGAACCCCCAGCTGTGATGAGATGTAATGCTCAACTGAGGAGACTGAGGAGCTGTGAGTGTATTTCAGACTCTTGCTGACGATAATGGATGGCCCAAACTCCAATGTTTTTTATTAATGACTTCAACTGCTTCAACTACAGATCTTTCACCTTCAGTGTTTTCCCCTGCTGCTCTCTCCTGATTTCAGGCTCTGTCTCTCTCGATGATGTATTTAAGTGCAGCTCCACAGTATATCACTCACAGTAACTCAGCCGTGGCACTTTGCTTAAGGAGGTGAACGACAGTAGTGAAAAGTAGTGTACGTATATATGTGTGTGTGTGTGCGTGTGTGTGTGCGCACACTCACAGGGCGTCAGGACAGAACTCCGGCTGCAGCAGCCTCCTCCCCTGCAGGAGAAACACGGTGATGTCGAAGGAGTTCACATCAGAGTATGGCGGAGCGCCGCGGGTCATTAGTTCCCATAGCAACACCCCAAACGACCACTATGGAAAAAAAACAATGAAATTAACTCCTTGGCTCGCTATTGTCTTGTTGTAATGTAATCTCAGAATTTCTCAGTACACATGTGAGTGAGTCCTCACCACGTCTGACTTGGTGGTGAACTTGTGTGTCTGCAGACTCTCCAGAGCCATCCATTTGACCGGCAGCTTGACTCCGCTCTTGTTGTGGACACTGTAATATTCTTTATCGTAAACGTCTCTGGCCAAGCCAAAGTCTGCCACCTTCACTGTGTAGCTCTCATCCAACCTGTCAGGGCAAATAACAGTGACTTTCTATTGTATTATATTTTACTTCCCTGTGTCCTCTGTTCTGTTCCCTTCTTACTCAGTTGTATGTAATTCTATTCCAGGACTAACAGAGAAGTCATGGAGAGACAGAGGAGGAATAACATGCAGCAAAGGGCCATGGGTCCGACTCCAACCCGGGCCACTGTGGTTAGGGCTACGCCTTCATGGTACGCCCTCTACCAGGTGAGCCATGGGAATGACCCCAGTGTGATATTGAACAAATCAACGTGGACTCACATGCAGTTTCTGGCGGCGAGGTCTCGGTGGACAAACTTCTTACTGGCCAGATACTCCATCCCTCTGGCGACCTGCAGCCCGAATCCCATCAGGTCTTTCACTGTCGGGTTCTGGAGAAAACACAACTATCAGCTAAATTGATCTATTTTAACCAAGTGGCAACCCATCTGTTTGTGAACGGCTGTTTTGAAGCTGGTTTGTAATAAAATGAGTTTGCAATTTGGCCATCGCAGTCTTGTTTTTTTAAAATTGGAAGAAACCATATTTGGACGAAAAAGTGGAGCTAAGGAGGAGTGAGGGGTGGATCTGACCTTGAAGAAGACTGGAAAATAGCGAATGAGACCATCATCTCATTTGTAAAACATTTACTGAAGTAATAAATCAAGTGAGTTGTAGGGTCATTTTCCCATAGACTTCAAAAAGTCCTCGTCCAGTTTTATATACAGTCTATGTTTTAACTTGTGAGGGTTTGACTGAACTATAAGGTGATAATGTGTCCCCATAATGTGTGTATCTCTCCGTACGTACTGAAGACACTCATGCAGAGATTTACAGTCACAAATTTGTCTTACGTGTGCCTCATCGCGGATGAAGTTGCGCAGGTCGCCGTGCTTCATGTAAGGCAGAACAACCAGTGGAGAACCCTCAGGTGGCAGGCAGATACCCAGCAGAGAGAGAACGTTGGGGTGGCTGAAGTCCTTCATGATTATCCCCTCCTTCAGGAACTGGGACACCTCCTCAAGGTCGGTGATGCCTTTGAAAAAGAATACTCCAAATTAAGTTTTCAATTCAGCTCAAGAGTTGGCTTCTCTGTAGTTAGACATGTTTTTGACCTCTTGGCAACATGATACCTTTGCTAAAATCCCTCAGTAGACTCTTATACGTATTAACTTAAAAATAAGATCTGATATGATTTGAAGAGTAAGTAGAAAGCATGATGATTGCTCAGACTATCGTTGAATATAAGGAGGAGTCCACTGTTCTGACATCACTAAAAAAGGTCATTCCTTATGGACCGTTGGGAAATAAGACTGATGATGGGAATGTATGAGTTTAAAAAAACGCTGAATACCCTCACACAGACCTGACCCATGCCCAATTCCCATTTGCCAATTGCATCTCTGCCTCTGATGCCCTGCACTTTAGCCCCACTGACTCTGCTCTTATCTGGTTAGAGATGGAAGCTCTTAAGGCCTGGAGAAACCAGCTCATTGGCCTTCAACTGAGGATAGACCCCCAAAGACAGAAAGAGATGACATTTGGTTTTCAGAGCCTTGATTTGAAAGCAAGGGAAGAAAATGAGGTCATTGCTGTGAGGAGGATGGATACTCCTCTCTTACAGCAATCATTCAGCATGTGCCTTTAGCCGTTTTCCTTTCAACTGCCCCTCGTAGTAATACTTAAATTAGCATAAAAGCATCAACTCTAGGTCTCAAATATAACAAAAGAAAACCAAAAACAATGACATGATGACCTAGTAAACCTAATAAAAGGTTCAAATCCCAGAGGACCAAACCCCAGCAGGCAGAGCTCATCCCATCCCAATGTGGTATGTGGCTCCTGGGGTCTTTCCTCCGTATCGTTCCAGCATCAATCTCCCTGTTCCAACTGACAGGTTACACGATTAGACGGGACCCTAATGCCGTCCTCACCATCAGACACTCATTCATCACCATCAACTCAAGCTGAAAATGATTTGGGGCTCAGATGAGATGAGATCCTTAATACTATTGTAGCGTTGTGATATCATACAATAAGTATGATATATAAGCTGATGTAGGATGCAATAATTATGGCTGGACGTGAATATGTCTGGACAAGAAGAGTGTGTGTTGAGTGTACGTGTGTTCTTGGGAGGATGTGAAGAGGATGTGCTGCATTCAATTCTAAATTGTAACAATAATATGTTGCTTTAAGTGAGATTGCCTACTTAGGAGGATGTGTATGTTAAACCTCAGCTCATGACAGGTCATTAACTACAACTGGTTTCCCATGCTACAGAAACAGCAACATTAGATGGTTAAAGATCCCATATTGTATAAAGAGAGATTGCCATGTCTTTTTTTTATTATAAAGCAGGTCTAGGTTCTATATTAATACTGTGAAAGTATCAAAGCACTAGGTCCACAGAGAAATGCACACAGCCTGTATTCAGAAACTGAGCCTTAAAACAAGCCATCAGGACTTCTGTAACTTTGTGATGTCACAAAAAAGCAGTCACCACCCTTAGCTGGGCCCCAAGCACAGCCCACCCAGCCCCACCATCCAACCTTGCAGGATTTGGTTTCTCTGAGCGTTTACCTGAAATCTGCTATATTTTTATTTGATCACTCAGAAAACAGTCAGCCAATCTCCAGCTCCAGAGAGAAGCCTGCGAGAGGAGATGTAAAACTACATTGAGATGGTTTTTGGTTCTTAAAACCATCTTTGGTTCTTAAATATATCTTCTTATGCATATTAACACTTCTAATAAAACACCAGAAAAGTGTGAGATATGGGACCTTTAAATTAAAAATGTTTTATCAAACATTTCTGGTGCTATTGAGTCAAACAAAAATGACTGTACTTTGGGGATCTATGGAGTCTGAAATAAATAATTTCCCATTTTCAACTTCTAACTGCAACAGCAGCCAACACTCAGCATCAAAAAATCCCTTTGGCAAGAAAACTCACCCTCAAACTGTTCCATTAAAAATACTAAATTTGGGGTCGTAATGCAAAGCTGTTACACATGCACGTATGAAAATGAAAATTCGGTATACATGTAAAACAGGGGATAGCTGAGGCTGTATAGATTTAAAGGGATTTGTACTCACGGTTCAGGGACTTGACGGCACAGTGCTGCTTCTGCCCCTCTGGCTCGAGCAAAGTTCCATGGAAAACACAACCGAAGTGACCTGCAGGTTACAACATGATGTAGTATTAGTATTAGTCAGAATCACTTCAGTTAAAAAGCTCCTGTTCAAACTTGTAAAGACATTTGAAATAACATTTCTTCACCCCAAACAAAACAAGCCTCTCTGAGAGATAAAGTCAGTCCAGCTTCAAAGCAGGTGAACAGTGGCACCCAGGCCCATGCCAGCTGCAAGGATCAGTTGAGACCGAAGGATGTTAATCAAAGATTTATTTTTGTTTGTTTTAGCTTGTGTTGCAGAAGCAACGTGTCTGAGTCAACCTGTTTCACCCAAGAGTGAGCTTCTGGCTGCCGCCTCCCTTCATACAGTTGTCTTCCTCCAAATGTGGCCACAAGCATGACCGAGGTGGACGTACCATTACTGCCTCTGCTGTGTTGAGTGGATACTTTGCCACTGTGCTACCTGTGTACCCAATAAACCAATGGACAGCCGTAGGACCCATAATCTACCCCTATAACGAAATGTGACTTTTCTCATAAAGTCAGTTCTGTATATAGTTGTTAGTTCCCTTATTCTTGTTAATATTATGGAAAAAGTAGTATTAATAATGCTGTGACTCTTGATAATGTGTAATATTATTGTCATGTTTTTTGGAAAATGTTTACCTCTTGAAATATGAAAAAAAATGTTAAAATACTTTGAAAAATGAGAAATGAAGACGATGATAACTGGTCATGTGACCTACTTGTATCTAATTATCGCAGCTGTGATCGCTCTTGAAACATTGTTTGCTCTCAATGAAAATCATAGTGAAGTTATCTCAGTGTGCAGTGGTCAAGTTTATTCTCATTTTAGTTGTTCCTGCAACCAACCAGCACCTGATCACTAATATTGGGAGTTTTGCTCAAACCAAGGATTTCTTTGCAAACTGGTGATACTATAATAACTTATAACAGGGGTTCTAGGGCTTCCTAGAACCCCTGAGGCCCGAACTTGACACAAAATATGATGCTTCATTGGCGACGCTGCAGCACCACCACCTGAAGTACAACATGACAAAGAAACTTCACGAGAGCATGCACATTTATTTTGGCACTGCAAGCGCACACTGAGAGCTTGAGAGCTTCTGACAACCAGATTCCAGTTCCTTAGCCCAATGACCCCTGAATCTGATTCTGATCATATCTTCTCCTCCATGGCTTGTTGCTGCTCGTTGCACCAGTTTCTAAATCTTGCCCATACATGGAAACAACTGTATGGCAACCATCTAAATTACCCACTTTGCTTGGAGGGAGACGTTGTGGGGCCATTTTTGGATTCTGTGCAGTCAGCATACTTCATTTATATCTTGGCTTTTTGAAGCCTCCTTCTCAACAGAGCCACTGTGATTAAGAGCATGTGTCCTGCCAGTTGGCTCCATGATCACAGCAGCTCCAGAAATCAGATAAAAAATATTTCTGTCCACTGTTTACTCATAAAAATTAAAGCTTGGAGCAGAAGCAATGGAGATGATTTCATGTAGTGCATGTAGTTTTTATACGCACTGGTTCCCTGTTAACCAAACAAGCACATCTGACCCCTCTAAGTGTATTTAGCCAGTTTTCACACGCTTAATAGTTAATTCTGATTCTCTAAAGTTACCATCACCCTCACACTAAAAATCCCCCCACTCTTCAGTAACCCAGTATGAAGCTTTATTCATTAATACCCCAGACCAGCTAACAGCCTGTGCCAAACCCCAATGAGTTATTGTGCATTTTATTGAATTATATCTCTTCTTTAAGACATGAGGTCTTGCCCCAGACCGAGAGGGGGTGCAGGAATAAAATGACCGCGCCATTCTCCTATCACGTCCTCGCAGATGGCTGAGGGTGTTGGATTACGACTCCAAACAATGGACCCTGGGAATACTAGCTGTGAACAAATCATCCTACGCCACTTTAAAAACCCTGCTTTCGAAATCCCGGCTCTTTTTCTTCTTCGGGGGATAATTCAGTTGAGGGGGCAGACGGCTGTTTTCTGTGACACGGAGGGGTTTGGGGTCTTTCTCCTCTTGATGTTGAATTTGATCTGTGGGTCTGAACCACCTACTTAAACGCCACAATATGGGGCGATTTTAGTGTCTGAATGTCAAGCTCGCGGTTTGATAAAGCAGGCAATTAAACGCTTTGTGGGCGACTTTAGCTTTTGTACAGCTTAACATAAATCCCGAATTAAATCTAAGCTTGCTGGATGACAGTATCACTCCACATCAGTAACAACCCTTCCAGGAACTGTTTGTGAGGAAATAAGATTTGATATTTTTTCTCTATTTAGTAACTAAGTTCAAATACGCAGTATGAACATTCAAGATGCTGGCTGCTAAATGCATATAATTAAATGCAATAGAGGACATAAGAGAGGACAAATGAATGCTATAGGTACAGCCTTAGAAAATTAAAGGAGGTTTCAATGAACTGGGTATTTCATTGATGAAATAGCAACAGAATATTGTTGCTGATAGCTATAGTATCATGGGCGAGACAATCTGTCCGTTTTAATTGTTAGTCACAATCTAATTGCAGGTGTAGTAAAAAATGATAATATGCTTTATGATGCTCTTAATTGCACACAGCTGATCACTGCAACACTGTCATGCATCGTGAAGATCTTTTGATATCGTTCCTGCACTTGCACTTTGATTCATGATTGCACGGTAACATTTATAACTCAATAAATCTCTGCTTTACTACTTTATTTTGCATTTTAGCAGCTAGTAGGTCCTTCCTGGTGCAGAGAAACTGATTTTACTTATTGACAATAAGTAGAAAAAGAAGTGGGTAGCTAGCATCAACAGCAACATGACAAAAAAACATTTTGCCACCAACAGAGAACACAATTAAAAAAACACTGGAAAGAACAAGGCTGAAACACAACAGTAATGTCTGATTCACATAATATTACCACTGAAGACAGAGTGATGTGTAATACTGTAATGACAGTAAAGAGAGTTTCTGGGACTGACCTCTGCCAATGACTTGGTTGAGGTGAAGCAGCAGCTGCTCCCTGGCGATCACCACATGCTGCACCTCAGTCAGCAGGTCTGGGTGGAGACAGGATGGATCTATGTGGACCGGGGCCATCAAAAGAGGTGACACCAGCTCGCCCTCCATCCCAAGACCCATCCCTACACCCAGTGCCCCCAGCCTGGGAGACAGCAGCTCCCCGTTGCCCCCATAGATGGGAGGAGCCGCCCGGCATGTCTCGGGCCTGTCGGTGCCCTGATCTGCAGAGGCAAAGGAGATGGAGGGGGGTTGAAGGTCAGTGAGTGTATCAACGAGGCCTCCAGAGGTCAAGGTCTGTTACATGATCAGAGAGGGATGGCTACAAAGGCAGAGAGCAATGTGACACTCTGATGGAGGCTGGCAGAGCTGGAAAAACAAAGTTTCTGATTTCCCTTCTGATGCTGTTAGTGAAAGGAGAATGAACGCAAAAAAATTTCAAGCAAAATTTTATCTAAAAAGCCAGAGCAGCAGACAGAGTGGATGTAAAATGGCCAAGCTCAGATATGGACTTTCAGCTACTGATTGTGCACCCAACCCCCCCCGAGTAACCTTTCAAGTAACTTTTAAACTGCAGGAAAACTGCCCATCAGGATCCCCCTGATCCAAGCAACGAGAACCAGAACCACAGGTGACTCAGATTACATGAAAGTTTTAGAACAGTTGCCTGATGGTCATCTTAGTTGAGGTTAGTTTTTGCCTTCTTTATGTTGTTTTGGTTTGATTGAACCACAAATTCCATCAACTACATTTACAGCGACAGCAGGTGTATTTAGAAGAATCTTCTCCATGAAAAATCTGAAGAAAATGTATAAATATGACGATTATTAGGCAAAATATGAAGTACTTACTTATGAGTAACTTTTACACAAATTCTACAAAAATGTATAAATGTTTACTGGTTTTGAACAATGGAGATACTACAGTCAAGGAAAGAATAAGTTGTACAAATGTGTTTTTTAATATGGTTGAATTACCTGAGAGGAAATATGAGTGTTGACACAAAAGATGAATTCATTTACTGTCAGCTATGACGTTGTTATAACAGGGAGGGATGACACCAGGATTATGATGCTCTACACTTACATGGAGGATTTCAGTGAGTTGATCCAAACAAAAGAAGATAAAAAAATTCAGATTCTTTCAAAAAAGTATGTTTTTTTGGTTAGTTCAGAACATGTAAGGCATGCACTGCCAGCAAAGTGTTCAGCCCCACAGGGAGGGAAGCAGGTAGATGGGAGGGAGGGAGGTGGGATAGGGAGAAGAAGTTATCAGGTGGGGGAGGGGAGGGGCTTATCTGGTTGACGTACCCTCCAGCAGGGTTGTTCTATAGTCGACTGACTCGTGGGAGACCATTTCATTAGTGGGGCTGACGCTCCTCGCGTTAGCCAGCCTGTCCAGATGCTGGATGTGACCCCGGCCATCATACCACACCTCAGACAGATCTAGAGACAGAGAGCGGGAGGTGGGGGGGTAGAGGAAGAGGGGAGAAGGAAGGAATGATAAGCACAAGAAGAGGTGAAAGGGATGATGAGACAGGAAAAATGGGTGGAGGGAGAGAGGGATGAGAAACAAGGGATGGAGAGGGAAGTGAGAGAGGAAAGATGCAACAGAGAGAGGATGAGATGAAAGATAAAAGGGTGGGAGGGGGGAGAGAGGAGAGAATTACTAAGAAAGGCTAAGCGTTTCCACCAGTGCGCCCCGTTCACAAACGTATTGTAAACCCACCAGGCAAAAAAAAAAAACCCAGCAGATACACATGCACACAGGTTAGAAAAGACACACTGAACTCAAGTGGCAAGTACGCAAATATATGAACACTCACACACAAACACAGGCAACAAACAGTTCACTTTTACCTGAAATCTGCGATTTTTTTTTATTCAATCACTTAGAAAACAGTCAGCCAATCAGAAGAGAGGCTCAGAGCCTGAGAAAGATGTAAAACTACATCGAGATGGTTTTTGGTTCTTAAAACTACAAATATATCTTTTTATGGATATCAAAACTTCGAATGAAACACTGGAAAAGTGTAAAATATGGGACCTTTAAACTTAGGTTAGGATATCAGAAGCTCCTGTGTATGCAGCAGCAGTAGAACTAAACTGACCTTTGACCCTTCGACCCAACCACAGCATGACACGTCTGCCCTTACCATCGATGTGTTTGTTCCTCCTCCACATCAGCAGTGTTCCCAACAGCAGCAGCAGCAAGCTGACACACACGCAGCCCACGATAAGGCCGGTGTAGTCCTGCTCCTGCGCCAGCGTCACCTTGCCCAGATGCCTGATGGAGTCCGCCTGCCGCCACTGAAAGAGGGTATAGGATGAAGGAGGTAGATGTTAAATAAAACAACAATTACTATTGGTCCACACTTCATGGTCACCCCTAGGGGAGGTCAGAAGACCTTCATACTCCTTGCACTTTAAACCAGTGTTGGCTTTCTGATGAAATGCTACGAGGTTGGAGTCAGTGCAGTGGGCAGTGGTGTTACCACTCTGAGAGCAATCAGTAGCCACAATTAGACGTTAATGCAGACTGATGTTGGATATGTGCTGCTTTATGTGAGTGGAAAGTCAATGATGAGCAAAACAGAATAGTTCAAGTTAGCTTTGTTTTAACTCTGTGCTAAACCACACTGAACTTGAAATGCTATGAGGATAATGCACAGGCATTCAGTTTTAGAGGTGTTTTAAAGGAATGACTATAAGGACAGGACGGCTTGTCTGTCTGATCTCTGTAGAGTGGAGACTCAGGCAGCCTCTGACTGTAAAGGATATTAAACATAATAACTGCATTGAAGTTTTGTTAAAATTAATGCACTATATAGAAAGGAGCCCAACAAAAGGCGTCAATGTCCTAAAACTGACACACTGCACTACACACAGGCAGATGCTACACAAACAATCACCACCACAGTGCACATGACACATATGTCATGCAAGTATGTCATGCATGGCAGATATGGTGTACACACAAGCATTTAAAAGCTATGTAGCTGGCATGCAGACATTCAGACAGGTATGCAATAAGCATGCACACACACACACACACACACACACACACCCACACACACACGCGTCAGTCTGTTGCCGCAGTCTGGAGGCAGATTACATCAGTGATATTGCTTGTGCCATTATTAGGTTTAGTGGAAATGAGGTTTCTACTGCTGCCTGCTGCTACAGATGGGACAATGTGTGTGTGTGTATGTGTGTGTGTCTGTGTGTGCATGACTGTGTATGAATGAGACAATGTGGGCATGTCTGGAGGTAGAAGATATATGAATGTGTGTATGTGTGTGTGTGTGTGTGTGTGTAGGTTCATAGAGCTAAGGGATATTGGCTGACCCTCCCCAGAGATAAAGCTTTTCTTTTGAAGGCCAGTTCACAAGTCAGCAGCGATGAGGCTGATAGCGTCTGGTCTGGAGCACGCCAGTGTTTTGCCAGAGGGCGACCACTGGATATTATCTTGAAGGAGAGTGTCTGAAGCTCAGCATCTAATATTAGTTTGTATCATAAAGGCTAGATATATATGTTTTTTATCAATCCTCTTATAACCTATTAGGATGTTTGGAGGGTTGTTTATAACAGATAAAGATGCTAAATCTCATGAGAAAACCAATATGTGACTTGCTTTTATTTTGTGTTATGGTTTAAAAGAAACAAAAATGCTTACTGACTTATGTACTGCAAAAATGTAACATGCCTCCAATAGCACTACTTCACTTTAATTTTCTACATTTCCAAGAATTCTTGTTGACATCCCCTCGAACTCGAGAAAAAGATGGGTCAGCTTAGTAAAACCAGGGTTTTGAGTCAATAGTCAATGTAAATTGACTTTTCTTGTCTTATAGTCACATTCTGTTGGAATTTGGGTTTAGAAATGAGCTTTCTACCTCCTCCATGACAGTTTTCTCTCTGTATAATATTGAATATCTGCCCAAAATCCTTCTCTTGAAACCTTAGGTCCTTTCTAACAACAAAATCTGATATTCACTGTTGATGTTCTCGATCATTTAAATATTTCCCGCTGTCAACTGTGATTTAGCTGCTCGAAATCTGTTGACATTTGGTTAAGGTGTGAAAGAATCAAACTACATCAAACACTAAAACAGATCCAGAAACATGTGGTGACAGCAAGTAGTTTGTAAGAAGTTGGATGGTGCGGTTAGATTTACTCACTAAACTAAAAGTTTTCTTGCTAAGAGCGGGTGGGGGTGATTGTCGCTTGCCAAACCTTCAGGCATCATCGGGTTTTCAAGACAAGAGGTTATGATATGCCCTCTGAGCAGCACTACGTCTTCAGGGCAGACTGGAGGCTGCAGTGAGTCGCTATATGAAAGTGATCAGACGGGTCGAGGCTAGCTGGTTAGCGTGCAAATTTCAGTGGAAAAAAAAGACGTGATAGAGAGTTAGAGTCAATGAAATAACACCATACAGTGATGTCACATGGTCACATGTACATCACTGCGACAAAGTGGGAGGTTAAACTGCTGGAGGTCAGTGAAAACACTGAGTCTAAGCCTGTGTGATGAATGTCACAGGAGGGAAACCAAACATTCATTTCTACTTAAATGGCTTCATCATTTATGACACATGATGTGTGTTACATTTTCCTCTGACATTTCTATACTGTTCGCCCCCCTTCTCATGACTCCAGAGGATGCTTGACTGATATTCAAGTGACAAGACAGCTGGATGGTGAGCTCTTTCACTCAGCACACTGTGTAATAAACTCTCCCTGAGCTGGTTTTTATAAGGGACTGCATTAGGACAGGAGAGTTATTGAAGTTTCCTGTAAATGATCTGGAACGCTGAAGGAATGTGGTGTTTTCCATGAATTTCCCCAAGCGCAGAATGAAGAGTTCAACATGGCCAATGGCAGAATGATCCTGTTACTGCCCCCTGAGGGCTCACACACTGAATTTATCATTGCTTTGCTATTATATTAATTATTAACTGTCAACCTGTGGATCTTTGAATTAAAAGTGGGAAATAAACAGAATGAAATTTTAAGAAATAAGTCAAATGAAATACAAATAATGATGGAATGATGAATTAAAATCTTTTTTGCACATACTTTGCCCATCTATCATCACTGTGTGTTATGTTATTGCTATGTGGCGAGTCAGCCTCTTCCTCCTCAGAAGCAGGTGCTGTGATATGATATGAATCCTTTTATTGCTGAAATTCCTTCTGTGAGCCTCATAACATAAACAAAGGGGAATTTTCATAGAAATTGTAACCAGCTAATTTCTATTGGATGAAGGTCTTTGCTTTTTAACTTGTCTCAATAACTTTAAAAAAAGAAAAGAAAATTGGAATAATACAGAGCAAAGACTGAGGTGGTGCGGGAGAAAGTTTTAAAGTTAATGAAGTTACATTTTATATAATTAATCTTCAGCATCAATTAAAAGTTTAACACACACACACACACACACACACACACACACACACACACACACACACACACACACACACACACACACACCCTGAACTGTCATCCAAACACTGCTTCAAACAGACACTGAAGCTTTTCTCTTCTGTCAACATCAATGAAGATGGAACAAGTAAGATATCTATTGAGTGGAGTATGGAGTGTGTGTGTGTGTGTGTGTTCGAGTGTGTGTGTGTGTGTGGCTGGGTGTGGATGTGTAATTGTTGGGTGTCTCTTAATTAAAGAAGGTATTTTTGTTGACCAACTGTCACACAGGTTATGGATAGTTGGTGTGTTTGCGTGTGTGCATTTGTACACAGGTGTATTTACTGTGCTGCACACCTGCCTCTGAATCTCTCCTGGATTTGGAGTCTGCATGCGTGAATCTGCATGTGTGATAGGCTCAGGCGATATCCAAGATTAAATACCTCAGTTCAGTCCAGGCCAAAAATCGCAATATATTATTGCAGGTTTTTGTTGGTATTTTCTTTGTTGTATTTAATATTAAATAATTATATTGTTGTATTTTATGTTTCAAATATTGCGATATTTGATATTATTGAATATCGGCCCAAACATAATGTGTGAATACATTAACGTGCATGTGTCTACACCTACATCTTTATTTGTGTGTTTGTGTCAAAAGAAACGTGTCACAACGTGCTGCCAAACACAAAAGAACACACCTTTGTCTTTTGCTCTTAATGCAAAATAACATGCAAATCGCTTGTGTCTTGGTGTTTGCACACAGCACATGTATCTCACCTCCACCTGCAGCTCCTTGGCGGTGGTGGCCTGCAGCTCGGTGGGGACGGTGCACTCCAGAGTGTTTCCAACCAGAGTCAGACTCTCACAGCTGTGATTAGAAACAGTCAGAACCTGACACTTCATCGCCTCCCTGTCCATCCGGTCACCCTGCGTCGGGGAGGGGGGGGGGGGTAGTTTTGAGGAAAAGAGAAAAGGGGAAGAAGGGAGCAAAAGGTAGAAGAAACAGACGGAGAGAAAGAAGGAAATTCAATTCAATTCAACACAGTAGCTGCAAAAGTAGTTGCAACTTCTAGATCACCAGCATTACAAAGAGCTACAACTAAGGTCAAAGGTTACTGCTCTCAAACAGTTAAAGAAGCAACTAATGATTAAGTATGCTAAATAAAACTTTAAATCTAATTAAACTGAATTACATTAATAGAAATATATCAAGATTACACCTTGTTGCCCAGTGAGATGCTGCTTTGTGGTACTTGTGATAACATGCACTCTTTGAATATATTTGTTGAATATGCACAATAAACAGTCTGTGATAGTGCCCGTGACAGGGCCTCTGTTGTTTTCCAGTCTATCAAATTACTAATCGGCACAGGGAAAAACCAGAGGGTAAGTATATTCTATCACAGAGCAGCTGGAAATTACATTTGGCCCCTGAAGCAAAATCAACTTCAGATACTAGTTAAGGGTGGACAAAGCTGACCACAGTGTATGTTGCCCCGCACCCTGACCCTAAACTCTGATATACAGTGATCACAGGCGACAGTCCTAAACATTCACACTCTTCAAAGGTCTTCTTTTTCAGCCTTTTTATAAGACTTCTCAGGGCAGTAAGTGGAATCTGTGTTTGGTTGGAAAACTGATTTGATCTTTTTTTTTTTTTTTTTTTAAGTCTGAAATCATATTTTAGATGTAACGTCATGTCTTATTTGGGACCAAATGGCATTTGAAAACAGGAGGCTTCAGATCTGGTGGAAGAAACGTCTAGAAACCATCCTCAGTGAGGTGACCCTGAAGTAAATGAGATGTACGGGGTTGAAGAGGGAGGTCTCACTTCTTGGCAGAGTTCACCATGATTCACAGCGATCGGGAGCAGCGAGCATAAATTAAACTTGTTGCTGCTGAAGCGAGTAAGACAAAGTGACTTATTCTGGTCTTGTGACTCTCAGTGGGATGGACAACTAAGAGATGTGACTGGGAACACACACAGCTATTGTTCACATGACTCTGTGTGTGTGCGTGTGTGTGTTTAATTGAGTTAGTGAGTGTATGAAGTTTGACGGGAAATCTGTGAAAGAACAACACAGACTGACCGGTTCCTTCTCTCAGACTTGCTCTTGTTCTCTTGCTTTCTCTTCTCACTCTTGTTTTTTTTTGTTTCTCTGATTCCCTCTCTCTCTCTCTCTCTCTCGCACACACATAAACACACTTGTTTAAGTGCAGCAGAAGGCAATAAAGAGAATGATCACATTCCTTGCGTGACAGCTTGGGATTTTCCAATTTGACACAGAGTGGAGGCTCGCACCTGTTCCTGAACTCTCTCTCTCTCTCTCTCTCTCTGTATCACATACACACACAGACTTCAGTGTGTTTCCAGGCTGTAGGTATGACACTGCAGTACACACAGCAGAGGAGAGTTATTAAAGTTTTTAAAGCGGCGTCGCAGTGATACCAGTCGCTCTAAATGAAGTGTTACAATGATAATTGGACGTGAGATGCTTCTCACTCTCCCGTGAATTGATCGGCGTGATAAAAGCTTGGCCACGAGCCAGCAGCCCGGTTCCTTCATGTGCCGCCATACAGCTGTGGATCTGTCAATCAGAGCTAAATATCCATTTTTTTTAAAATCTGTTATTGGCAGCCATTTTAGGGCTGCAGTTATCAGATGGCGCTAAATGAGCCCCAGCTTTTGCCCTTTACTAGAGGCCATAGCGGGGCAGGGTTATCAGATGGCGTTAAATGTGGCCTGTTTCAGTATGATGCCTGGTACCATCCCCCCTGGGTAAAAACTGGGGTTTGTCTGGGCTGAAGGGAGGGATGAAGGGGGATAGAGGTTGGAGTTGGTAGTAGATTTAGCATCAGGGCCAAGGTCATGTCTGGGAAAAGAAAGAAAGAAGACGAAGGAAAATAAAAAAAACAAAAACAGCCAGGATCCCCTGCGAGAGGTTCAGCACAGCTGCCACAAACCATCAAGCTGCAGTCAACACAAAAAAAAATTGAAAGAAAGAAAAGAGGAGAAATATGTATTTCATTGTGTTCTTAAAACAGGCTCTGGGGACAGTGGTGGCTTGTTTGAAAAGCGGCATTAATATGTCAAGAGCTTTGACCTCGGCAGCCAGAACAATACAAGTTGACAGGGAGAGAACACACGGAGAGGTATAGCTGTGGAGGAGGTCTGGGTGGGGGTGTAAACGATGGGAAACAGACTCCACTTCCTGTTTTTCTTCCAGTATTGTTTCCTTCCCAACTTGACCTGGACCATGCACGGCTGTACGTGCGAATGTGTGGACCGGGAGGTGCAGCGGAGTTCAGCAGGGACCGTCAGAATCGACCTGGTTCCAAACTGTGGATTCATCTCACCAGCACCACAAGCAGAACCCTGCAGACCTGGTGCAGGGTGAGCAGAGAGCTGCGGGGGTGTACTGCGAGGCGCTTCTAAGACTTTAAAGTTTGCTGCAGAACATAAATTCAGATTTTCTTTCTCTTCTTAAAAACCTTTAAACTGGAGGAGTTTCTGCAGGTGTCGTGTGTTTGCGCACCTGTTCCTGCAGGTGTCTGAATCTCTACCGAAGGCGGCAGTTCTGTAGCTTATCCACACATGACCTGACCTTTGCTGTGTCTGTAGCTGACACCAGACACTGAACGGAGCTGACCGCAGAAGACAGAGGATGTTTACTGTGAACGCTCTCTCACCTTGAGCTCCACAATGCTCTTGTTGTCCTTGGAGGTGAGCTTGGGGTCCTGGAAAAGGGGGTCTTCCACATAGATCAGGTCCCACTGATCTGTGGAGTAGCCGTCCAGGACAAACGCCACCTTGGTGACCACGGGGGGCTGCAGGGCCAGCTTAGCCAGGGAGGGCGTGGTGCACTGGATGGACGTCCTGTTCTCACCGTACACGCAGCTCTGCAGGTGGAGAGACATAGGTTAGAAAAACAGACACACATTCACCTGTAAACACACACACACACACACACAAACAGTGTAGACAGGCATAAAGGCTTATTACACCTCCACCTCAGCCTCCCTACTCCTCACTGTCCCTCCAGGTTTAAAGTCAGTCACACTGAAGAGCAGCCGGGCAGTAATCCTCAGATTGGCAGCTTGTTTTATTCTCAACACAGTATCTGAAACTCTGCCTGTTTTCAACCACCGCTGTGTTTGCATGTTTGGCCTGAGGGCACAACAGAGCTTTATCCCATGTTGGATTCAGCCCAGGTATGGGCCTCCCCCAGCTTTTGTGCTCATTAAGACCCCTCCTGAGCAAGAGACCGAAAGCTTGGAAAACAGAAAACACCCTAAGTCTGTTTTTATTGAGGCGTGGCAGATCTTTTTTTGAGGATAGATTATTGCTGAGGCTGACGTCTTTTGTGTTTACAGGTAAAAGGTATAAACCTCATGTGGATGCAGTGAAGTCAGAATTTTTTCTGTATAATGTCTTTTTCTGTGTGTAATTATTAGGGAATTGCACAGTGCACTGTTTAGTAGACTCAAAAAAGTGAACTGAAGAAAGTGTGGCAGAGGTCACATAAACACTAATCAAGAGCATGTAGATGCCAGTTGGACACTAGCAAGTAGCTCAGTGATCTTATTCAAATGTTTAGTCAGGAACATTCTCCTGAAAGTTTTTCATTACAGCAAGTACTGTTAAATTTCATCAGCTGACTCTTCACCAAATATCTTTTAAACCTCTGGGGTCCAGATTTATTATCTATGCATTTATTTTTGTCTTTAAAGGTCCCATATTGTATAAAGTGATGTCTGTGTCTTTTTTGATTATAAAGCAGGTCTAGGTTCTATATCAATACTGTGAAAGTATCAGAGCCTCAGTCCACAGAGAAATGCACACAGCCTGTATTCAGAAACGGAGCCTTTAAACGACAACGACAACAAAACAGTCACCGCTCTCAGCCATGCCCCAAGCCCGGCCCACCTGGACCCACATCCATCCGTGCAGCATTGGTTTCACTGAGTGTTGACCTCAAATCTGCTATATTTTTATTCACTCACTTAGAAATTAGTCGGCCAATCAACTCACTGACCTGTTTCCTTTGGTCACCGTAATCAATGTAATCCCAATAACCTGAATTTGTGTTTGATTAGTCAAGGGCGTGTCACATTTGACCATGCAGGAAATGAGAAGAAAACACTGTGTTTTCTTCTATTCTCTTCTGTAACTCACTACTTTTGAAACTTTTAATCTCTGTCCCCGAGAACGTTCAAAGACAAGATAAACTGTGTATTATCCTCTGTAATGTTGGTTTTTGTACAAAAAGACATAACAACGCAGAACCTGCTGTTCTGATAATGTAACAAACAAAGTGGTATAAAAGACTGTCACACACTGAGCTTGGCGTTCACTCGCGCATCTCATACGCTTGACTGTGCAGTGAGTCCATTTGCAGATACTGAATTAAACTTGCAAGAAAGACAAGTGTTGACTTTGTGCTTAATTTAACAGAAAAACCACAAATATTAGCTTCTTATGGATATCAACAAATAAAACACAGGAAAAGTGTAAAACATGGGACCTTTAACATCGTCACTCCACATGCATAGTGTCCTTTTTTAAGCACAAACTCAGCTTCAAGTCTGACGTTATGTTACTATTAATAAACCATGCTCACTGTATTCACTGATGAATAGACATGCCAGATGCCAGAGGGTTTAAAGTTACCTAAGATGAACATCTGCATTTTGTTTCCTTGTGGCGTTTTCTCTGATTGAACTATATACAGTACAGTAGGGTCTAAACCGGAGGGTGGAACCTTTCAACAGCTGGACAGAAACGGCTAAATCAAGATTTGAGCTTTAAGTGCAGAGCAGTTACTGTTTGAAACCTGCCAAAAATGTAAAACACAGCTCATTTTGCACTGTTCTGTTCTGCCCTAAAGTTTTAATAGAGACATGTATTCCTACACATGTTCAACACATGGTGTTGATGAGGGCATGAAGTCCAACAACAGCAAAGTAACTGTTGTAAAACTCACACTGTTACACAATGTAGTAAACAGTAAAAAGTCACTGAGCCATCGACAGTTTAACAAACACAGGGTGGGAGTGGGAAATTTGTTGAGGTACTCGTCTTTGTGAACAGCATCCAAATGGGATCCTGAATTGGGGCAACATTCCCAGAAACAAGAAATCATTAGACACACTAGACTAACAGGGATGTGGAAAATGTTGTAGATGACATGACCTTTCAAGAAGCAGCAATAGGAGCAGTTATGAGGTTAGTTGTGATTATAAAATTATCTATTATCCCCTCCGCTGCCTGTCAGGCTCTTTTATTTTTAGATCACAACACACGCCTCCCATTTTCAGTTCATGTCCTGACTCCAGAACTTAGCTTCAGTATGTCTGTGGTTGAGCTGAGGCCAGATGTGTGTCACGATTATGAAGATTGTGGTTCGTTCATTATGCGAAGCAAATACCGAAAATAAATGATGAAAAAAAGCCGTTAAGAGTCGACGTGACAACGTGGGTTTCCTCTACACAGGTGCACTCAGAACAAACCGGACTTGTTTGGCTGCATGCTCAGAGATCAATGATGATATTTGCGCTGTGGTAACAGCCATGGCAGCCCGTGTTTGTCTTCTAGGCTACAAAGGTACATGTGTCGCTGAGTCCATATCCCATAAGGACAGGAGGTAAATAAAATGTGCTCAAATGCTCGTCACTGTGCCTCTTGTAACCTTTGAACACAACAAATTCTGCTTTCAAACTGTTGCTCATTGTGAGAGACTGGTTTGGGGTTTTGGATCCTTCTGGACTCACTGGTTTTACTGAAGATCAATGGGCAGTAAATGATGCTTATTTTATTTTCTAGTTTTGAACTGTGATACTAAACATTATTTTTCTGACATTGAAGACACACAAAGTCTAAAGCCTCAGTGTGCAGCGTGATGCATGCCCTGGCCTGGTTTGAAACTTGGCTTGAACATGACTTTCCCTCTCTGTTTCTGTTATTAGTTGTCTCAAAATACTGTTTTCGGAGGCTGAATAAGCCTGAAATCTCTCCACTATGATCAGGTCCAACATTAGCAAACCATTTTCTGCTCAAGCTGGAACAATTTGGGTGATTTCCCATGAGATTTTTCTGTATTTGTGTTCCCTTTCCTATTTTAAACTTGGCTGTATTAGTTTTCCAGTGTTACAGTGTTGACACCTGCAAATGGTTTTTTTTTTTGCCCCCTAAATGTACCTTCGATTGTTGCTATTTAATATTATAGACAAATGACATTAAATGACCTACATTTTCATGGATTTACTTGTTGCAACATTTTAATTGTTGGTGGTTTTCAAGCCTTGTTGCAGTAGTTCTGTGATAGACTGTCAAGCTGTCCACGCTGTAACCCACATGTGGCCCAATGTAAGCTGGAGTCAGCTCCAACAGGATAAGAAGTTACTGGTGGACAGATGGATGGATACTGCAATGACATTTATTTTTTTAAGAGTTATTTCTTGCGCATTTTTATGTCTTTATTAGCTAAAGAGCTGGGGAATGAGGTGCAGTAAAGGGTTCGGCCAGCTGGTAGTTGAACCATGGACTTGCTGCTCAGGGCATCTGCCCCCACATGGAATGTGCCCTAACTACTCTGCTATTGGGTCGCCCTCTGAAATAACCTTTCTTTCATTGGGTTTTAAGTGTGCCCAAATTGCACTTATATTTGGAAACAAAACTGAACACGGGGCAGAGTAGTCGGACATCGATTTAAGGAAAGGAAGAAATGTGTACCCTGAGGTTAGACCAGTTTGGCACCACTGCTCTGCTGAGAGGGCAAAGTTTGTTACAACCCAAATAAAAATTCGACAAAATGGTTGAAATTTGACTTCCAACACTGACTGACATCTGAGTCCCTGGAGAGCAGTAGCAGCAGCGCTGTTGAAGAGTTGTTGAAACTTCCTCATACACTTCCCAGTCTGACTCCCTCGTGAGCTGTAGCAGCCCGGATAGACACACACACACACATACACACACACGCACACACACACACACACACACATACACACATACACACATACACACACACACACACACACACACTTGTACTTCTATCTTTGTGAGGATACTCATTGACATAATGCACTCTAACCCTAACCTAAACCTAAACCTAATTCTAACCATAACTCTAAAACCAAGTCTTAACCCTCAAAATGTGATTAGAAGGTGTCTCAAAAAGTGAGGACCGGCCAAAATGTCCTCACTTTCCCAAATTGTTGTCACTGTGTTAGTAAAATACTTTTTTTGGTCCTTACTATGTTACAAGTACAAGTACACACACACACCAACACAAACAAACACAAACTGCTAATGCCTGAAAACAAGCATAGAAACATAAAGACATGTCATACACACACACACACACACACACATATGAAAAGTGTGTGTAGGGGTAACGCTGGGTCGCCTAACAAAAGCAATCCAATTAACCTCCCACCACACCAATAGGGAGGGAGCGGAGAGGGACTGTAGCCCCCCCCCCCCCCCCCCCCCCTTTCTCCCAGGGGTGCGGCGAAAGGAAAAATATCCTGTGAATTAGTGGAAACCTCAGTCAGTTTCATTGTTCGGCCAATGTCTCCTCTCATTTAGGGAAGAGGAGGTGAAGGGCTGTAGGTTGGGAGCAGCTGTAAATACAATCACTCGGAGAACCGGGCAGCGAGTGGACCGAGGGGGCTACTGTGGGGGGTGATGAGAGAACCAGCAATCCCGAACCCTCCGCCGTCCCTGAAGGACCATTAGTGTAACAGCCTGCGAAAAAGCCAAGTCACAACGGAGCTCCCACGTACAAAAAACACTGTCAAATCTACAGTGAATTATAATCATAGAGTTTCCTGCTACGCTGTGTCGTGCTCACTTTGGATTTAAAGTCTCTGTATATTTCTGTTACTGCATATAATGTATGTTGCATCTTGTCCCCCCTGTCTCCATGACTTTATACAATATGTTTCCTTTTCGACTTCATTGTTATGTTTTTATCATTGTGCAAATATTAAACTATAATCATTAACATTTTATTAATACCTTGCAAATGTCATGGATGCAGATTGTCATGTGTTGATCCAAACTCAGCAAAACTCATTTACTCTCATTGGAGTTGGACTCATTTAAATGGACTGTGCAGCCACTGTGCAGTGAAAACCTAATTTTTCCACAGCTTTTCGGGATGTCATCCTAATAGGATTTCTTGTGATATGCACAAAACAACACAATATGGCACATGATGGCTTGCTGAATTTGGCCGGTGTCAATTTTGCTTTAACATTTACACTTAGTTAGCTCCCTCTCTAATATCCATTGGTGTATTTTGCCATAGCGGACACTGTTACATCGATAACTGATTTTTCATCATCCTGGGTTCAAAGAGTTTTTGCATCACCTTTAATTTTCAGATATTTATCTTAGATTAAGCCGTGCATAATGTCATTCCATAAAATTCACTGTATCACAATAATATTGAGGTACTGAGATACTAACCTGTTGCACATGCATCATATCTGTTTATGTAGCAAACACACATAGGTTTATAATATGAAATTATAAACTGCTAATCTACCCAATGTCAACGCGACACTATCGCAGGAACTTCCAAATTAAATGACCCATTCACTGCTAATTGCTTGTTCAGCAGTATTTTGTACAACTCAAAGTCCCACACAAGAACAAAGACCACATGTGGTTGCAACATGTGCAACCACACAAACATCTGTTACAGAGCTGCTACATGCATCACCTTCAATTTACATGTATTTATCCTAGATTAAGCCTTCCATAATGTCATTCCATAACATTCACTGTATCACAATAATAATGTGGTAATGAGATATTAACCTGTTGCACATGCATCATATCTGTTTAAATAGGAAACCCACATAACCTGGCCTTGTTGAGCATAGTAAGAAGTTATAAACTGCTAATCTACACAAAGCCAATGCTAATTACAGCAGGAACGTCCAAATTAAATGACCCTTCCACTGCTAATTGCGTGTTTAGCAGGAGGACACTTTGTGTGGTTGCAAAATGTGCAACCACACGAAGTGTCTAAAAGAGGTGCTACATCTGCTACATACTCATTTTCACATCAATTCCACGGTGCAAACTTTGACTCAACAATACAGTTTTATTGTGAAAGGATTTCAAAGACAATGCGCAGCTCAATCAGCAGCTCTCAGCCGAGCTGAAAATAAAAATGGAGGTTTGGTCTGTTCACACGACAACACAGATCTGCTCCCTTTATAGCAACTGTCCTCTTTCACATTGATAAATTTAAACACAATCACAACAATACAGCACAACCACAGTGTTGGCCGATGAGAAGCTCCACTGGAAACAGTTGGAGCTCTGAAGCACCTTTACTGTTGACAGAGGGGAAAACATTACTCATTCACTTTCATTCCCTTCCTTCTCTCAGATACCACCCCCCTCCATCCCCAGCTGTGGGGGGCATGGGAAAGGAAAGAGGCTTCATGAGGCATTCAGGTGTCAGCTGGAGGGATTTATCCTGCGGCGGGGTTGAGATAGGAAGACGAGTCTGACACTATACAAGCCAATCTGTGAATGCAGGCAACAGGTGTCTGGCCACGGCGAAGACTGTAGTTAAACCAAACTACATGTGATGGTGCAGCAACACCGCTATGAAGAACTCAACTCAAATTCACAGATCACTTTTTCTGCAGTTTTTTTGTATATGTGCAGCCCCCTTGGGCTTTGTGACCGTGCCAGCTTTTCACGATGGATCGTAAAAAAAAAAAAAAAAATCTCTTTCATGTTTGTGGGAAATCTGAGATTGGCTGAGACCAGGCTTTACTGGAGATCTGAGAGGCAGATATCAAGTCAACACTGGGTGTGTGTGTTTTTTTTTCATGCTCTGGCTCCAGCTGAGAACCTCTGCTGCTGGCTTTCAGCAGGTCTTGGACTCTTCCTCTAAGATCTCACAGATTCACGTCTGACTTGGGAGCAGATTTTGCAAAATGAACTGAGCATCATTCGGCTGCAAACTGACTGCACTGCCATCGTTTTAGGTTTATGAACGCAGCTCTGCAGGAATCACAGACTCACATTACCCAGAGCGCCTTTCCGCTGGCGACGGAAACGTCTGGGATGTTCGATTGTGCCTCTATTTTGAAGGGTTAAGACAATAAGACACTTATATTGTCCCTTCCCAGGCTGAGTCTTAACTCATCCCGTTTACTGGAAAGAATTTAACAGGCGACAGCTGGGGCCCTACGGGGCATGATCCCATCCTAAATCATTAGTAATGATAGCCTTATTTTATCCAGGCTGCCCACTTCATGCACTCCTCTCTCCCTCTCTCTCTCTCTCTTGGAGGCCAGAAGTTTGTTTTCGCCAAGAGAGTATTCCAGTTTAAAAATGAACAATAAACTATCAGGGCAAAGGTTCGCTTCAACACGACGCCTTTCAGTCATCCTAGAGCTGTTCAGTCTTCACATTTTAACAGAGAGGATCTAAAAAAAAAAAAAAAAAACGGTTTCAAAGCAAAACAAAAACTCCCAGTTTGCATGGTTTTAAAGACACTCACAGCATGTGCTGTTAACATGAAAGTGAACTGAACCCTGACTACCCTGGTGTAAACTTCCAGTGCTGCTTCCAGGTGACACATAAAGAAAATGTTAACACATGACTCATCTAAGATTACAGGTTAAATCACACCCAGTAAACTCAGCTGTGACTTTCAAGCACAATAAGATCAGAATAAACCAGAAGCAGAGAAGAAGAACTGTATTTTTGGTTATTTTGACCAAAATTGGTTATTTTGACAATAAAAATTTGGATCTTTAAGTTTGGACATTTATGCCTTTAAAGGGAGAGGGACAGTGAGAGAGTGAGAGAGGGAGTGACATGCAGCAGCAAAGGACCCGGGGCTGGATTCGAACCTGAGCCGCTGAGTGCATTATTGGGTGTATGGTATGCCCTCTACCAGATGACCCCGAAATTTAGATTTTAAAAGCCTATCAATAGAGACGTATTTGTAGGATATTATACTTGCTCCTGATTGGCTGGAAGATGTCACCTGACACACAGTTCCAGTCCGTTAACCAGTGTTCTCAATCAGTGAGCAAAGTATATAGAACTGCAGGTAACCCTAGCAACAGTGATCCTGCTTTGTCCTGTGTTACTCACAGTTGACTTAAACTGACGACCAACAAAACTTCAACACCGTTTTTTTTTATTTTGTCAGTGTTGAATGGCCATGATGTAAAAATACTGTCTTATTTTTAATCAGGACACTTACAAGACATTGGATGTAAGGTAAACAAACCTTTCTGGCCCTAAAGTCTCCAGTTAGCTCAGGCTTTCCTGACCTTTCAACTGCTCAAACAAACCGCTTCACCTCGTACAGATGCACACATTCACACACGGATACAAGTGGCTTCTGTTGCCCCTCAGAGCTGCTCCACTGGAGCAGTTAAGCGCTCAAAGATTTCTTGATAGCAACTGCAAAGGGAGGGGCAGTGGCAGATACTCGCCAGGTAAAACGGGGGGTTCGAACCAGCAATCTCTGCATCATCAAGTCCAATTTCGGAGCCCTCGAGCGGCGTCTGTTCACGCTTTGTCTGTGTAACGAAGCCCGAGCTCCCCAGAGACCCATCAGCCGCTGACCTGAACACAGGTCAATGACCAGGGAAAGGGAAACTGAAAGACGAGACACTGCAGCGAGAGTGTGTTTGTGTGTGAATGTGTGAGAGAAAGAGAGAGAGGGAGACGAACGAGGGAAGAAATGCTAGATGAGTGATAAAGGGATATTCTGTCACCAAGATTTGAGTCTTATTCCATGAGAGTACATGTTCTGCATCTGTCTGTGTGAATATGTGTGTGTGTGTGTGTGTGTGTTTACTGTGCACATTATTATCTCCTGACTGAACCTGCAGCAGCGTGTGCCTCAGGATGACAGATAACATCATTACAAAGCACTGCTTGTCCTCAAACCGCCTCCCTAAGGCAAACATCTCTCTCTCACTCACACACACACACACACACACACACACACCTTCGCTGTGTGGAAAGGGCTGTTTGTTTATGACTCACCAGAAACCTGTCACCTTCACTCTGAAAGAGTACGTACTCTTAGGAAAATACTTGACTGCTAATCACATACAAGTCGTTAAAAATTATCAAACCAAGTCGATATCTTCAAGTTTCTTCAAAAAAATCTGCCTGTTGTCACATGTTCTCAGTTTCACTTCAAGGGATTACATTTCTTTTTTACATGGAGAATTTTACGCAGTTCGACCTATAAAAAAAGGTGCTCCGCTTCTCTCTTTTCGGTCTCATTTCAGCAGCAACTGTGATGAAATCCAAGCCGAGAGTCTGTTCTCAGAGTTCACTATGAGAGCGGACCAGAAGGTCGCAAAGTTCAGGGACATAGAGGGTCATGGCGGGTAGTTTCTGTGGTCAGTATTATTAGTTCAGACAGCAGTGACTCTTTTCTGGCTGCAACATGAAAACTTTAGTTGGGCTGCACAACACAGGCCAAAGAGATATCTGGAATATTTTTTTTTTATTGACTGTTATGTCTGTGGTATGAATTGAGAATGCAGGTTTTTCCTTGAAGTCATATCAACTGTCGTAGACAATGTTCCAAAAAAACAGAGACACCGAGAAGCAGAGCACAACTCTCCAGCTTCTCAGGTTAAAAATCTTGCAATGCATTAAAAATATTTTTCAAAAGAAATCAACATTTTTCCAGAAATAAGTCTCAGTATCTGAAAGAATAAGAGAGGTCTTAGATCTGTAATCAAGAAAAATCCAACCTGAAATACGTGAAAACCAGTTTTACTGCATATTACAGCAGATTTTTGTCACTTGTGGTATGAAAATAAAACTTTGCAAACTTGACGAAAGACAAAATGAGTTTGAGGTCTGTGAACAAACAGAAAGTTTACAGTTTAAAGCTTGTCCACCGATGATCCTCCTGTTCAGGTAATATACAATATGTAAGTTAAAGGTATCATTTGTCCACGTCCTGATGCCTGGGATTAGTCAGCAGCACTGACTAAGACCTTATGACCTGGATGACATTTTACATATGTTTAACACCTTTTAGGGCTTTTATAATTGAGATACATAAATTTCAGACATTTTAAAAGCCTGCAGACAGCGTCTTGAAAGCCTGCTGTGTGGCAGGGTTGGATAATTCAAAACACCTCCAGGCTGTTGCTATAAAGGCGTGTTTGTGTGTGTGTGTGTGTGTGTATAGTTTTCCTGCAATAAGTAAAATAAAGTCTGACGGAGGTGAGGAGAGCCAGAGCATCCTAAAGGCTTCTGTGTGAGTCAGAGGTGACAGCTGGATCCTACAGATCACACCGTGGATTTTCCATTTCCTTTACTCTCATGTTTGTCTCGCACTTGTTCTTTTTTCCATTGTCAAGAACTCTTTTCTTTTTCTTCTGAACAGTTTCTGAGGGAGTTAGTATGTGTAATGACAATACCATGCATGCGATGGCAAGGAATTTATTTTCCTATTTCGCCTGCTGTTCATCAAGGGATATTTCTGATACAGAAATGTAATATATGACATATATGTACCTATATCAAGAGTGATGTTATGTTAAATATAAGGGGATATATCATTATACATATATACATCCTCTGGATATATGAAGATATACATTTATAACATATTATTATATTAATTATTTTAAAACAAATCCCTTATATGTGAAAAACTAGTTGGCTAATAAACCTGATTCTGATTCTGAAAATATTCTTGAGTTTCAGGAAAGTATTTCTCAGACAGGATCTCTACTGTATATTTGCTCAACCATGGCTTAAGTTGAGTTCTTGTGCAAACAACACAAACAAGTTTTCAAAACTTTGCAATTCAAATGATGGATATGACATTTTTGGATATAAAACCCCTGATGTACGCACCACGTGGAAGACTTCAGCATCCTGCCCGGTGGTGAGGACCATCTGGGGCTGGAGGCCGGACTGGAGGAAGAAGCCGTGAGCTGACACCGTGCAGCCTCCACTGCAGTGAGGGGGATGAGAGCGGATATTAGCATTATCGTGAGACAGAGAGACACAGTAGATTCCCACTGGGAGGGACCTGCTGTTAGCGTTAGCAGTTTAGCTACTTGTCACCTCCCACTCGTTTCCTCTTGCTGTAAAACTACATCATTAATCTGTCTCGCCTCATACGCACTTATTCTAACTCAAAGTCTCCTTGGACTTTCTCTCTGATAGATGTGAAACAATGCAACAGCTCAGATTTGGATGAAATAAGTTGAGCTGACACTGACAAGGAGCGATTTTCAAACCGCTGCTGAATGACTGGAGGTCTAACCTGACGAAGGAGCGCGAGGGCTGGATGCTGTTGATGATGGGGTCTTGGTTGTAGGTGAACAGCACGGGGGCGAGGAGCTCCACCGAATCCACCGTCAGCTTCACGGGCTGCTCGGAGGGAACAGCGTGAGGAGGTGTTTTGCAGGTCAGCATGGTGGAGGACAAGCTGGCGGTGGAGGTTAGAATAAGGGACGGGGGTGGAGGAGGTGGGAAACACACAGGATATATTGTTGTGTTAGTATGTACAGTGGTAGCCATTGTCCAAGCCTCCATTCATTCACTAGTCCTGCAGACAATTCCTGATAATTCCTGCTTGAGCGGGAAAAAGAGACAGAGTAAGGAAAAGAGAGAAAAATTTGAGGAAACGAATGAATGAAAGAAAAACCCTTGACCTTTTAACCACTCTTCTGGTTCATGGGCAAAATTTACACGAGCAACTTGACATGCAAACTTTATTTTGAAGAGCCAATCCTGAGGCAAAAAAGCATGCAAAAATTATTACAAGGAGAGGCAAGAAGAGGAGAGAGAGAGGCAGACAAACAATGATTAAGTGAGATAAATAAAAACTGATGTGAACTGACCTCTGGATTTTACAAGCTGCTTTCCCAACTGTCACCTCCTGCTTGTTGCCAGTATCCAGGAAGTTTCCTCTGATGGTCAGCATGGTGTTTCCTGACTTCGGCCCAAATGTTGGGAAGATATCGTGGATCACTGGGTCCTGGATGATGCAGAGATCATGAGATCCTTTGACTAACTCACTAGTGTTGAGACACTAGTGTTTTTGCTTTGATTGTTTATTGTTAGAAGGAAAATTCTCTGTTGAAATTGATCAAGTTGAGATATGGTAAAGGTTGTCATAATTGTGTACATCTGTCTTCCATGTGTACCCATGTGCAAATGTAATACATGTACATATATTGAATTTCCATGTATGAAATATAAGTACAAATAAAATCAAAGTGTATGCAAATACAAATACAAATGTATGCATGTATACTTATATTGTAGACATAGCCTGCAGCTACATAAATATACATCCATCCCAAAGCCTGTCAATACATGTTTTTATTATGTACAGTAGGGTCCAAATATCTGACAGCACTTAGATAGACATGTTTAATATCAATGAGAAAAATTAATGAGAAGAAAACATATGTAAACATATGGAATGTTGACATGCATGTTGTTAAATAATAAATAAATATATAATAAATATATGTTGTTAACATATATGGTTGCAACATGTTAAATCATATAAAAATATATCATAATACAAGTTAATATACAATATACAAGTCTTACCACAAATGTGAAGCCCTCGATCTTGGCTACCATCTTGCCAGTGGTGACCTTCACTGTGTGACCTGATGGGGTGAAGTTCCCACTGAACACTGGGGAACACTGCATCTCAGTCCACCTAAACACGAACCACCCCCCACCAAAACAACATACAGAACCAGGCATTATACCCTTGTCACAGCCACCCAGCGTTTATCCTAATTCAATGATCATCCACTGCCCTGCAGGAATGCACAGAGGCGATCTCCATGTGGGACTGGGTGGTGTTTTTTTTCTTTTTTTTTCCTCATTTGTAATGAGCTTGTTTGTAGCAAAAGGGGCTTTTGAATGGGATGTGGCCTCAGTGGATTTGGGAGAGCGGAAAGTCTGGATGCAGCGATTTTTCCCAGCAATTTTTCAGTTAGGGGAGTCATGTGTTGAATGTAGCATGCTGCTGGAGAAAAGAGAGGGAGTGGGGGGGTTGGGGGGTTCTTAACATTCTTCCTTCAACACAATAACCCTTATTAAACCTGCTCTGCCCCTATAGGACGCCAGTGTACGAGTCCCTTTATCTTGTAAACACCCACGCTGTCTCTCTCTGCTTCTCAAAGGTGGCTTTTCAGATACTGTGCAGGAACAATGTTGTTTTTAAAATGCATGCACAAAATATGCAGGCAAGATGTGCACAAATTACACACACACACCTCTCCACAAAACACACGATTGCATGATTGAAAAGTGCATGGTCCCTGAAACACACACGCACACAAACACACACACACACACACACACACACCTACACACACACACCTGTTTGCGTTGTCCTGTCTGGGCAGTTTGCAGTGAGCTCCCGCCACCTCCACAGATACCAGCGAGGCCTTGAAGCTCTCCGTCTTGTCGAAGCCAAAGTTGTGCCCGCAAATCGTCACCGTTGTAGAGCCTCGTATGGGCCCAGAGGTGGGAAACACCTAATGCATGCACGAGGAACATTTGCATTTTTGTAAATGTACCCATCAGTCTGAGACCATAATAAAAAAAATGAGGCATCTGTGATCAGGTGTTTCTAACCTGTTTGGACATAAACATACAGGACAGGTGTAAGAAACTGTTGAAACTTGTTATAATTCCAGTCTAAGGTTGGTCTCTGTTTCACATTAGTGTTGCATTTGAGTTAATGTCTCTTCAAATCACAGTTTACTAACTCCACCATTTGCCACTGCAAAGATCTCTGAACTCTGAACTGATCTGAAACAACAGTGCTTTCTGCTTGTTTTGTGCTATAAATCAATGTCACATTGACCACATTGACCATTGACCTGCTATCTGGCTTTTTTTTCTAGATTTCAGCCTACCCCAACTTTAATTCTTCTCCATGTGGTAATTATCTTTTTATTATCTCTTTAAAAATATGTTCTAGAAAAGCAGTGCTGTACTTGTTTTTGTTGTTCCAAATGTCATTGTATCTCTTTCTAAATGAATATGTTTGTATTGCAATTAAATTATGCTCTGTCAAACAACACTGCAGATAAGTGATGTAGATGAGAAAAAAGTCAAGGCTATCCTGACACTAGATGTTAGAAAAACACACTATGATACTCAGCAATAACATACACATTTTAAGTCGTGAGTTAAGGCAGTCCCAGACGAAGAGGTGTTTTTACAGGTTTTTGCCCCATTAACCATTTAGTTGCATTCACAGCAGCAGAGGTAGCCTGTTGGGTTTTCTCCAATGGAGACAGTGTAGCAGCATGGGGTGCTGCATTAAACATCAGAAGGACTGAACACCACCCACACTGAGCTCAGTAAAGTCTCACACTCTCAGAGTGGTGTTAAATAGGACAGTGCTGCGGTTAAAAGGTGTGAGACTGTGACCTTCACTGCCACACAGATGAATACAGTACAAACATGCAGATCACAGGTTCAACAGACAGATTGTATGAGTTTGTTTTTGGAGGGAGAGGAGCCAGAGAGAGTTTGAGCAAAGTTTGAACCAGTCATGATGTGATCACATGAGCGGTGTCCCAGCAAACTGAGTCAGCAGGTAGTTGCAGAGTTACTAAAGTTTGCTTTTAGGTTCAGGTTATTTGCACAGTGTGGAAACAGCAGTGAACTGAACAATGAAGAACTGATAAGTTTAACACACAAGTAGAAAACAGGGTTTAAAAGTTCTCACACTGCCATCATGTTTTTATTTTGAAAATCTCTCCAGCTGGTAAGTGAATAGTGGTGAGTGAATAGAAATTGTGACCTTCCTGTCCTGATCGTCACCATGGTGACCAGTCTTTGTGATTACCTTAGTAATGACAGGTGTACAGGACTGTGTCCAGATAGAGGAGGGACACTGGTTGGCTCTGGTGCAACGTCCATCACACCAGCCACAATTGGTCACCCTGGATGACAGCAAACAGGAAGTACAGGTGGTCAGCTGGCCACAGCCGGGGCCAATCAGAGGCACCTTGGTGATCTAGGAAGAGGACAGAGTCAAGGACAAAAAAACTGAGTTAAAATATACAGAAACAAAAACAGACCACATAACATTTAATTCTTTATACACTTGCAATGGTGAAAATGACAGAATACAGCTACTCTATACAGGAAGTTAGTGTCCTCTGTGTATTTCCCCTCAGACAGGAATGGATGACATTTGGGTACAGAGCCCTGATGGGAAGCTTATAGGATCAATATTCTCTTTTATGAATTGGCTCTGCTCCATGTTCACTGTTGTTTATTTGCTTTCTGCAAGCATTTCTGTTTTTGCAAGAATTATGTTCTTGTTTCATGGCAAAGTATTTTGTGATGAACACAAGGCAGAGCCTAAACTGAAGGTTTACAATAGTAATCACTTCTTATTCTGCTGAGGAAAGAACTACAGAGAACCAGGGTTGTATTTGTGTCCTTCACGTCTGTGGTTCCAAGCTCACCTTTTTTCCTGTGGCCACTAGCATGGATCCTTCTGAGTGGTTGTCGTCCAGCAGTGCCACACTGGAGGAGACGGGTCTCGAGTCCAGGCGGATGTTGACGTGAGGAGAGGCAACTCGGGAGAACAGCACCTGATGGAGGGAGGACAGGTCATTGCTGTAGTCTTATAGGCATTAATTAATGCAACGGCAGCAACAATATCACAACTCTGGCACAGCTGAGACTGATTGTAGCTGTGAGGAATAATAAAGTCCCTTAAAGATGCCTGACCAACAAGAATACGGCTTTCTGAAAACCTGAACAAACTTATTGGTGGTTTCTTATGGACATTTTTGGCAGTAAAACATTAAAACATCTGCAAAGATGACTTCACATACAGTGGCAGAAATCATGGTAACCTGTATTCATGTGTAATCAGTCCTGAAGAAGAAGTAGATGCCACTGAAGAGATACATCTTACAATATTTGTTTTTATTATATGGCCTGTTACAGTCAATCCTTTGTATTTGACAGCATATAAAATCAATACACAGTAGATTTAATCCGTAGTCGTGTATCCACTGGCTAGTACCTCTTGTGGATGCAGCCAAACTTTGTCAATAGGGATAAAATGAAAAACAAGGTGCATACAATGCCTACATCTGTTGCTAAAGATAACTTATAATGAAATCAAAGCAGAGGCATGTAAGTCACAAGGTGTCTGGGAGTTTTTTAAAGCATCCAGCACACAGGTCAGATGAGGGCACCTGGTTAGAATGGAATTGGGTTTACTTGTCACTACTGGTTTTCATTGTTGCTATGTTCTTTTTGGAACACTTCACAATGTTGTACACAAACCAAGGAATGAAAGCCAAAGGGATGAAAAACTAGAAGACACTAACAGTTTTTTTGGCACTGCACCAGCAAACCTTGGTGAAGGAATATGATCCAGCTTGTGTCATCTTTTCCTGGGTTATTCCTTCACTGGTGTTTGGCTTATTGTGAAGTAGATGCCTTTTCAGAAGAAGTAAAAGTTCAGGTGTAATTAAGATGTGTCTGTTTCTATCAGGTGTGTTGGTACAGTATGCCAATGAGCCTGCAGGGCCCTTGCCCTAATAAAGCAAATTGGAACGCAGCCATTATTAATTAATTAGTTAAACCTTTCTTTGACAACTCAAAATGTTTAGCTAGTTAAGAGGCCATTTAACTTTCACTCAGATTTTTTCTGTCAGCTTATTAAACTTGAATACATTTGAACATTTGAATATTTTAGATTTGTTTTAACTAACTTTTCATCATTTGAAGGTGAAAATTTAATTAAAGTAATTCCTTCTTCTGACAAAAGGAGAACAGAGTGAAGTAAACACTATTAGATTTGACATTTTGGAAATTTCCCTGGTGTTGGGGCACAGAACAGACAGATGCAACCGCTGGCAGAAACACCGAGTACGACATGTTGTGTTGTGTTTTAGACACACACACACACACACACACACACATACACACACACACACACACCTGGAACAGCGTTTATCATTTGCGGTTACGCTGCAATTACAGGCCTGGGAGCAAACAGAACAGAACAGGGTCTCTAATGGGCTGTGTGGTTGCTTCAGTTACACCAAGTCTACTCTTCTCCCTATCATAGAGACACACACATCCACACGCACATGCACTCACACACTAATAGACAAAAAGACACACACAGTCAGATATAGTCCACTGACACTCACAATCTTTCTGCAAAGCCATGTAGTACCCAAAAAAAGAAAAGCCCTGCGTTGTGGTGCTGTCTGCAAATCAAATCACACACACACGGATAGAGTATAACTCACACCTGGCAGCCTGCTACACACCGCAGGGATGGCAGTAGTGGTATATGTGTGTGAGCATCCAGTAAATAAGTTGTGCATGTGATTTTTTTGGTTGGCCGCTGCGCCGCTCACCCTCGCCTCAACCTCAGAAACATCTTGTTTTCCAGCGTCATACCTCCCACTGTTTCAGCCTCATGATCAACGTTCGCTTTGTAACAGCGAGTATAATGGGTGGCTTTCCTCTGGGGACGAGGCCATACAACAGGCATCTCTCTGGAGGTAATAGTGGTGTAAATTACAGCTTATTGTATTAAGCAGGCCGGGGGGAAGTTTGGCCTATAAACACGGCCCCTGTGTTATTCCCACAGTGGCCCAAGTGAAGCCGAGGGAAACACTTCCTGAGCCAGAATGGAGTCCGTGGAGGGGAACAGCGCTCTTTTTCTTTCACTGCCTCTACCCTGTGTTCCCTCTTGCCTCGTCCGCTGGGAGCCACCAGGAAACTGATATACATGAAAAGTTGACAGGTTCTTTTTTATCGTACTAACAATGAAATGACCTGCCAAAGCAAAGGCGACCATCTCTCACAGATTCTTGTTGCTGCTCAGCTTTGGACTGAGAGGTGGCCGGAGGGTCGTCAGTTCAAATGCCCGGCTCAGAAAATCAGGGAAAGTGGACAAGACACGTTTTATTTTAATATGCTTTAGCCATCACTTCTATCTGTGATTACATTGTACTCAATAAAGTATAAGTGCTGCAATCTTGGAACAAGCTGACACATTTATTTTCAAGAGCAAGTTTGGCCAAATGATCTATACCACTGTATTTGGACCACTCTCTAAAAAACCAAACGTGAGAGCACTTGACATAACAATTCACAGGAAAACTGTGTTTTCAATTTAACATTAAGTACAGTTGGTGACAGTTGAACCAGGAAGTCAGTCTGTGATTGGATGTTTTCAAAAGACAATTTGGGTAATGACCTTACTGTTCGTCTTCATCTTCACTTCAAAATAAGTTTGGCTAAACTGTATGTATTAATATATTTAAAACCATCCAGAATTGTTGTATGTCAGAGAAGATGATACAATAACTACCAATAGAAATGACAGACAAATCCGCCTAACTCTTCCCTTCCAGGTCCTCCAACATCTTTCAAATACTTGTCCAGTGCATTTCAATTGTTTGTCTCACTCAGTACATTTCCTCTGCTTTTCCTAGATTTGGTCTTTAAAAACAATATTTCTTCTTTTGTCAAATTCCCTCCTCTCTTCTTTCAAAGAGTCAAACACTTATTTCTAGACAAATTTAGTCAATGTAAATTGATATTTACTAAAAATGGCTGATTTGTTTTAAGAAAGTAAGATTTTTAGGAGACAGTTACTTGATAAAATGGAGAGTTTAGCAGTGCAGGACAGCTGGTCTCCTCTTCAGACTTTCTAAAATGCTTCAGTTAAAACAATGAACTTCAGCCAACCACAAAAAAGAACTGAACGAGGGCCTGGGAGGGAGAGGAGGCGAGGGTGGGTGGGGGTGGGGGGTTGACGGTAGAGAAACACACAGCAACAGCTGCACGGGACGCTCAGCGATTCAAAATGCCGTGCGAGGGAACGTGTCAGCGGGGCCTGCCGTTCACCATTAACGTGCCGTTCAGCTTGTAAGCCCCCTCGCCCCCAACTACCACTGTCTCAACCCTCTCTCCATCAAACCCCCCCCCCCTTTCCGTGCAGCTGTCGGCCCCTTTTTCCACATCTCTCTTGCTGTTTTTTTTCCACGCGCGTCTTTTCATTCTTCTGTTTCAAAAACACGTGAGGTAATTCAGCTTTTACTTTACGTGTTTCATTCCATTCACCACAGTTTTTTCCTTCAGCACTGAACTGATGCAGCGGTGCAGCTTCACTTCGCTGCACCTCACTCTGCAGCTGCATGCAGTGGCTGCTGCAGTGCCTGCTGCAGCTGCGGCGGTAGAGTGGACGGACAAAACCTCACATGAAAAGGGAGGGAAAGTGGCTGCAGTGAGTCATAGTCTGAGATGCAGCCACACAGGCGAGTCATGCTGAGTTAATTAAGATGAATGCCAAAATGCTATATTTCACCCTGATGACTGCTCAAAACAACATAATGCAACTAATGGACCTATACCAAGCCAAGTGCTCATTTGAACTGCAGGTGCACAGGCACTAAAAGCTAGAAAATTATTTCATGTGCCAGATGAAACACATACTCCCTTATCACTGACAAGGGCAGTTTTGTGTCTAGACATAAAACTGTACTAAATTCAGTTGAAAAGAGTTTTTTTTTTATTTTACTGCTTACAGTTATACACAAGCACTAAGTATAAATGACTTTTTGAAATACAGTTGTATGTATTTGTAAGTATGTAACTTGTTTAAGACTGTTTCATATTTTATATTTTAGCCTAATTTTAACCTTAAATTACAAAATCAGAGCTTATTTGGAAGCCAAAAGAGTGGCCTCTGACAAGACCATATAGACTTTAAATTACAAGCTTCAGGCAGTGGTTATTTATGTAAGAAGTGCAATTAAAAATGAACAAAGCCAGTTTCAAGGATGCATATCATGATGTAAAAAGTCCATAACCTCTATGGAAGAAGCAAGAGAAATGGAAAAGAGCAGACGGTATAAGAATAGTCTGTCTTTGTATTTAGTGTTTGGTGTTTATAACTCATTAAATTCATTCATTCATTAGCTGTACCACTTATCCTTTTAGGGTCACAGGGGGCTGGAGCTAATGTACACTGACACTGGGCAGTGGTGGGGTAGACCCTGGATAGGTCACCAGTCCATCACAGGGCTGACCTTCACATCTACATATAATTTAAAGTTGTCCTTTAACCTAACCTGCATGCCTTTGGACTGTGGAAGCCAGTGCACCCTGAAAACCCACAAGGAGAACATGCAAACTTCACACAGAAAGGCATCGACTGGCTGGCAGGTTCAAACCCAGGACCTCCTGTGCTGTGACAGTGGAGACCACTGACATTATTTTGTCTGTCAGTTTTTACTCTAAGACAAACACCCGCATAATCATTAGAGCTGAGGTGCTTTAACCTTGTCAGTTTACTGTATATGCACGTGGATCATTCAATCAGTTCCCCCTGTGAGTGATTCAATTACCTGGGTTTTAAAGATACAACGATAAAACACAAAAATGTAAAGATACAAAGCAAACAAACATGAACAAAAGTGAATAATCACAGCCTCCTTTCACTGCCCCACATTAATTCAAGTTTTCCTATGACTTAAATCCTCCCAACAATAAAGAGGCAGAAGTGACAGATCATGTATGAGACGCTGAAAGCTGCTAACAATGATCAGCTGTGGTGGAATCCACTGTTGGTTTGTACATTGATATTCAAAATAGACGGTGTTTGCTCAGATGGCAGACTGGAACGTGGGCCTTTTCGGCAGCTCGCTGAGCACAGGTCAAAGGAAAGCAAATTGTGCAAACAGAAAGGTCCCGGTGCTCGGTCACAGTTTCCCCCAGCTTGCTCTTAGCAGAGGCACCTGCAGTGGACTTCATGTTGTGTCTCCAGCAGTGTGCTTTCACTCCTCACGTACCAACATCCTGCCACATTTACATGAACAATGACAGAGGGAAACTGCACCAGCCACTGTAGCCTCAGGGTCTCTGTTTGCGCCTAACTGCTGGTATTTTACATGCAAATTAAGCTCTTTCCAGTCTTTTAAAAAGTGTTCACTGAGGACAGTACAAAAGACTGATTTACCTGTATGTGGTGTCCATCGGCGGTGCCCAGGTACGCCACTGCTCGGCCATGGACTGGTACCACGGTTATAGAAGTAACCAAGGTGTTCGTCAGCTCTTTGTGCCAATACTCCAACCTTTGGACAAACTGGGTCACCTGCAGGCGGTACGTGCCCTCTTTCCCTTGGTGGATTCCCTCATGTGGGTCGCAGTCGTCGGATGAAGTCTGCAAATAAACCACAGGCATCAGTACATCAGAGTTTGTTGTGGTTATGGGCACGACAGTAATATGACATAAGAGGCAGTTAAGAAATGTCTGCAGTGTTAGCGTGGTCATGTTCAACATCTGTAAAAACATCCTGCAGGAGAGGAGTACTTCAAATTAGTAAATCTGCAGAAGAATAAAAATCTGGAGCAAGCAGAAAAGATCAGATAATATACTGTGCTTTCTGAGACTCATCAGCAAGGTTGGATCATTTTGTCAAAACAGATTGCCCCCCTAAAAAGCACTTGTTATATAATATCATGTTGAACTATCTTCTTTCATATCAGGCCCGATGGGGGAGGGTTAAGAGCCAAACCTCCTAAGCCCCCCTTAGCTCCTCTTTCATCAGACCGTGCTCGTAATGGAGGTCTCGGTGTGATAGTACCTCCAGGGCAAGTACACGCTTTGTTGGGTAGAAGTTAGTGGATGGCAGGATTTCATGGGAAACAGCGAGGAGACTTTCATGGTGTTTTTCATTCCATGAACTCATTTTTCTCTCTCCAACTGGGCAACCCCACTTTTTTTGCTCTTGCTTTTATTCACCCTCCTCTTTCTCTACTTCCATCTCCTCTCTTCAAGTTAAAACCAAAATCTGTCGTCCAAAGCTCTGCTCTTGGGTTTTCAAACGTCGCTGGGTTGTGCAGACTGTTGTGTCTGGAGCCTTTGGAGCATACAGTGAAAGCATGGACTGTAGCCAGAGCTGGATTCAGCGCCTTTTCTCCATCAGTAACCCCCCCCCCCTACTGCCCAGCCCTGCCCTCCTACCACTCTGGCTCTTTTTTGTGTTTAGTCATGGCCTCCTGTCCCAGCCTCAGGTTTCATTAATTATTAATGACCCAGAGGGTAGCGGGCCTCTTCTGGCTCTTAAGGTCCTTGACCTGGCTGCTTGACCGGACCTGAGCTTTCTGTTGTTTTCTCAGCTTCAGTGGATGATGACCTCCTGAGTGGAGTCACAAGGAGTGGGGCAATTGCAGGTACAATGGTTATGACAACTGGTGGATGCCTTCATTCAAAGTGCCTCACTGTGCCATTAGTGTATACAGTTATAGCAGGAAACTCCAAACCCTGCAGGTCTCGCTTTCCTCACAGAGATGTTCGTGACCTTGGTTATAGCCTTCTGCTGTGACTTAGAAGTGATCTTACTGCATCAAACAAAGTTGGTTTTAATCACTTACAGACTCATGATCTCTCTCTGCCTCTACCTAAAGAACTCTCTGGGTCATGAGGCCACTATTTGTGGTTTGTATGAAACATGCTGCATCATTTGTTTAGTGCAGATCTCAAAGGCGAGCTTTGAAGATGAAGAGAACAATGGTGGAGTCATAAATCGTAAAAGTTTCTTTCTCAGTGACGTCACATAACTGAGACCAACAAGGGCCCGCACGAAGAAGAGGAAAGCCGAGGAAGGCAGAGAAACCTGGCGGACTGACGAGCATGCAGCAACAAACCATGGATAAATTAAATGTCCTCAAGGCCAGTGGCTGCAGCGGGAGAGACAATGGTTAAGTCAAACGCAGGGAAAATGTGGAGGAAATTGAAAGCTGGCAGAAAGGTTTGATGTTTTAATGCCAGACACATTAAAAGATGATGCAGCCAGCTGATCTGCACTGAATTACTCAGTGTTAAAGACAGGAGAAATAGTTCAAACCGGATAAGGAGTGATAACTTGGGACTGAAATTGATTTGGAAATTGGATAAAGATAAGGACACGTAGGAAGAAATGAGGGTTTGAGTCTAAGAGCTGAGGCTGAAGATACATCTCTTCTTTGTGTGAATCTATGAATGTGTGTAAATTTACCCTGACCCACAAGTTCAGTTTAAAATATGATCCATCCCAACTACAGCTGGCGCTCTTGGAACATGACGAGGCTCATGTAAAAAACATGGGAATCTGCAAAACATCTCCTCTCACTTCTCAAAACTAGAGCAGATAGAGACATCATCACTGCGGAGATTATGCCACGCGGCTCAAAAAACAGGCCTCGGGCTGATTATTTTCAGAGCAAACAAACAGGACTTTTGGGTGTTTGTTGAAGCGGAGCAGGACGATAGGAGGGAGAACTGAAAAGGTCTTGGGGGCAATTCCTCTGCCTCTCCGCTGAGGTATTCGTGAGGATCAAGGCAATGAGGACGGTGGAAAGTCTGTTTAGACGAGCTTCGTTTGAAGCTCCGCTGCTGTTATCCTTGGCTCTTTCTTGGCACAGAGACAGAGAGTTTGAGAGGACGTCACGCTGACACTGTTATGGAGGCGAACAGGCTCCTCAAGAATTACACGAACTTCAATAAAAGACCTTACATACATATTTACAATTATACCAGCCTCTATTGACAGCCACAGTACTGAGACATCTTATTTTTGTCCATTAAGACACAAAAATACACAATAAGCTTTCATGCTAACTCGATAAGACAAATAAAACTATTTTCTTTGGCATAGAGCAAAGTAAATTTGAAGGTCCCATATTTTACATTTGTCTTGTGTTTTATTTGAAGTGTTCATATCCATTACAAGATATATTTGTGATTTTAAGAACCAGAAACAATCTCAGTGTAGTTTTATATCTCCTCTCTCAGGCTTGTCTCTAAAACTCAGTTTGGTAAACCAATCAGATGAGAGGCTCAGACAAACCAAATCCTGCAAGATTGGATGGTGGGTCCAGGTGGGCGGGGCTTGGGGCATAGCTGAGAGCGGTGACTGCTTTGTTGTGACATCACAAAGTTATAGAAGTCCTGACGGCTCGTTTTAAGGCTCAGTTTCTGAATACAGGCTGTGAGCATTTCTCTGTGGACTGAGCACTTTGATACTTTCATATCAAATATAGAACCTAGACCTGTTGTATAATCAAAAAAGCATGGAAATCTTGCTTTATACAATATATGACCTTTATTTTATTTATTTTTTTACGTTGTGATGGTGATTGATGAACGCCGGCAGCAGTTTCTCAGGGTATGAGCTACAAGGTCAAACTGCTGGGGGGTAGGGTCAGGTATTACTAATTGTAGTTGTAGGTGGAAGCAAACAAGCCATTTTTAACCAGTTTTTGTCTCTTCAAAAAGACAGGTGATCCTGTAGAACTTGTTACATACTCATTAAAAGCTAATGGTTATAATGCGAAAAAAGAAATTAATAAAATGCGATCACAATACCAATGAGCAAGCAAACCATACCAGATGTAAGTTATTGATGTTGTGTTATTTTAGTGGATATAAAAACAGTATTATTTGTCAATGAATATCTATTAATACTGATTCCATTTGAAGTTTAAGATGAACTTGAAGCAAACATCTCTTATATCTTGCACATTAATCTTTTGGAAGATTTATGGAATGGGCAAGTGCCCCTGATGTTCTACATATTTCAAGCCATTTTGTGAACGTGTCTCTCAGCCGTAGAACAGGCACCGTGGGGCAGATACGCTGAGATACTGTACACCTTTTGCCCCATACTTAACCAGCAGCCATTGTCCCCAAAACAACGGCGTGGCGATAGGGTTTCAGTGTTGTGGAGCTCCCCAACCCTGCAGCACTGCTCAGGAGAATCAAGAGAGGGGGTGAAAGGTGATCTGTGTGGCTTAATGTCGTTTTCATACTCTCACTGTGGCCCCTGGGTCTTATGTGAATAGACACGCTAATGCCTGAATTATAAACCATGGACTGGGTTACTTGCAGAGGAGGCTTTGGATGCAAACACTGTTGGTGCTATGCAAAAATAGAGCAAAGGCGCTCTTGCTAATGTACAAAAATACACATCATGTTGCAGAGGCTTAGCCTGAGTTAGCGGACTTGCACACATGCACGAACCCTGTGGGGTCCGTCTTGTTGCTGGCTGCTCAGCTGGCTCTCTCACTGGAATAACAGACCTTTGACCTATGGCTCACTTGTGCAATTGTGAGCTCCAGACAGTGGAGAGGTTCGGCTGTCATCGGGGTGTGAGGAAATGCGTCTTTTAGAGAAAGTGAAATGCACAGGAACGTGGAGTGCACATATGGGTTCACGCTTGCGTGCATTCACTCGGGGGGAGCGTATTGTTGCAGTAATGTTACAACACACATTACAGTACCCCACCTGGGCTCAGTGTGCACGTTATTCTGCAACCTGACTCTCAGTGGCTGTAATAACCGTGATGTGTGTGTGTGTCTAAGTACACAGGTGGCTGGTTGCACCAAGCACATGCGGTCATGTGTTAATGTGTGTTTGCATGTTTGTGTGTGCGTGTGTTGCTGTGGGGGACTGTCAGGGTGTCAGGGACAGTTAAGAGAGGGAGAGAAGCTGACAATAAGGCGACAGAAGACCGACCCCGGCGCTCGCAGTGCAGCTGGCCTCGCCCTGTAGTGGCCTGACGCCAGATGCCAGGCAGGACTACGGCTTTGTTTATAAAGGTGTCCTGGGATGGGCACGGCCGCGGGCAGAAAACAGCCTCACACATTAACAGGTCCAACAGAGGATAAGAAGAATCATAGGTGGAGATTATAGTCAAATTAGACATCCTATTTTTGAAAAATGTCATAAAAAATTTATATAAAACTATATAGGGACACCAACATAAAGCTCTATGTTTAAATGATAACATCCACAATAACATGAAGTTTGCAGACGGTAAAGTGGAAACTTTCCACTGAACCTTGAGTTCTGGAAAAACGGTTTCAGACCTCTTCGACACAACTGATGTCAAAACTGGACGACCAGCTTTTTGCAAAGAACAAAACAAAACAAACAATAACCAACTGCACTGAAGTGGAAAACCTGTGCTGTTCTTCCAGATTCATAGCTTGGGATACGTTTTAGAATGATAGTATCTCAACTCTGTTTTCCTTTGATGCTTTGCAGCTTACAGATTATTGTATCCACAAATAATGTACGCCGTGTGTGGCCAGAGAATCGGGACGTTGGATTCATTCACCATGTAAGAATATCTTCAAAAATAGCTGTTCTGGAAATGACAGTCATCATGGTGTCACTTTCTGTGGCCGTGCCTGGAGATTTCTAAAATCACTGGTTTCCAAAAGACGCCCTACATGCATCCATCATCAAATTCCACAACTGTCATCTTCCAGCGTCTGAGGCTGCAAGTGGCAACTACCGAAAGGTCTTTTCCTCTGTTGCACAAACGGTGAGATAAACACATGTACAGCTGCACACTGAATTTAGAAAGTTGCCTAAAACTCAGTGTATATATGCAACGTTTCGGCCTACAAGGTCATGGTCAGGCAAATACTCATGTTTCTTCAAATAACGTTACGCTCAGACTTGATCCTAAACTTCCTCTGGGGAGAGAATACTAGAGAATATAATTCAGGAATATCTCACCTCTGCTATGTTGATCTTTGTAGACTTTATTGCTGGGAGTTCTCTCTTAACCAAAAATGAAAATGATAGTGTCCATAATGAGATATCATATTCTTTCCTGTGAAGGAATGTCGTCTTTACATTATTCATTCCTGCAACATGTCATTTGCATTTGAGAGCTCTTGTTTATGCCGTGAAAAATGTTGGGAAAGTCTTTCCCAGGAAAGAAGTGGGAAAAAACAACTTAAAACTGCTCAATTTTGACACACTGCTAATAATCCTCAACTATCTGAAAACAGCCCACAGATCATGTCATACCGCTTTTCCTTTTTTTTTTTTAATCCATTAAAAAAAATGTATCACATCCTTTGCAAAACCTCTTGCTTCCTCTCACGCACTGGTAGGAGGAGATTCTCTTGTTCAGCCCAGACACTGAAAAAGAAGCTTATTGTTTCTTAAAAAGAAAATCTTAAAGCCTCCAGTCCTGACTTAAATTCTGCCCTTTTGCCCACCTATTCTCCTCCCCCCTTCAATTCTTCTCTTGACAAAACACCTTCCTCTCTTTTTTTTTCCTATTTCCTTGCAAACAAAAACACACATGCACAGTCCATTCTAACTGTTAAATAATCTGTTGTGTGTTTGTGTATGTTCTTCTTAACTTCTCCCACAAAGGAACAATGCAGCTTCCAGCCTCTAAATCACCTTTACTGTATGCAACCGGGCTGGGTGAACGATATTCCTGCATCCTCTGTCTCCTCTGCCTCCAACGAGAAACTAAATTATCGTCCCTGAGAACGCAGCTAGATGCCAGATGATTTTTCATCACTGCTTGACACAGGAACTTTCTTTTTCTGCATGTATCAACATATTTTTCTCCTCTTCTTCGAAGAGATTCTGAGATTTATGCGATTCAAAACAAGGGGGAAGAATGATGGACTGCTGAGTTTGGCGATCAGGGGCCAAAAGACACTATTTCTGCTGTCTGAGAACCTCTTTGATTCTGCTTCTCCTCAACACCAACATCACATTCTTCAGATGAGCTTTGAAGAGTTGCTGTGAAAATACACGTTTCGGTCAGACTGACACAGTAGCTGAAGTTACAGTCTGTAGATCAAAGGGAATTAGAGAGGTCGACTCCTTAATGCATTCTTACATTTGTAGGTAGAGGCGAGAGTCTGAGAGAGAAGTTTATAAAATTATTCAGTTAGGCCAGTTTCTGTGTTGTTTGTGTAACAGAGGGATCATTTTTCCTTTGATGACTAATATCAGGCAACTCTTACCCTCTGTGTTTCATAAAAGCTCCTGACACATGAGATGCATTACACTATATAAACCCAGGCTTGTCATGCTTGATGTGTCCTTTCAGTATGAAATTGACTCGTACTGTTCTTTTTTTCTTTAAACACTGAGGTCACCGATGATATTTGTGACATCTGCTGTGAGGATGCTGTGGCACGGACCCTCGTGGTAGCTCTTAGTGGCTGCTTGGGATGTAAGTGGACCACTCCTAGGAGATGAGGGCTGTCATTACTGTAACTAGAATTACAGCCTCGTCGCCAACCACTTGACCTTTGACCATTTGGATACAAAATGTTATCACTTCATTATATCCTTAGAGACATATGAGTTAAATTGTGTCATAGTTAGTGTATGAATTTGTGAGTTATGACCACAACAATTTGTGCCAAATTTGAAGACGTTCCCTCAAGGTGTTAATGAGATATCACATTCAGGGATGGAAGGACGGACAACCTGAAAACATAAGTCTAAACGATGACTTAGTTTAAGAATCAGCTTTCAGCTTTGAGGGGTCAGTAGGCCCAGAAAAACTCATACTTTCTTATGATAGTGATATCTAACCAAGTCACTACTGCTTGCCTTCACAGAGCGACCTCTGGGTCTGCACCCATCCACTTGAACTCAGTCATACAGCCTCATGCTCCTTCTCGGCTGCTGTGGTTCCCCGACGGTGGAGCTACTGAATTCTCTCAGAGGAGGGGCGTCCCTCTCTATCTTCAAGAATCTCTGGAAGACTCAACCCCTACCAGCTGCTCCTACTTTCACTGAACTTCCTTTCTTGATCTCCTTGCTCTTATTGAACAGATTTAGTATTTAGTGCTTACACCAAGATTTCCTACTGCACTGAAGCTTTGGCGATGTCCCTCATTTGTAAGTTACTTTAGAGTGTCTGCCTAATGAATAAATGGAATGGAATGTAAATGTAACCATGCAGATAGTTATAGTTTGATTTGTCCAGGTTTTGAGATCTGTGTCTTTCTGCCTTCCTCCCAACACGCTGGAGATGAGGGTGATTTTGTTTGTAACTCTCACAGCTTTTGATACAGAAATGTGTCTTTCTTTACTCTGAAGAATCACTGTCCTCGCTGTGAGGTGATTTTGTCAGGAAAATTTCCTTCGTTCCAAAGACATGCTGCTGTTTGTTGGTCAAACTCCATTCGCCTCCTTTGTACTGGGGGTGGAAGCAGAAATCAAAACTACCTGCATGAGGTTCATGAGAAAGCATGTTGTTGGTCATTTGATTGAATACAAACCTTTAATTTCAGGGTGTTTACATTCATATCAGATGAATGGTGCAGGAAGTGCAGTGTTTTTTCTTTGTTTTATTTATAGCCCCTGAGGGTAAAAAGGGGCTACAAGTATAACATGGATGAATATGGATGTGAACAACCCCAAACACCCTGTCCTAATACTTTCTGACTGCAGTGCAACTACATGAGTAATGACGCAGGGTAATTTTCGGGGTGTAAATGAGCGCCACATCATGCTTTGCCCTTTCGGGCTGGATATTACTCACTCAGGACAATATTTTAGAGCATGAATGTCTTTCTGAGGTCGGATCCATCACCCAAAACTGACAGCTGAGCGGGGCGATCGGTCGTATTTACTGAAGCAGCTGCCATTCCTACATGTGCTCTTAATTACAGAAACATATGAACGTAAAGGAGGGGGGTGATTTAGTGTTGAAGCTGCTTCGGAGAGTTAGCACCAATCAACTACTGGGATGATTTTATTTGCATTAGTGTTACCGTCTCTCCCATTGATCACTGCAGCTTGAGTGGGTTCACAAGTCTATAACAGCTTCACTGAATACATCAAAATAACTGGATCTTAATGCAGAGGAAGAGGAAGAAGCAGGGATATGCACACAAGTCCTATGAAGATATAACCTGACGTTTTTTTAAGTTATTCAGCCAAATCTCTTCTTTTTTTTTCTCCCCAGAATTCCTGCTTCCTAGCAGTCTGGAATAATCAAATCCATCCACCGGTGCAGACACTTGGCAGAATCTCCAAGGTGAAGATTTCACTGTGAGCAGAAACTGCCAAAAACCTTCTCGATACCCTTTAAAGCCCAGAACAGTCATGACTTTAAGTGGCTCTTTTTGCGTCTGTCTCTTGTTTTTTTTTTTTAGACCTGAGAGACAATTTTCTATCGTGGGGACAGACTGAACTGAGGGGGTGCTTGCTGCTCACACACAAGGTAAGTGAGGGGAAACCGCAGCAGCTGGAGGGCTGCAGCCCAGCAGCAGCAGCAGCAGCTATCGAGCAGCAGCCAGATAACCTCAGGTTGTAAACACAACTGGCCTGCGCTTTAGTGAGGCATTGCGTATCAACTAAGGGTCAATGTAAGGTTTCGAACGCGCAGGGCCTCCTCATCTCAGCTCCGTACTGGATGAAATGAGTTTACTGGCAGGCATCCTCGCTGGCAGAGACGCCGCGCTCATGCTCAACAGGAGAGCTCAGATCAGAGCCAGATGAAGAAAACCAAACAAATACAGGCGGCGACAGCTCAAGTGGAATCTGAAATGTGGCGGCCTGGAAGAAAATGTTCCTCACAGGGCATGTACATTTTATTGCTCAGCTGCACATCCTTTCTTATGTGTCCCTTCTCACCAAATGGCACAGAGAAGCAAACGTTATATTCCAGCAGCTTTCAATGGAAACCGACAGAGGTAAAAATAGTGAAGAAATTCCAAACAGCTAAAACATCATCAACAAACTCCAGACAGTTACAGTTTTTATAGAAGCTCTTTATGAAGACGCCATAAAATACGACGCTGCATGTCGTGACAGCTTGCAGGTGGCAGCCATTTGTTCGCTCTAGTCTCTGCACTGCACAAAGAAGCAGACTAACAGACAAATCAGCAATGCCTCAGTCCTCCGAGAGCTGATTGTGAGAGCAACAATGCATCATTGTGCTACTTTTTCACACTTGTAAAACTCCTGGAAGTTGGCATCTGGTGTCGCAGCGTTGCTTAACCTCCCTCTCGCACACTCGTACACACATATATCAAAGATCTGCAGGGATCGGGCCCTGAATAATTTTGCTGCATCTGCTCGCGCTCACTTCAGTGAGCCACCAGGCCCCAAGCCAGAATTTTTAATACTCAGGACTGGATGATCTGAGTTTGCTTAGTTAATGTTACAGGCCCAGTTCCATTTTTTACTTTCAAAAAAGATGTGAAGGCTGCAAAGTGTGTGATAAAATAACGTTGGTTCAAACTGGTAATTGGATCCTAATCAAACAAAACAAACACTGCATGCCCATAAAACTAGAAATAGCCAAAAGCTGTTTTTTTTAGATGTTTTCTTCTCACCTCTTAAACCAAAACACTCAGCCAGCTGCTGACACAAATCAGGCCTTTAACCGTAAAACGCGCCACTCATTTCCAAGAAAAGCTCCTCAGCCCGTTCAGGTGTGAGCTCGCCTTCCTCCTGCACTATGATTCAAGCTAGGATCACTGATGAGGAGAATAAGATCAAAGCCTGCAGACACTATTTGCAGTGTTCATGGGATTGTGACTGGATACCTTCTCTGTTTGCGGTGCATTGTTTGGGAGCGCGGCCGGGGGTGATAAAAGCCAAGCAAGTGTGCGGACAGAGGGATGATGAGGAGGAGGGTTTCCTCTGTACTCCCCTCAATTACTTGAATACACAGTCAGGCACAATCCTTTGCTTGCATTGTGTGGGGATTACTGGTTGAATGGAATTGGGGGGATTAGTCCTCATCTGAGATGAGACCTTCGACTGGAATGATACGGTGTCCACTTCCATTAGCTTAGAAATGTGGGATACTTCACTGGTTATCTGTGTTATCAGGAGGCCTGTTGAAATGGTGGACTGAACAACACAGGAAATTTAGCAGATTGTCCAGATCAAAAGACTTAAAGGGTCAAATTGCCGAAAAATAAAAAAGAAAACTTTTACTTATTCTATCTAAAATCTTCTCCCTTATGCTTTTTCCAATTGTTTTGGTTTTACTTGTTCAGATTGTCAGATATCTGCCTCCAGATTTGGGCTGAAAAACACACTTGATTAACAGAACATATTATCGAAATCGCAATATGGCCGATTGCAATACCTAAATCACAGGAGCTGCACAATGTGTCACAACATACCATAAATGAAGCACTGTGGTGTTACAGAGATGCCCCCAGCCTCTAAATCATATTCTCCACGCGTAAAGGAACATGCTTGGTTGGGACAAGACCCAACAAAAACCACATCATTTTCATTTTAATATTTTTAAAAATAAAATTCAAAAAATATGATTTCTACTGAAATCGTGTCTGTCAAAATAATTGGATTGAATTTTCGGGCATATCATTTTTCGGGCATATCATTCAGCTCTTCTCCAAATCAAATCCATGTAGATGAATGAAATCGAATGAAATGCCTTTCATTGTAAAAAATTCAACAGCAACGTGTATGTAGAAGCGCTGCTAACAAAATGCTGTCTGTGAAATCTGGAAAGTCCATGTGTTGAGAATAACAAAGACAGTGTTTCTGCACAGACATGCTTCTTGTTATTTAAATGTATTTTTATTGGTGTGGAGGCTGGCGTGAAAACTTTGAGACAAACAAAAGCCTGAACAAGTAAAACCAAAACACCTGCACAGCTGGATACCGCTCAAGGTAAATGACCGAAATATGTTAGGTCATTTGTGTGAACTGAAATGTTGAGGATGCAGCGTCTTCTAATTTTCTACTTAAAATACTTTGGATCAACTGTTAATTACATGCATCTGCAGGATGGCCCGGCCAGATGTTTCTGTCCATGTCTCCTTACTGTATTGACCAGATTATGTACATAAACAATCCACATATTGCCTTTTTCATGCACTCGAAACTATAATTACTAAAACTTGAGCAATATGAAGCTGAGGTAAGCTTTCATTTGTCTTCCTAGAGCCCGTGGCCACAGGCCTGCTGGGATCATTTGCTGCTCTAGTGAAGTTTGTGATTATGAGCATTTCAAAGGGCCAGACTCAGGGAACTATGACGAAGCTCGAAGGATCCAGAGCCAAGGAAATGAGAGTGATCCGGGGTCGAGGTGAGGCCGCTCCTCAGGACAGCAGCGGGAGCAAAAGGAGATTGCTTTTGGTCCTTCATTTAGAGCGTGGGGGCTGACAGATAAGCATCCACACAGCTCATTTCAGAAGAGAGCAGGATATCACCATGTGGTGAAATAGAAGAGTAGGAGGCATGCCGCTGATTAGGAAATAGCTTGGGGGTCTTGACTCATAAGCTCGGTGGAGCAAAGCTCCTCCATATTTGACACTAAACAAGTCTATCATGAATGGCTTCTGGCGCTGCTGGCAAGTGCCTCCGTGCTGGTAAGGAAAACATTTAAGAAATCCAGTCAGATATGAGTCTGTCAGCAGGATGGTATTTAAGGAAAGCATCTCATTTGCAAGACAGTTTCAAAACAGAAAGAAGACATGGCTTGGCCACAATGATCACAAAGGCACTTTGTGCACTCGGCTGGAAACAAAGTATTTTATCCATCAGCCAACAGCAGCGAAAGATGAACTTCAAAATTCACCAGATGTGTTTTAAAGTTTTCAGCAGAGGTGCAACTGATGATTTGTTTTGATGCATGGTTGATCATTTAGTCTATAAATTGCCAGAAAATAGTGAAAAAAGGGGGGGGAAATCACATCCCAGAGGCCTATTTGACTTTGTTAAATTGTTTATTTTGACTCACTAACACCACAAACCAAAGATATTCTATTTCCAATGATAAAAAAAAGCAGTTAAATCTCACATCTGAGAAGCTGAATGAGTGACAAACGAGAAAGGAAGAGAAGGGAAAAACCAAGAAATGATGGTTGTTTGTCTGACAAAGTGGTAGTTAGCACTAAAATCCTTATCAGCCGTGGCTTAAATTTAACAGTATTTGGCTGATGTCGACTGTTGGTAATTTCCCACCCTGCTTATTGGAAGACAGCTTGCAGGCAAGGACCGTCTGCATATTTACTACTCTGCTCTTTATCTAGGGAACAAAGATAAGATGTGCATACAAAAGCCTGCCTGCAAAAGGATTTGCACACACTTCCATCTCTCCAGCAAAACAAGAGCCCAGACCCCTGGGTTAATGGTTAACTCTGCAGATTCAAAGCTAAACACAGACACTGGGTGAATGTAAAATCATGTAGAAATACCTGCAGACGCCTGCAGAAGCCTGCAGACAGGTTCATGCTGAGGTGGACTGGTGATGTTGAAATAATGTTGATGCAATCTCTGATAGTTTTGTCTTCTGCTCTCAAAGAATTATGAACTCTATTAGCCTGTAATTTGATGCCCTGCTGAAGCAACCAATCAATCTGTGCTTACATGTTTAGCATGACTTCACTGTGAGGCTGGTAAAAGGCAAGACTTTATGATACGATGACATTATATACAGTCCACGTCTTTGTGCTTTGTTTTTCTCTTAATGTGCCATGCAGCTGGATGTGGGTGCTGACCAACCCTCTCCTCACGCAGAGGGACCTGCCTGGACACGGCTGCCAGGTGACGCAACGGCCCACCTGAGGGCGGAGGGGAGGAGGGCACACAGCTGCCAGCTCTCACCGAAAACACATCGCCCTGTGGGCAGTCGTAGTGCGCTGGGTCAGGGCGCACAGTCCTCTTTTCCATGATGTTACAACATGTGAACAGTAGCTTGGATCAGCCTGAACACTGATTTATGCTCAAAAATATGGCTGATTGTTGCAATGAAGGGCCCGGGAATTTCTAAAGCCCGAGCTGACATACTCAGCAGTTAAACACATTTTACATTTACTTTAAAGGTCCCATATTTTACATTTCTCCTGTGTTTTATTTGAAGTTTTGTTATCTATGAGAAGTTCTAATTGTTTTAGTACCAAAAACCATCTTTATGTAGTTTTACATCTTCCCTCTCTGGCTTCTGGTCGTTGACTGTTTTCTGAGTGACTGAATAAAAATATAGCGGATTTCAGGTTAACACTCAGAGAAACCAAATCCTGCAGGGTTGGACGGTGGGTCCGCGTGGGGAGTGGGTCTGAGCGGTGACTGCTTTGTTGTGCAAACTGATAAAACGGATCTGTCACGTCTCATCTCAGGGTTGCCGCTCCTGTAACAGTAAATCTTATTCCGGGCTGTGCTCACTCTTTCATCCGTAGCTGCAGTGATTCTGGTTTAGCGGCACCGTGCCGGGCAGGTGACAGGTGTGTCTACAGCGACTGAACAAAATCACAGCAGGAAAAGGGCAAAAATGAACGAGATCTCCCGCGGGTCGTGTTTACATCAACGTCGATCGGAACGGGAGCCGATAAATACCCACGTCTACTGCAGTCATTTGACCTGGGTTGAATGCAGATTGTAACCTTTTACATTGCTGTTAGCAGGTCTTAGCGGGTTTTACTAACCCCCAAGGTCTACATGTGTAACAGCTTGGAGTTAGGCTGTATTGTGCAGCAGCTTTTACAAACTCCCCACAGACTCAAGGACACTGACATATTAATTTAGTTTACATATTTACAGTTAACCATGTAACTGCTTTTTAGTTATCATGTTAATATCTTTTCATTTCTGTTAATCAAGGTGTGAGGTTCTCTGTGTAAGATCTGCAGTAAGTCTGCATTGTCACAGGAGTGTGTTGTTGTCAGGTAAAGTGGTTATCTGGAAGATTTTTCAGATGTACTTTTGGTGGTGACAGCAAATGTGGTTTAACACTACAGGTCGCAGATTTCTGGGGGCAGCAAAACAAACTATTGTTTTAATAAAGAAGTCAGACATTAAGTGGCTTTTTTCCATCAATCTGTGAGCATCCTGATCTGATTTTATCAAACCCCCGGCCCTGCGCACGGCGTGAGTCTGTGAGCAGCAGGGCACAGTGGAAGCATTTGGTTCGCTCGCTGAGAAGTTGGAGGTGTGCAGCCTGTCGCCTGCAGCTCTTCATCTGACAGCTCCTTCTCCTTCCATTACTCCCTGCAATGTTTCAGACTGATCTGCTGTCAAAAAAAAAAAAAAAAAAGCCCAAAACCAGCTGTGACTATCTGTAAAAGTCACTGCACGCTACTGGTGTTTACCTGTGTGTGAGTGAGCGTATGCACGTGTGAAGATCTGTGTTAACGTGAGTGATAGTGTGAGAGATAGATGGAGGGTACCGAAACACAGCAGATCTAATCTCATTCTCTTCACATACACACACACATACAAACACACACAGAGTCTTCTTTATCAAAACTGAGGCTTTACGCAGAGGGGGAACGACGGGGACAGGACGGGACAAGAACATAGCATTTTCATTCTTTTGTTTATTCCCGTACGCTCCTGAAGACCCGCCCGCCTGCTGAGGGCCCCGCTGGGTTCTGCACCCGGTTTAGCAATGGCATGGACAGGTTTGGGCATGAGTTACACAATCTGTGACATCTGTGGTTAAAAAAAAAAAAACATACAAAAGGGCAGCGGTGCCACTGTGTTATTTTTCATACTTTTTATGCTTATGTTCATCCTTTAGAAGAGATGTGCTTCTTCTTGTGTGTTGTGACACAAACATAAAATCAGACACATAATCCTCTTATCACATGTGATCAAATATAAAGATTAAAAAAAAAGCATTCATCAACAACTGTGTCAGATGCCAAATCAGGAAACCTCTCAAAAACAAGACTTCTTTTTATCAAGTGCTTGAAATGTTTATGAAAAATCATGTGCCAAATTATGCAAAACTTTTAGGTTTTCTTTACCTTTATTTACTTCAAATACTTCATTGTGTGATGTGCTTTAATTACTTGAAATTATAATCATGTTTCTCCATACATCTAGTGCTACGACTGTCTACTCAGTTAATGTGGCAACTATTGCCTGTCTGTCTGTCCTGGGAGTGAAGTGGAAAATAGTTTGAGAGCTATATTTTCCACTGAATAGTTAATGCATTTTCTGGCTGCCAATAGCAGCAAATGTTTATGTACTGCATTTCATCATGCAAGTTCCAACTGTCTCGCCTGGTTCAGATTTCCAGAAGGAGATAAAAAAAGGTCACAGGACCAAAACATTATGCAAAAAGTTGCAAAAGTGGCAACACAGAAAAAGAAGACATTATTCATCTTTGTCTCTGGGGTGTTATATGTGCTTTGCAGCTTCTTAAAAAAAAGGAATAAGTGTAGAAAACTACTTCTAGCTGATGGTAATGATGTTGCCTGCACCAGCCCCAGTAAAGCCTACTGCTCGGTGGATCTGGTTCGTGCAGAGGGAGAGTTCAAGCGAGCAAATACCAGCTAAGTGATGGCATGAGCAGGCTCGGGCATGTGGGGCTCAAAACTGTGGCATCCACAGCAGAACCCACTGAATCAGCAGCACTACTAAGAGACTAAGAGTATTAAGTCCATCTATTGTCAGACTGCTGCGGGTCGAATCACCCTGAAACTCCCCCTGTGTGGAAAACTACAGCAAATGCACAAAATATCAGGAGCACTTGAAGTGAATGACGAGTAATCGCTGTTGCTACAGGACGTATCCTAACACTGGAGGAGATGTACGTTTTAAAGCTCTGACAAGTGCAGTTTACAATGTTTTACAGTAGCTGCAAGGCAACTGATGCTCACTGGTACATGTTTGTACATTTATTATGACAGTTTCATGTTAAAGCTCACAGTGAAATACAGATTAGAAGCAGATGGACTGAGACAGAAGTCGTCATATTCTGGAGTTTCGTGTTTTTATCATGCTGACCATCTCTTTTTTGAAAAGCGCTGCTTATTTTGAGGGCTTTTGGGAAAAGTCCAAGTTTAGATTCAAGTTTTTTTCCTTTTCAGGAAAGACAAGTCTAATCAAATAACAACTCATTGCAAGCACTTGACTGCTGACCATGGCATCTATGTTAACAGTGTTTTCTTTAACATAGCAAGCTATTTACAAGAGTCTCAAGTAAGTCAAGTTTCACAGCATTGAGGTCATTACTTTTGTGACAGAAGTCCAGCAGGAATCTAAGTGCAAAATCTCCAGCCAGCAACCTGGCACTTTTATCTCTGGCTCTTTTTTGGCTTATCAAAACAATTTTATGTACAATCTGAACTCTCTCCACAGACCTTCTGTTTGAATCAGGAAAAACTCCAAAAACCCTTTTAATGGGAAAAAACTGAGAAAGAGCAATAAGGATGGACAGATTTACAGAAAGACAGCATTTGATCGTGATTAATTCCACACTACACCAGCTGTGGCTGTTACAAACAACCACAGACTACACGTTGTTAAAGAGCTACAAATAAATGCTGGATATCATGTCATTAAAGCTGCATAAAGCGTTAACTGGTCCTGGATATGTGCTGCATTCCTGTCTGCATTCTTTTATTCAGTGCTATATGCAAATTCCTTACATGCAAATAAAATGTAACTTGATCTTTCCCAGTCACCAAACAGCTGATATACAGTATCTTGGCAGCCAAATAACTGGATCTATTCTACTTCATAATCAGAAATTATTAGGAATTCCTTAACATAGTAACATTAAATCAATTGTTTGGCATTTTTTCAAGCCAACGTTTCAAGCGTGTTCATTAAAACAGGCGGGCTAATTAAAATGACTGTCGGTCAAAAGCATCTCCCAAGCTGGAATTATATTACGACACACTATAATCAATCAGGCCGAAGATTCAATTTAAAAGCAATCAGCATTTGGTGGGTTTTCTCGAATCAATGGTAATCCGATGATAATTTTGACCTCGAATGTGGCCGTTCTTTATTTTTAGTCTCAAATGTTCCTGCTCCCTCTATAGACTTATGGGAATGGATGCCAGGCGTGCTGGGGCTGCGTGAAAGTCCTGCCATGGCTTTGCACACTACATTACCCAGGAAAATGGTCTGACATGTCTTTTTTTTTAAAGTGATACCGTCAAGCGACAGAACATTGTGGGGGTCGGATCAATAGCTTAGAGAGTGTTTTTGATAACTGTGTATTTCTATCTCTCTATTTCAGCTACAGAAATAGAGAAAAGATCTGTTAATCATGTTAAATCTTTTCTCTATTCAGGGTAAATTATGGCACATGTGCTTAAAGGTCCCATATCGTAAAAAGTGATATTTCCATGTCTTTTTTGATTATAAAGCAGGTCTAGATTCTATATTAATACTGTGAAAGTATCAAAGCCTCAGTCCAAAGAGAAATGCACACAGCCTGTATTCAGAAACTGAGCCTTAAAACAAGCCGTCAGGACTTCTGTAACTTTGTGATGTCACAACAAAGCAGTCAGTGCCCTCAGCCAAGCCATTAGCTCCACCTACCGGGACCCACCATTCAACCCTGCAGGCTTTGGGTCCTGAGTGTTTGCCTCTCTGGTTCTTAAAACCACAAATATATTTCTTATGGATATCAACATTTCTAATAAAACAGCGGAAGTGCAAAATATGGGACCTTTAATTAAATGACAGTAAAAGCATGACACTGGCTCCTTCAGCGCTCAGAGACTTTTACTGTATTTTATGTGTACCAAGGATTACTGTGGATAACTAATTTCTGCGTGACTCTTGTAAATAAAGTAATGGACTGATTATCAGTTTGGCCATTCGATATCTACTCAAATCAACCACTGAGTCAACTGAGGACTCAGTGGACTATTGTACAGCAGCGGTGATGGATCTCATTGCTTAAAAAGCCTCTGGTAATGTAAATACTAATCCAAATACAAAAACAATTATTAGAAAAATGTTTTAAACTGCACCCGGAAAAGTAGCATAATAAAAAAAAACCACAGTAAGCAGTGGTTATGCTCAACATCCCATCATGAAGAACAGTAATTATTTCTTTAGTTTCAAGCTGTTCAAGTGAGTGAGGTGCAGCCTGAAGACAGAAACATCCCCGTGGAGAGAACCAGAACGACAGATTTGTACCATCATGTCGACAGCCCGAAAAGAGAGGCTCTCATCATTACAACATTTATCATATCTGGCTGCCTAAACCTGAGTTAAGAGGCATGTCTGAGCTGACAACGGCCTCTTAAAAACTTCAAACATACTCTTCCACTCAGCTTCTCAACCTCATCCAGACCCATACTGGCAGATTTCCACTAGAAATACATGGTTTGGTTCAGCAAACGACAAAAATAACCTCCTACGTGTTTAAGCATGCCTCTGAATATTTACAACGTTTATGAATTTATGACCATGCTTATCTCTCCCAAGCCTCATGATAACAAAGAGTCTACCTGCCATATGCCACCAAATACAAGTCATAAATCTATTAAGCTCTGCCATGATTAGATCATTCAACTCTTACAGCATGAGCTTCAGACGGGCAGTTGTTGGATGGCGTGTTGTCGTTACAGCTTGCTTTTTTAACCTGGCAGCTGAGGGCAAGAGGATACAAGTAAGACTATCAGCAATAAAAGAGAAATTGGAAAACGACTTCCTGGTTTGCAGTGAGATAAAAGCTCTTTTGGCTGCAGCAATTCAGCACTTGAACCTGCTGCATCCATGTGTTTTGGGACAGAAATATTTTGAAGCAGCAGATTTTTGTGCCATTTGTCTCTGCTGACTCGTCCAGAGACAAAAAAAAAAAAGTTAATGTTCTGGTTCTGTGTATGCATGTGTTTGAGTTTGGGGGATACTAAAAAGGGATCATGTCATGCAGCTGTGAAAGAATGGACTCAGCATCATTTTTAACTTTCAAAATAATGTGGTTTGCAGAGAGATCAAGAAGTGCTCTGTAGAGTTAGAAACTAATATTCCTGTGATAATTACACGGCAGAGAGATGCTCCTGCACCTCGAGCAAAACTGACATCATACTTCACCCCGACCTAGTAATCAAGTGAGTCAACACGAAACAATCATGTAATAATGGAATAGGACGTTCTCACTCAGCGTGATCAAAACAACAGCTTTCATATACCGTCGCTGTCAGGAGATGGAAGGGAAGGGAAAGCTTTGCCCAGTGCGCATCACTTGGTACAATACAGCTCTTGTGAAACTGTTTGGAACCAGAGAAGCGTGACGCGTTAAAGTTGTTTGATTTGCAGCAGAATGATTTTTTGCTCTGGTCCTGTGCACAACGGGCTCTGTGAGTTATCAGTTTACAGGAGAGGAATGCATCTGACTTCTGCACATTCCAAAAACAACCACAAAATTTGTTCACTGCTAAGCATTATAGCAGAGAAAACGTTTCACAGCTGTTCATCAAAGACGCCAGAGGACAGAAGGTCCGTGGTTTGTTCTGTGGGATTCAAATGCTGATTTTTCTTCCAACTTTTTTCTACCGCAAAAAAAAAAAAAAAAAAAGAGAGTGTCACATTTTTGCACTGAAATGTGTTGAGGTCCAAGAGGTTTCTCATAAGTAATGCATGAATGTGTGAACAGCCACAATTTTCTAAAGTGACATCCTGATATGATCAAATCAAGATCTGACACCTCAGAAAGTCAATAGAAGATAATACCAAATTATCACCCTGCCCAATATCAACCCATCAAAAAGCCTCTTTGGTGTCACTGATGAGACTTCCACTTTCCCACAGGTGCTGGTAACAGGTGGGGGTCCAGGGGGAGTTGGGGAGGAGGCCTCGGTGGGGAGGGATCATCTTCCGCCCAGCTGCTGATGCCCTGTTATCCCCGAGCCATTCATCACGGCTCGCTGAGAGTCAGATATTCGCTGCCCTCAAACCCCCGGCTCCCAGCATTCCTCACTTCCCCCTGTGGATCCCCACTGCTGATAGCTGTCAGGGCCGTGCCGATGTACCCAAACACCCACCCACCATGCATTTGCATGCATTTGCAAAGCTGGTCTGAATCTGCTTTAAGAGCTTAACCACATGTCACTCTTCATGTCTGTGTGTATGATCTTCCACTGCAGCCCCCCTTTAAAATCACTACATACTGAACTTTAAGGACCGAAGTGCAAAACATATATACTTTACACTTTTGCCAACCAATATGCAATGTATGCTATACAGTTTAAGATTTTTTATATGGTTTCTATCAATTCTGTACAGAATGAAAATCTATCAGTAAACTTGTGTATGTTGTGTAATCCATCATCATGAACATCAAGTCTGCTTTCATTTTGTTGATAGTACATTGTTGCATGGTAATGCAGTTTAAATGAAGTTCTATTAAAGGAGTTATGTCCAGTTATCTTCTAACAATAATGTAACTTTGACAAAAATTACAGGTCCACCCTGGAGTTTTCAACTAGCAGCGTTGTTGAACAGATCCCTGTTTATTCTGTATCTGATCCTCCAGTAGTATGTACCCAAAAAATGCACAGGACATGCAGCAAGATGATGGGAAATGAAGCTATGCACCAGAAAAGGGTAGGCAAGTAGAGAACAACTATCCCATATGAACATGGATATACACAATATAACTTTCAAAAATATTCAGGTTGGCTTTGCAAAACGTTTTAGGCGAAAATCAATGTATTCAAAATGTTCGTTAGGCCTCAAGGATACACACAATGGTAACAGAAACTCAGTGTAAAAATAACTGTTTTGGTTTACAAGAGAACTCAATGGGATACCTTTCATGCAGATGTGATGTTATGCCATACAAAACTGACACCAATGGACGTCTGTAATGATAGAAAAACTAACTGAAATAGCAAGCAAAACCACTGACACAACCAATCTGAGATGCTTCCTACCCGCAGTGTTATGGTGCATGGTTGTGGTTTGCAGCCGCGCTAATGACAGCAATAAATGTTCCTACTGTGGAGGCACAGAGAGCGATGTTTAAACTACCGTATTTTCCGGACTATAAGGCGCACTTAAAAGCCTTTAATTTTCTCAAAAAACAACAGTGCGCCTTATAATCCGGAGCGCCTTATATATGGATTAATTCTGGTTGTGCTTACTGACCTCGAAGTGATTTTGTGTGGTACATGGTGCTCACGGCGCTCTGTCAAAATGTTTTTGTACGACTTTGGTAAACTACAAAGCCACACCGCTTGCAGCGGAGTAATACCTACTGTGCTTCACCATAATATTACAGTGTGTGTGTATATGCGCCTTATATTCCGGTGTGCTTTATATATGAAAAAAGTTCGAAAATAGACCATTCATTGACAGTGCACCTTATAATCCAGTGCGCCCTATAGTGCGGAAAATACGGTAGTTACTAAGACTAGCACACATTCCCAATGTTTTGAGTCTTCCTCAGAAGTGTGTTGCATGTTTGCACACAACTCTAGCATTGCTCCTGTATGTGCTTGCCCTTTGACAACCCACTCAGTGTATAACATATGGTGATATACAGTGGTGACTGATGCTGTGGTTAAGTAAAGATGAAGTCACAGAGAGCGAAGCACTAGAACACATATTGACAGACCCTTTGGCAGGGTGGTCGGCAGTTAACTTCATGTCACTATTGATCAGGTGATTCGGCCCATTGATTGGGTCAATGTTGATGGATTGGAGGAAAGGGAGAGCTGGCAAAGGTAACAGCTGGCTCGTAGCAGCATGGGGAAGGGGGACGGCGACTTCAGTACAACACATATGAATTGGAAGAATCACTGCAAGGTAAAAGTGCTGACTTTCAGCTAGGATTTAAAGGTGTTTACATCCAGATCAGGTGATTCATCACATTAAAATAAACTAAAATAATCATATTTAATATAAAAAAATGAGGTCTCAAACACTGGCATCCATATGCATCTTTGCCCTGTGATGTTCTGCCAGGCCTGCACTTCATCCATCTTCACTTCCTGCTCGTTTCCAGGAACACCACACTGTATAAAGCCAGTAATTAATCCATAAATATAAAAGGGGGTATAAAATAGATATTATGGGAATTTTGGAACAATTCAGTCATCGTAAAACTGAACTCACATGTTGCTGAGAGGCAGGTGTACATGTACATTCCTAACTACAGGGGTTCAGAGGTCAGGGGAACAAGTTAAGAGCAGGTCATGCCTCAGTGTTTTGCTCAAGGACGCTCGGACAAGGACACAGTCGACACACTGACTGGCTGAGCCTGAGACCACCCAGTTACTGAGACAGTCTCTATAGCCAACAATCCAACCAGCCTGCAGCAGATAAAACAGCCAAGGCCTCAAACTCTAAAGGATAAAAACCAAGTCATGCATATTCAACAGATGACTGATAGAAGCTTATTTCATGGGACTAAAATACATTAAAAAAACTGCATCACCATGACGCTCAATCTTGTTTTACTGATCAGACCATGTCAAATACATTGTAAGTAAGTACATATTTGCATCTATCAAGACTGTGCAGGCTGAACCCCCTCAAAAACTCTTTGTGGAGTCACAAAAGTGTCATAAATTTCATAAGGATACAGCAGTAGCCATTGTAAAGTCGCCTTTAAACATAACTGCAGCCACTTAAACCAGTTTATTCAATCTCAAACATAACAAATATTAGAACCAAATTGATGTAATTTAAATCAATGTAGTTTAAACTGTAAGAAATTGGTTATTTTTGCTAAAAAATTGGTGAAAACCGCTAATCATTTGAGCAGAAAAGAAGACGAATGCAGGATTAATGTCTTCTTTCAATTTTCCTTAAATAAAGTTGTGAGTTTAAAAATTAAGTTGAACAAACAGCCACATTTGCATTTCCCTCCAAAAAACAAATGCAAAGTGGGAGTTCTACAATGGCTAATCCTGCACAGGTGACCCCAGCCCAAGCCCGACTCTTACCACATTGTAGCAGGATTTCTTGTCTGACCCAGTGAAGTGATACGGGTCCACCGTGTTGCACCTTTGCATGTACATCTTGAACATGTTGTTGATGTGTTTCAGTGACATGATGCAGACGGCCGAATTCGGAGTAGGCTCTGGAGAATTTGGCTTTCCTTTCGCGAAGGCAGCGAACAGCACATCGTCGCCCTCCTCCACCGCCAGCTGCTTCTGCAGTTCAACATCGCTGCCCACCTTGGTGACGTGGGCCGCCTGCAGGATGTTGAATACCTTCACGCCTTCCGTGGAACGTCGCCGCCGCTTATCAGTGCTGATGCATTCGAGGGGCATCTCCACGTAGCGGCGGATCATCAGGTCTGAGGAGCACATGCGAACAATGCGGGTGTGGTAGGCCTGAGAGTCCCTGCTCACCCGCTGCACGGTGAGGAAATAGGTGAAAGGTCCACTGTGGAAAGAGTAAACGTAGTGCAGGTAGTAGTTTCCACGGAGAGATGGAATCAGGTCCATGTGTGACTGGTTGGAGAAGAAAGTGAAGCCATTTTGGCTCGTCTTCATCTTCCGCAGAGAAATGGTGTGGGGATGTGTTGCACTGCCTGATACGTTTCCGAAACCGGGGATCTCAGAGTTGCCGACAAAAAACTTGATGACGTTGCTCTCCACGTTGAGCACCTGAGAGCCTGAGGGGCTGACCACAACATCTGAGTCGATGGGTTGACCCCTGCCTTGCCTCACCTTGTCAGCGAAGCAGTAGACCTGTTCATCCACAGTTTTCGGGCTAATGTCATCGTCCAAGACGTGGCGCCGGCAAACACCGTTGTCTGCCGAGCCGCAGCTGTACAACCCCTTGTCATAAATGTTCTCCACCACCAAGGCAATGTTGTGGTTGTCCACTCTGCCATTGCTCCCTGTGCCGGTCAGTCTCTGGCCGCATGTCTCGTTGGCAAGCAGGGGCCCTGTGTGGTACTCTGAGAGCTTCGTGAGGTTTGGGGCCAGGGCGTAGATCCGGTTCACAGTCCCGACATAGATGATCCCATCCAGTGTCACCATGTTCTGGATGGGGAAGTCTGCAGTGAACGTTGGGAGCTCGTAGGTGACCGAAAGGTTGAGTTTGCTGGTCTCTGATGATTTATCACACTGGCCCCGCGTACTGGGGCACAGGGCCCACAGCAGCACGACTGCATGAAGCGAACCGAGATTCATCCTGTTCCAGAAATAAAGAGACATGAGAAATGAGTCGGTAAAACATCCCTTGGTGGAACACAAAGACCTCAAAACATTCATCACAGATATCTCTGAATAGGTGGCCTTAATTGTGTGGAAGAATCTGTGCTGAATAGGGATTACAGACAAGAAACAAGAGGGTCACCGAAATCCCTTTTTAGACTCAGAGATAGCACTGTGTCAGGGTGTAAAACCAGGGTTTACTCACTTCACCACAAGCAGTGAAACCAGTCATACTGCAGTGACTCGGGGCTTTATAGTGAAACAGAGCTTTAATATCAGCCTCCTAATCATCAGCGCTTCTACTGTACTCCTGAGTCCACTGACCCTCGACAAACCAGCGGCGAGACTCGGGTGAGCTCCTCTGTGGTGCTCTGCTCCATTCCCGAGTGACCACAGCGCAAAGCTGAGCAGTGAATCACCCAGAGAGCAGGGCAACGCAACCACGGGCCTAAGTTTAGACGGCAAAAGCCCAAGGGAGCAGAGATAAACTCAATTAAAATGAAAGAGGTGGGAGGGAGAAGGCAAGGAGGGAAGAAACCGTCCTGTGAAATGATAAATAACCCCAGCGACTAAATGGTAATCCTCCGGGAGATGCTTTTAGTGGAGAGAGGGAGAGGGAGAGGGGGGAGAGCGACACCAAAGCATTTGCAAAAATCCGTATTTGCATTCTTACAATTTGGATGTGGCTTCAACACAAACCCCAGATATAAAACATAAACCAAAACAAGGCAAAAACATCCAACACACTCGGCTCAGTGTTTTTATTCATGCCCACAGTGATGTGTGAGCTCGCTGTGATTCCCTGGGCGAATACTTTGACTGATTTATGACTGAAGTTATGTTGTTTGTGAGCACAAGTGTGAGGGAGAAACCTCAGTTTGTCATCCTGCCACAATATTTCCGGAAGATTTCAAAACTGGCAGAACTAACAGGTGCTTGTAGGTAAAGTTTCCAGCAGACAATATCACTAATAAAAGAGTCTGAGGAGGATGATAGTGATGTAGTAGAAACTAACCAAACCAAAAACACACTTTAAGGTTCTTTCATAGAAGAGTTACACAATATTATAGGCAGCTTTCTATCATTAGGAGGATGGTGAGATGATAGTCGACTTGTTTTGGTTTAAAATTCTGAGTAATAGGAGGCACATTACCGCGCACCTGCACCAAACACACCACACTTAGAGCACGGCTGTTTTTTCTTTCTTTCTTTCAAAGGACAAAAGGCGGTGGGAAACAGTGAAAATATTTTCAGTTTGAGAGGAAAGTGACTCATGGCGAAACGTCTCAGAAAACACAACTGGGAAGTTGGTGAAATGGTGTTAGGAGCCAGTAAAAACATCTGAAAACATGCTGTGATAGCTACTGTAACCAGAAGAATAAGGAGAGGAGGAGGAGGAGGAGGAGAAAGAGCGGAGGGCTGTGAACATCTCCGCGTTTTTACGCATGGAAGGAACAGACTGAGGTTAAACTGCTAAATGAAACAGAGGAAAGTCGAGAAACAGTAAGAAAAAAAACCCCAAAAAAACTCACCTGTTAGTCAGCAACAGTGTTGTCCGTTCCCTTGGCTCAAATCATATTCCACTGGTCTCTAACAATGCGGCACTTTTTTTTGACTTTCACATGAAATCCAAACTAACCGCTGCGTTTTTTTTTTTTCTTCGCCTCTTAATTCTAGAAAAAAAAACTGTCCGATATTTTACTTCTCAATCTGACTTCTTGCTTGTTTTCCAGAAGTTACACCCTCCAGCTGAAACCTGTAAGGGCTCCACTCTGGCTGGCTGACTGACTGACTGACTCACTGACTGACTGACTGCTGCAGGAACACGCTGCGGCTGCTGTTGCCGCCGCTCTCACATCTCGCAGCAGCTCCTCTCTTGGCGCGTAAAGCTCCGCCTCCTTCTCTCCAAACTCCGTGACGCATCCAGGTGCTACAGAGGCTCCTCGGTCGGTGGAGCTCAGATGAGACAGGAACACTGGGCTTACAGTAAATTACAAGCTCCGGTTAGTCATTATCATGTTGCACAAACCCACAAATTACAACTAAATCAGTGCGATTACCAGAGAAACGCAACTGATGGGTTCTTTTAAGTATTTATTTGTGTGTCTTTATGGCTTCATACAACTTCTGATAACGGCTCTCAGTATTTATCCAACAGGGACAAGGTGAACCAGGCCACATGTAGAGGAAAGTTCTTTCTCCTCCAGCTTCCACCTGACTCTCCTCCAGCACCCCGGTGAGTCAGACTACTGGTTGTCATGTTAAAACGGCTCACTCAGCCATAAATAATGATCTAGGTTATAAAGGCTGAACCAACTGCGTGTGTGTGTGTGCGCTTCAGCCATGAATCACAGCGGGCAGCACAAAAAAATTCCTTTGTCCCACTTCCTGAAAGGAGGCGCAGTTGGAATGAAGACTGGAAACCCTGATAACAGAGCGTGGATGTGGAATTAATAGGTACAGAGCTGTCGAGAGGAGGCTCAGCGGCTGTTTGCACTCACTTTCTGACAAGATGGTTTAATGAGACTGACAGACAGGAGGCAAGTGTGTTCAAGTGGGCGGACGAGGTGAAATTTGTGACGTCTTCAACTTAAATATGACCCTGCACATGGACGTGATAAGTGTCGCAGTGACAGAGTAATTGTTTCCCCTCTCCTCCTATTTTTTCCATATTTGAACAATACCCCATGAAGCTCATCTGCTTTTACATTCACTCTCAGAACTGAAACTGACCATTTATGACTTCACACAGAGACGTTTTCTGGACAAAACCCCACAAATTCATCTGCATTTCTACTCTTACCTCACCTGATTTCCTAAAGGAAAACACTGTTGCCTCTGACATGACACCAGAGAGCCCTTAAACTGTCACTGTGTGCATCATCAACCTTTACTTCACCTTGATGGACTACTCCAGAGGAATTTATGTTGAGTAAGAAAAGAAAAACATATGCATAATAATAATAATAATAATAATAAAAAGGATACAGCAGCAGAATTTACAGAGGAGAACAGATAATTGCTGGGTTCGAAGTTTTGAAACGGATCTAAATCTAGATCTGGATTCATGAAATTAGAGCTCGGAGAAGATCATTAAATCATGAGGACTGGAAACAGTGAGTCTGGCTAACACAGTCTTAAAGAAAATTCAACTCTTGGTTTTGTTGAGGATAATGTGCTAACCATTTCAGTTCTTAAACTTAAATTACGCTTCATTAATTGATTAAGCTTAATTACATTCAACTCTCTGAGGATTTCACTCTCACTAGAAGCCACTTTGTTCACAAATCTCACGAATCCTGTGCTGTATCTCCCTCATGATCATTTTATGGAGTGATCATCAGCGAAACGCCCAAAGAATTTAAATGCAATTCTAAAAAAAGTCGTGTTATAAAAGCTTGTAGTGTGACACTCTGCAACTGATGATCCAGAAGTTTCACAACCTCCTTCAGTCTCCGTTTGTTAGAGGAACTGCGTTTTGCCTTTCCTCAGGGCATTTTCTGACACAGTTGCCAAGGGGTGTGCCTCACACAGGGTGTGTGTCTGTATGTGTCTTACTGTATACCCGAGGGGTGTGTGTCTGTGTGTGCGTGCTCTGTGGCTCCTGTGGTGGTAAACTCTACTTTGGCTCGGGCCCTTGTCTTGGCAGGGAGCAGCAGCAGCAGCGGGAGAAGAAGAAGAAGAAAGGAGAAGAGGGAGGAAGAAAGCTGGAGTGGTGGTAAACATCATCAGCATGCAGAATAAGGAAACCCCAATGTGTGACACAAGCTGAAGGAATGATCTGCATCTTTGCAACCACAACACCTGCAACACAACAACTACACACTTCCTGTTTCTTTTCTTCACATGCTCCAGGCTGCAGAGTAGCTGAAATAAAAGCATGAAGAGGAGGATTTGTAATTTGGTTGAACTGACCTTTTAAAACCTGCTGCAACAGCCTGCCTCTAGCTTGTTAAGGCGCCATCTGCTGGTACTCCAGGCACTGTTAGTCCCCTGAGACGCGAAGGGAGCCTCAGGTCCAAGCTATTGAACAGAAAGTGAGGAGAGTAATCTCACAGACAAGGCGAGGGATTATCAGGGAGGAGCGGGGTTGCACTCAGTCTTGGTTTTCCTGTTTCTGTCACCCAGTCCCATGCACCTAAACCTAAGTCCAAAAGAGGTTGTTTATCACCTGCGGGGTCAATACAAACCCTGGTTAACTGCTGACCAGGACAGTAAACTGTGATTGATGCTCTTGACCCATCACATGCCCCAGGCTGGTTTCATTCTGCAGATGGACCCTTTTACCTCTTACAGTTGCTTTAGCTCATGCACAGAGTGGTGATTAAGTGTGTGCCGCCTCCATCGCTGTGAGCCGTGTGTCTTCTTAGACAGGCTTCTTCAGCTGGATCATTACGGTTCATGACAGATAATGACAGAGCGGCTCATAAAAGGTCACATGAGAACGGGAGGTCGAGGGAGGATTTTTCATGTGGTGCCCCCGTCTGTATGGTGTTAACTCTTAATGAGAGAGCACCTCAGTGTCTGCTGACGAAGACTGCTCACAAATTAGAAGAGTAGAGTGGTATTGCAATCAATGCCTGGTTTTACAGTGAAAAATGCTGCAGTGAGATTTTTCTAGGTGAGGAAATTTCACCTGTCTTAACCCAGAATTGAATTATGGTGTCGATGTACAAACTCTGCCTAATTTATGTAAGATTGTTAAAATAATCACCAGTAAATGCCCGAGGAAACACAGAGCTCTTCTTCAGAGGAAAATGTGAAAAGTGATATGTGAAAATATGACACTTAAATCCAACTGATAAACTAACAGGTCACACAGTTCAAAGGTCTTTGGAATTGGTGCCTTCATCAGGTTGGTGTAAATCTGACATTTACTTTGCCCGGTGTCAGCTGGGATTGGCTCCCGTCCCTCTGCGACCCTATAAGGATAAACTGTATGAATTATGAATGAAGGAATTAAATATTAAAGGTCCCATATTTTACACTACTCCAGTGTTTTATTTGAAGTTTTGATATCCATAAGAAGATATATTTGTGGTTTTAAGTACCAAAAACCATTTCAGTGTAGTTTAACATCTCCTCTCTCAGACTTCAGAATGAAGCTCTAGTAACAACAGGTCAGTCAGCCAATCAGAAGAGAGGCTCAGAGCCTCTCTCCTCTATTTACTGAGTGATTGAATAAAAATAGAGTAGATTTCAGGTAAACAGTCAGAGAAACCAAGTCCTTGGGTGAGAGTGGTGACTGCTTTGTTGTGACATCACAAAGTTAAGGAAGTTCTGAAAGGAAGTCCTTTTTTTTTAAGGTTCAGTTTCTGAAAACAGACTGTGTGCTTTTCTCTGTGGACTGAGCACTTTGATACTTTTACAGTATTGATATAGAAACTACATCTGCTTTATAATCAGAAAAGACATGGAGATGCCACTTTATACAATATAGGACCTTTAAAGACAGAGACCTGTATTAAGTTTATTGTAGTTTTCGGTGGAAAATTCTTGAAGATAATTGATTTTATTTATTTATATTCACTGAAAATTTAAAAAAATGTGCAGTGTTACTTTTAGACAGTTTTAGACATACTCTGCTTGCTAATGGACATATTTTTCCTACCTAGACTGAACCTCCTGGCTACAGCCAGTGATCAGACCACCCTGCTTGAACTCCATACTTTCATGACTGCAGAGATCAGTGTTCCCATCTTCCATTACCTGTGTGTTAGATAAAGGTTCACCTAATGAAACAGGAAACCAACAGATTACAATCTCATACATCACAGGAAATGGTTACTGCAGCAGGCAGACAGGAACAATGTCAATGAGATTCTGCTGCATGTATCTACCAATCTGTTACAGCAGCAGCCCAGCTCATATGAAGTCCCACTGAGGGCCATCAGTGGATGTTAGGAATATAATTAAGAGAATTGTATCAGCTCAGGAAAGTAAACACAGGACAAAATTTATACCACATATCTCCACCGTGAGAAAAGATTAATGTGGTTAAGTTTCAGTGCATCAGATGGCTCTTAAGACACATTAAATATGCACATATGTCTCAAAGTGAAGAAGGACGACACAAACACAAATATTTTGTCTGAATCAGATAAGTTCGATTTTACTGTATGACACTGGTTTTGTATATACACTGTAAAAAAAAAAAAAAAAAAAACATGCACGCCCTACTCCTGTTGTTGAAAAAACTAAAAAAGTCTACTGCATCCAGTATGCTAGATCTTTCCATTTCCTTCTGCTGTGTTAGTCTCACTGTGTAAAACAATTTATGTGAAGCCCTAAAGAGCTCTTAAAATCTCCGGTCCTTGTTGTTTATCTGTGGAATCTTTGACTAAAATAAACCACAGTCAAGTGCCAGTGAAGCCACAGCACGACATCTGAGCTTTGTGCTGCATGTACAGTACATATTCATTTGTCTGTCCCACATATATATTTATGCTTGTTCTCCTCTGCTCGCACATTATTTTTATGCAAACAGTAAACCGCTGTAAGTATTAATATGTATTTGTTCTTTTTAACCTTTGGTTTCATGTATAACTAAAAAGTCACACATTCATTGTATAAATCTGATTTAAATTGAGTGGGTCTTTATAGCTGTGAGAGAACAGAGGATGTTGTCTAGTTCATCTGGCGTTACTTCCTCCTTCAATTAAAGGTATTTTACACTTTTCCAGTGTTTTATTTATGCTGAGTGTTGATATCCATAGGCTCTGAGGCTCTCTTCTGATTGGCTGACTGTTTTCTGAATGATAAAATAAATATATAGCAGATGGCGGTGACTGCTTCATTGTGACATCACAAAGTTAAGGAACTCCTGATGGCTCGTTTGAAGGCTCAGTTTCTGAAAACAGGCTGTGTGCATATCTCTGTGGACTGAGCACTTTGATACTTTCACAGTATTATTCTATATTATTATATATTAGAGAATCTAGACCTGCTTTATAATGAAAAAAAGACATGGAAATCTCACTTTATACAATATGGGACCTTTAACAAAAATATAAGTTCACTTTTCACATTTTCAATGTCTAATCTATGCGTTATTTTTAGAATTTGTTTGAAAATACACACAAGATGAACATGAGCAGTGATAAAGAAAACAGAAAATTAAAATTCACCAACACAGTATCCAATGAAAAGACGTCACAGTGTCTAACTCACAGGGGATCTCTATGAAAAGCGGCGCAGAGAAATCTCAGAAAGAGCAACAGAAGCTGAGACAGGATCAACAAGTAAAGACGTCATAGATTTGCCCTCTAAGATTTACTGCATGGAGTTGTGTTGTTAAACTCTTAACACAGATGTGATAAAAGTGACAAAGAGTGAAGTGTAGACTGATGTAGAACCAGGTGTGTTGGAGTGCAGATGAACATCTGCAAAGGGCTGCTGTGGTGGTGGACAATGAGCCGGAGGGGATGGATCTGCGCCAGCCTTCCTCTTGCTTGATGTCATAGCACGGTTCATCATCTTTAGTATGCACTGCTGCAACAGCTGAGAGAGTGTGAGGCCAAAAATGATGCAGATTTTTCCTGTGTGTGTGTGTGTGTGGCCACTGCAAATTTGGAGTGAGAAGAAATTCTGTACAGGACAATAATGAAGTAAAACACAACAAAGGATTACACATGTGGTGTAACTTTGCAAGGAAAGGGAAATCTGTTCCTTTTTCTCAGAAATATTGATATTTAATATGATTTATCAAGTGTGGGATTATATTTCTAAATACACTGCAGAACTCCTTGTCTTTTGCTGTATCTTATGTGTTTATGTGTATTTATGTTTTGTTTGGATTCACGGCTCATATCCCCTCAAGGAGCTCCAGAGAGATCAGATTAAAAAAAAAACAATTATTACCATGAAGAAATGCAAGTCATTTCCTTTAGTATACTTAAAAAATCCCATTCAACTAAAAAAGAAAATCTATGTACAGTAAACACAATATAAGGTTAAGAGGCACCTCACAGTGCAGCATGCAAGAAAATACAAAAATGATCAGTTCAGTAGATTTCTGTCTTGAAGAGTTCAGACACGATGTCCTGCAGGCAAACAGCCCGAGAGCACATTGTGTGTGGGACTGGGGCAAACCAGGACAGCAGCAGCTTCCCTGAGGGTCTGTTTACTGAAACCGAATCAAGACAACATACTGGAGAACACATGCTGGAGAACACAGATGGTACTGTGTGTGTGTGTGTGTGTGTGTGTGTGTGTGCGCGTGCGATCCAACTCAGAAATGAGCTGTCTTTTAACAGATCAGCAAGGCCAGAGCTCCTCTGGACAGCTGACGAATGTATGGTCAGTCAGTGCCCACTCATGGTTGTGAGCCATCAGAGAACGGGCTGCTATAGTCTTTCTACAAACACGCAAAATATTGTGTAATCTAGAAAAATTTGCTGATATCAAATAAAAAGGTTTGTGAGGTGACGCAAGGGGGAGAATTATAAAACTGAATTATTTGTGTTTTGCTGCAGCTTAACTTGGGAAACAGGGACAGACCAAAACAAATAGTGTCATATGGCCCAGGGCTGTCACACTCCTGTCTTTTTTTTGGTTCTTCCTGATTGCCTGACTTTAGCTGATTGGAGACTATATAAGCTGAGGACGAGGAACCTCTTGGGAGTTAAAACGAAATGCATCTTTACACCTGATCAAGAGGAGCTTCACTTGTAGAGTGGGGCAATGTGATGATTTACTGTATTTACCATTAGACAATATTGATCTGTCACGTTCATGTTGATATTGGTTGAATAAATCCTTTGTGGGTGAAGCAACAGTGGATCTTTTTCAGCTACAAAATATCATGAAATACCTGAATTTACCAGGTATTTAATTCACTGGAACAGGACACAAATAGTTTCCATGATTTAAAGTTACACATATCTATATTGTCCTCTCACACCTGCCTCCTCATGTGCAGTTAGGCCTCATCAGAGCTGCTGCACTGGACCTCAGGGTCTGCTGATCTTAACTGTGCAGTTAAACAGTTTATTAAAAGAAAAAACATGTTTTCAGTGCTTTGTCTTGAGTAGCTTTAAAATGAGTCTGAGTCAAGGAATAAGAAAAAACAAAAATAAAAACAAAAATAATCTCCATCTGTTTTTCATCTGACTCCATCTGAAAAATAAAATGAATGCACAACTTAGACAACAATTATAATGATAATAACATTTGACTCTTGTTAAAGTTGAAGTCCCAGAGAAGAATAAATCTTTTCCTCTTATGGAAAATTACCAATGAATCTAAATTACATTAAGAATATCTCTCCACTGACTGGCTTGCAGGAGAAAGTAGTACGAATGAACACATCAGATCAATGGACATAAGTCATGTAAACACAAAAAAGTGAATACAAAGCATAGAAGCTCTGGATCAAGCCTTAAAAGAATTCACCTAAACAAAACCCACAGAGCTGAGGTGACGCATATGAGAAAGTATCCTCTTCACCACCTTTTCAGGGGAAGGCGAACGTGTCCGCTTGACGGATTTTGACAGCAACAAATCACAGAGAATGGCTGAGACGTCTCTGTCTAATCACTGCTGTGTGTGTGATCTGTCTGCTGCGAGAGAAAACAGCTGCTGATGCTGTTTCCCTCCAGGTGCTTAAAAGCCACAGTGTTTATGTCACCTGGCCTCTGTCTTTCCACTGATGATCACTACTGAGTCAGGAGGAGGAGGAGGAGAGAAGAGACCGATCGTCATGTTTGTTGTTACATCTGTTCTCTAGTTGCTACCTCACTGTTTTTTTCCTCCATTTAACAAGGAATAATGTAGTGGCTCACTCTGTTTGGAGAGGAGGCGAATCCCAGCATGTGATGATGACTCATCTGGAGTGAGCAGATAAACCAGGCAAAACTTAGATAGAGCTCCAAAAATAAAAACAATGCTGATTTATTTATATCAAATTGTCTAAACCTCCGTCTGCTCACAGGGGTATGTGATACAGCACGGCAAGGTCAACGTAATTTCATTAAATAAGTCTGTGGTTTCATTCTATTGACACAAAAAAAACTGACTTCCTGTCCTTTCCATGCACAAACCAACATGAAAAAGAAACGATAGATGATTCTAGATGTTGACACCCCTGTGCATTTACTATTGTGTACTTTTGGACTGGGGCCGTAGGATCCTTAGTTTCAGTTAGAGGAAAACTAAATGCCACAGCAAACAATGACGACCTAGACAATAGTTTGCTTCCAGTATTCTGGCAACAGCGAGGGAAAGACTCTTTCCTGTGACACATGGCACTACCCCCATGCACAAAGCCAGGCTGATAAAGAAATGAAAGTTTATTGGAAGGATAAACCCCTTGAGATGAACCAAGGGGGTTCTTTATCACAAAATACATAAAGCACAACAACACAATTACAGTATACTCACACTTACATAGATATAGATAAATGAATGAACAAATGAACAAATAAATAAATGTTCACATTCCCATAAAAGTTAGACATAAGCGTGTCTGCATAATTGTGTGACTTAATTGTAATTGCATTTATATTGTAAATACATATACACACAAACACATGCACATACATATACACATATATAAATAAATATACTTACTTATGCACACATGTGAACATATACGTATGCAAATACTCATAGGTGCACTTGACACAGAATGAGAGACAGAAGCAGGTTGTTTGAAGATGAGACAGAGGAGATGCCTTAAAGACATGAAAAGAGGTGATAAATCTAAGTGTGTTGGGCAGGCTATTCAAATCAGATGGAGCTTTAAATAAGGCTGTCCACATACTATTGGCCATATAGTAAACATATGCATTTCTGACTTTGTGCCACTAGAGGGAGCTGTTGTATTGTAAAAGCTGAGTTAAGCATCTTGATAAAGACAAATATGACAAAGGTGTAAAGGATTTACTTGAATCCACAGGGAACATTAATTCACTTTTTTCTACCTTTTATTTTCATTTTCACAGGAGGCTGGGACCTTTCCCAGGACACACTGGGCAGGAGCTAGAAAAACAAATGACATTTGTAGTTCAGTATTTTAAATCACCCCGACCTGCACCTCTGTGAACTGACAGGAAACATGGAGATCATGCAAACTCTCCACATAACAATATTAAACCCTGGACTTTATGTTTGCTCCTTATCTACAAATCATGTTTATCATGCTTTACATGTATGCAGATTATTTTCAAACACACTTTGCAGAGTTTTAGTATTTTGAATGTATTTTCCCAACATTACAGATTATTACAGTTCTGAACAGTGTCATTAGCATGCTTTTGAAGATCTTTAATCCATCCCAGTGGACACAACATTAACATTTGTCACCAAGTTATAGAAGTCAGTGGAAGTCGATGGCAGGTAGGAAAAATGCTTTGAAAAATCTGAAACATGTGTTTTAAACATGATCAGCTTTGTTGAAATGTGTAAAAATCATTTGAGTGGTTAAATCCAAACACCCCCTCCTGCCAGTTTCACTGTTTAACCAGGAAGTTCAGTTTGTAAAAAAAACCTGGACCCACAAATAATACTGAACAGAACAGGTGAGCAGAGGAGCACTGAGCACTGAGCCGAACAACCTCCGTAACTTCTCACCCTGGTCGTACCAGGTCGCTGCCGTTAGCTCACCGTCCAACCCTGTCGTCTTTGTGAAGGTAACAGAACTGTCTCTGTGTTCTCTCATCCTCCTGTTATGTCTGCTTTGGTCCTGCTCTGCAAGTCGCTGGAAATGTTCCCCCTCTGGAGCAAAAGTGAGCAGGTTTCCCTCTGCCAGGACCTCCTGCTGCATCCTGCTCTGTTGTGGTCCAGTTTGGCTGCTTCATAATGATGCTTGAGTGTCTGAGTGGTCAGACTGTTGAGGAGGTCTCAGTTTTTTGGTGTTTTGGTTGTTTTTTCCCTGTTATTTTCAACCTGATTTTTCCTTTTGCCTGCTTTCTCTTATTTGTGATTTAATTTGACCTTGCTGACCTTTATCTACATCATTTGGCTAAATTCTGAATACAATACCATCAGGGCTAGTTTTTGTCTCCCATGTGTTATCTTTTATATGTGTTATATTTTCTCCCCTCCACGATAAAAAAAAATGTTTTAACCTATTTTCCAAGTTGTGACTTTATTGTTAATCCCAAACAGATGGTGGTCAGACAGGATATATCCCCTTGCTTTCCTTGTACAATGAAAATATAATTTCATATGAACATATGAAATAATGGAAAATAACAGTGATATACACCAAGTCAATTGATTCTGAATCTTTTCAGTTTTGTTGATGCATTGTGTAGTTGAACAAGTTTTACAAAAAGATTGTCTTTAATGTGCAGAACATTGAATATTTCTTATGATGCAGATTAACTGAAGAGTCTTGGACACTTCACTCAATTCACTCTGTTGCTCTGTCTGGTTTTAGTTTGGAGCTGTTTTGTGGATAATGTAGACGCCATTAGCATACAATGTTATTTTAGATGATAACATGCTTCTAAGTTTGGGACAACACTTTGGTGAAGGCTTATTACTTCGACATAGTAATGCCCCTGTCCACAAAGAAATGTCCCTGGTCAGTTTAGTAGAACTTGACTGGTCTGCCCTTATCACTCCAACTTAACCCCATTCGACACCTTGGGGATGAACTGGAACACAGGCTGTGGCCCAGGCCCAGGCCCACCATTACTATGATGCTCACTAACGCTGTTGTTGCTGTACAGGAGCAAATCCCTCCAGCCAGTTTCCAAAAACTTGTGGAGAGCCTTCCCAAAACAGCGGAGGCTGTTATAGCTGCAGATTAATGTCCATAGTTTTGGACTAACATGTTCAAATCTCACATGGATGAACTGTCCACATACTTTTGGCCATGTAGTGTGGCCATAAAGTTACTACCGACTTGTGTTTATACATAAAATCCTGGAGGCAGCTTGTTTTGTGCCCCTTTTCTATTGTATCCATGTATCCTTGAAAATAACCTTTGAGTGATTGAAACAATGAACCATTGTGAAGTCGACTTGACTTCATTCTCAGTGTGTTACTGTTACAGTTTATAGTAATAGTCCAGGCTTATTTCAGGCTGCATAATTATGTGCCTGCTTTTGGTGTAAATTAATTTGAATACAGTCAAGAGACTTGACTCCAGCCTTTTGAGCATTACCCAAGATTTTTATTTGTTTCTCATGTAACCATGGAAACATTGTGCCAGGCTTGGAAAACACAAGGCTATGAGCAACCCTGCAGGCATTAGACCTCACTGACACAGATACTGCAGAGGGCACCGCTGCTGGAAATGATTTTTCAGCTGCTCCAGCTTCATTCTTATGTATTTTTTCCACATGTAGCGTCAACTAGCTTGTCCCTGCAATACAGATGAATCCAGTCAACAAGTATCTACTGTGAATCATTAGATAATTAGATTTGCTATGACTCAATATCACAAGTAAGAAAAATCGAACAGAAAAGCCTTTGTTAAAATCTGACTTTCATGGCGAGGCACATGCTAGTGATCCATCGTGGTAATTAAACTGTAGATGAAAAAAAACATGAACAAATGAACACTGGATTATATTAAATTTTTAATGTGCACAGCGTTATATTATACAGTAAAAGCAAGGAAGGAAAAAAAATCACTTTTATAAAAATATCACCTTTTGAGCTAAAATACTCATTTCAAGAAACAGGTGCTGTGATATTACCATCCCTGTGAGAAGACAGCAGGTAGACTGAAGGTGACGGAGTCAAAGCGAGCTTAGTGTCTCTACAAAACAGAACCCCCTCCCCCCACCCCAACCCCACCCATCCTTGGGTGGGGCGTTAGTTTTGATGCTTTTCAGCATCGTGTCCACAGTTGAGAAGCAGGGCAGCAAAACAAATTCGTCAGGGGAAGTGAAAACTAGGGGGAGGGTGCAAAATTATGATCAGATAACAAAAAAAAAATCACACATTCCACCTCACATTGTCTTTTTTCCAATGCATTAACCTGCATAAGTACCACAGTGCCCATGAAAAATCTCCACACACACACACGCTCATAACTGCACGTCCTAAGTGCAAAGTGAGCAAAAGTTAGTTAGAACTCTACTACCTTTGCAAAATGAGTTATAGAGAAAGGAGATTTTCATTAGTGCTATTCACTTACAATACTTATCTATAGATTAGTGCACTGGAATGAGGCCATAGCTTGTGAAGCCTTATTTTCTGCACAAACACCCTTACAGTACATGTAGGATATCAAAAATAATAGCACTGAAACTAACCCCTAAAAGTTCTTCATTTTCATAGTGTAGAAAAAAAAGCATTCACTACAGAGCTATGATGATGTGCATTCAAAAGCACTGAGCTTCACTGAAAAATAAAATACCTTTCTTGGAGTACATAAAAAAAACAAAAACAAAAAAACAAAACAAAGCAAAAAAAACAAACAAAACAATAGTTTTAGTCCAATTCAGATGCTAACATTCTCTGTCACACACTCATTTACTGATGAGGATGGTGGTGATGAAACCTGCACTGAAAGGTTTTGTTTGAGGCAAAGTAAGAAGCTGATGCAGAGAGCGAGTAAGTGGAGATGCAAATCGTTGCTGCATCGTCAGGCGGTGTGGCAGGCGTGGCAGTGGTGGACGGCGAGTTGCTGGCAGGGTGATGCAGGTGCATGCAGGAACGAGGGCAGGTTCAGTGTGTCAGACTGCTGGGAAAGCCGGGCGAAGGGGGGTGGGGGTGGTGGGAGGTTGTTTTTGGTGGGTTGGAGGTCATGTGGGGCCGAGGGAGGGGCTGTGGGGTTGTTTTGTTTTTGCAGAGTCAGATAGAATTTGGCAGCGGTCTTTCTCTTTATCTCTCTCTCTCTCTGCTTTGACCCTTCCAACTTTAGCGTCCCACCATCCCACCCTGCCCCGAGACTCCAAAAACAACAAAAACACAAGCGCAAGGGAAGACAGAGATACACTCTGACATCCCGTCTTCACATGAATCAGTCAAAGTGATGATCTCTCCACAGAAACACTAAGAAGGGAAGGAATTAACATCATGTTGCAAATCTAAACAGAAAACAGATATGGTGTTTGGTTGCCTGCTTGACAAAGTTAACAGTGAAGAATAAAAAAAAACTATGGAACACAAACAAAACAACAACAGAAAACAGGAGAACAACCCTTTGATTTCCTGTGCACACCCCCCGTTTGGTTACGCCAACACTGGTGAGAAAAAACAGTTGGTGGAAAAGGGTGGTGACCACGCCCCTTCACCTCCTAACATCCCCCGCCCAGCTCTGGAAACGTCTCACCTCCCATTTTCCAGAGGTCAATTTTTTCTTCTTCTTTTCCTTTCTGACTTTTCCCTCCATCCATGTTGCTCCAGCCCTCCCCTCCTCCCTCCCCTCTTTCCGTTAATCCTCCTCCTCCCCTTTTTGACGCTACACCTCCTTGGATAAGCGGACTCGGACGCTGCTGAGGCACTTGCCCATAGCCTCGAACAGCGGGTCGCAGAAGGTGTGCACGCAGATGGAGTAGACGCGACTGACACAGTGGATTTCGATCAGGTAGCTCTTGACGCACGGCACCACGGCCCAAATGTGGATGAAGGACAGGATGGCGAAGAAGATTCCCCAGATAAGCGCCAAGGGGATGCCGACCAGCGCCGTCAGCAGTCGGTAGCACCAGTACTTGGTGACAGTGAAAGTGGTGAAGCTGGCTTTCCACACACCGTCGAAGCTGTAGGTTCCTGCAGGCTCTGCAATCACGTCCTCAAAGTCCACCTGAAGAGGAGGAAAGAGAAACAGTGAGAAAAACACTCTCGACTGTCAGGTCTAGACTGACATATTATAGATGTAATGATACTATCAACTGAACCTATTTTCTCAGTTAGCTTCTTACCCTGCATTAATGAGGTGTCGGAATAATTGAAAAAATGTGTTTCACATAAACGACCCCTCAATTCAGAACAACATCTCCAGGAGTCAGTGAAAATTTTGGTACACCACTTGCCGAGTTGTTGACATATATATGCAGAAACTTGGCAGATGAAAGTCAGTGTTTGGTTGATGGTGAAAAACCTTTGATTAATGGTGCCAATTCATGGTCTGCATATCAATTTTTTGCTAACATTTAACTAACACCCTATGCTAACCATTGGTGTCCACGTAGGGTGACCAAATATAGTTAGAAGAAGCAGATGAACACATTGAAGTCGGAAGAATGACTTCCCAAGTCAGGAAAGGGAACCATAAGAGGAGCATTGCAACATTAGTGTCACCAGTGTGGTCCTCTATGAACACGCAGTTATCTTCCAGGCCAGGAGGATACTGTATCTACATAGAGATTTCAGTATTTCTCACGAGTTGAGGAGGAGAGTCTTGGTGGAAAATGTCATGTTTGCCTAATGTTACTGCCCAATCAGAATTTAACAATCAGAGTGTGATGACAGGAGTTGTGTGCTCTTGTTGACCAGAACATGCCAGTGTCAATGACAGTAAATCAACCCATCAACCATAAATGATTATTATATTAAACACAAATATATACGCCCTCTGAGCAGCGCAACCTCTTCAGGGAAGATTGGAGGCTACAGTGAGTCGCTATCAGAAAGTGATGAGATGGGCTAGGGCTAGCTGATTAGCATGCTAACTTCACTAAAAGAAAAGATGGAATAGAGACAAAAGTTGCTTTCCACGTCTGGAGACAGCTCTTGGTCAGTAAAGGAATGAAGGTTGAACTGAGCAAAGTTTCTTCTAGACTGTAAACATCTGTTAATGCTAACGCTGGCTACATAGCATTAGCAAAACTTACTAAAAGCTTCTTTAAGTCTACCAACTCTTTGAAGGTGTGAAACCCGCTTTTGCCAGAACTAAGAGACCTATGTGCAAGTAAAGGTTTAATCAATTATCAGTAAAACCCATTTGTTTCAAAGCAAAAGTTATTGATTATGTGCAAATGCAATTTTAAAAGGTCAAAACTAAATGTAGCTATTATAATGCAGGTCAAATAACATCTCAGTTATTTGGTACAATAATCATGGGCTAGAAGTTACTGTAATCACATTTCTTGGAATGGCTTTTATGTGAGGGTTAGCCGTCCATGTCCTCAAAAAGCAAATGAATGAAAAAGGAGTAGACTTTGCAGATGGCTCCCTGGTGACAAATGAGATGATGACCACGGGGAACAAATCAGCCTTTCATTTACAAGACAGCAGAGAAGAATCCACTGACAGATTTAATATAGAGAGATAATGTAGACAATAGTGACATTAGGAGATGTCAGTTAAGGTTTTACCTCTGTGGTTAGAAATTAGATTTTCTCTGTACTGCTTTGAAGTATTTTCTTCTAAAGAAGTAGGCTGAATATTAAATAAAATGACCTGAAACAGCCAACAGTGAATTGTGATTTGGATGAATTCATCACAAACAGAAAAGAAAACCACAGGACCACCACATTCACATCAGACTTGTCATTATACTCCTCAGACTCCTTTATTCACTGCTAATAGCTATTTCACAACAGTCCTGATTTGGTACAGATAAAACCATCACACTGAATTTACAGTCCTTCAAATTCTGAACTCATTATTTCCACATAAATCAGCTGCTTTACTCACTGTTACAGTGATATGTCGGTGAGTGGGATTCCTGGCAAGATCTACATCTCCCCTTGCAGCGACTGGTACAGCGTAACCGCCAACGGGCCCACCTAAAATACTGATTACTACACACACTGTCTCTTGAATCTGCTTTGCTTTCTGAAAATCATCAGGAGGATTTTAGTCATACAAGCGTCTTGAAAACATCCACCTCCAGATGGATAGATAGATGGACTAAATTGTACGTTTTCAGCTACTATTGACCCTTAGATGGACCAGATGCATGCAGTAAAACATTGTAAGGACTGTGGCTGGCTGGTGGTTTAAGAGGACTATGTTACTGTTTGATATATCTAAATAATTATCAGGCTAAATCCAGTTCCTGTAAGCTTTTACATTTGCTGCTCTAAACACTCAGTGTGTGGCACGTCTTTCTTAGGAAAAAATCTTGTGGTGCAGAGGAAGTGCCGGTTCCACATTTCTGGTTTATGTGGAATAAACAGGAAGAAAACTCCAAGGTCAATGTGATCATAAGTGTGGCACTCATCTGGCCTCCCACATTGTTTGATTGGCAAGTGATCTGTTGGACCCCTTCTCCTCCTCACCATTAAGGTGAACCAAGACATTGTGCTTCTGCTCACTGTAAACACATCTCTCTAGCGCCATTTAAGAAATGGAAGGAAAAGTGGCAACTCACACACTCTAAACACAATGCAGACTCTCCCTCTCTCCCTCTCTCATCCTCTCCACAGGCTTCTGAGAGCAGGCTCAATATTTATTTTACAGTTACTTGGTGACTGTCTAACAAACCCGTTGGGCTACTGCTGGCTAATGGCTGTAATACCAATAAGTCACGTAGATATTATCCAGTGTCACGCTGATGGTGAAATGGAAAAGTGAAGTGCTTAGTTCGTGTGATACTATTCACTGTTTGGAGGACGTGATGCCCACTTAAGACAAACTGACTCCTGAAACAGCACGTCACGGCTGATACTTTCACCATCTTAGATCTGTGAAAATGGACTCCATCTGTTAATTAACCAATGATTTGAATGAAACATTTTTCAGACTGGCTGGAGCCAATCTCTATTTTGTAATGCCATATATTCACATTTAAAAGGAGATTATTCTCATCATTTAAATGGTATAAGATTGTCAAGCTTAAAGTTAGATGGGAAGATTGATGCCACTCTCATATCTTTCTGTTAAATATTAAACAGAATCCAGCAGCTGGTTAGCTTAGCTTACAGTCACATGAAGGCTAGAAGCAAGAGGAATCGTATCTCTGTCCAAAGGTCAAAAAATCCCCCTATCAGCTCCTCTGAACTGAGTGAATAACATGTTTAATCTCTGTAAAAACTTTTGTGTAAAAAAGTTGCCTTTTTACGCTGTCTTAGCATAAATACTATTTCCAAGCTCTATTCTAAGCTAAGCTAAGCTAAGATAAACCTCTCAGTGTGGCAGTGCACAATTTATATTAATCATTCTATTGAAAATGCTAATATATTTATGTTTAAGGCAAACAAACAAATTGTATTTATAGTGTATTATACTATATCATTTTCACAAATATGTATACAACATATCTTAGGGCTTCATTAGATGCTCTTGGTAAATATAATGTTTATTCCAATCCTGGAACAGAGCTCTTCCAATATTCCAGCAGAGTTACATTTTGTTTTTGCCTTGAAACAGCGGCGTGTAAGTGCAATTCTTACTCCAAGCTGCAGCATAAAGCCTCTCTCACAGCACCAACTGGCGGAGCTCACTGCAGCCTTATAATATAAATCTGACTGCAGCCACAAAACCAGTGTGGCGTCCATTTAATTTTTCCACAGCTACAAATTTTAAAGTGGACCCACTCTGCGCCAGTTTCCAGAACTTTGATTGAGACTAAATGAGAGCCTTCTGCAGAGCGGCACAAACACAGCCACAGCAGGATGGTGGAGAGTTTTTAACTTCACAAAGTGAAGCTGTTTGTTGCTATTTTCTCTCCAGCTTTTCAGTTTTCTAAATACTTGTTTTTTGTGTAACATTATGAGGAAAACCATTTTCTAAAATACTATTTAGCTAATTTTGATTTGGATATTACTGTGATAAATAAATCATAGAAATCAGAATATACTTCTACATGAAAATATACATATAGCACTTTTACTGCAGCAGCTGAGTTATGAGTCAAAGAGTGGACCTCTGTTGGTCATGTCAGAGGTTTGATATCAAACAATGGAGTCTCAGGGTCGGCATGTGACCAGTCGGCAAGGCAACTGTAATATTGGGTAAATAAGGCGATGTGCTATTTCCAGTGCTCCATCTTCAGGCTCTCAACTATGCTTGAATAGACAAAGTGGGTCTCTGGAGGAGAAGGTCAGCGTGTGCTACATTAATGGACTCCTTTGTTACTTTGAGGGCTTTGGTAGTCAGGGGAAGTGTTTGCTTTGGTTCAGAGGAGAGATTAGGATGATTGGCAGCAGAAACATACATGACCAACAGGCACAGACTAAGGAACGTTTCACTAGTTTAAACAGGAGTTGTTTTCTATCCACCATATTCAAGTGTATTTTTGATGTCACAAAATAACAAAGTGACCACAAATTTATATCATATATCAAATTAAATTAAACTGACTCAAATTTAACACATTGACCCTGGTAAGCTATGCTCAGAGCCTCTCCTCTGATTGGCTCAAGACCTGTTGTTGTTACTGGAGCTCCAGAGAGAAGCCTGAGAGAGGAGATGTAAAACTACATTTTTGGTACTTAAAACCACAAATGTAACTTCTCATGGACATTCAAATAAAACACCAGAAAGATTTAAAATATGGGGCCTTTAAAAAATGCAACACATATATTTGCAAATATTTTAAAGATATGCATGAATCAGTAGTTTTTGTTAAATTTGCATGACATTTGGATGCATACAAATGCAATGACATTTCATAAGCACCATAATTCCCACCCTCAGTCAAGATAAAAGCACAGATATTGTCAAAACCGGAGGTGAGAAAATTTCACACAACATTAATGAATTGATAATCAGGTGGTCATGTGTATGATCAACAGTCAACCAATCATAAGCCTTGTAGTCCCAGCGGGAGTGTCTCATTCCTTTCAGTTTGACCTCAGGGACCTGCTGGCTCTGCTGCCGGAGCTCAAACTTCTCACAACTCCCTCTCAAACATTTTCTCCAGTGGGGGCATTTTCACTCCACTGACTATTGGGCTCAAGCTCCTCCTCTCTGCTATATAAAGACCCACAACTTCTCCAGAGGAAAAAACTCTCTTTGCAGGGCTGACGCCACATGCATGTCAGTTATGGAACTTCTTTGATGTGGCCAGGTGATTGAGGCCAGCTGCAGCAGCTTCAGGAGAACAGCTTGTATTCCTTTGATTACAAGAATGTAGCGCGTGTGTGTATGTGTGCGCATTCACTGAACATACAATATGTCTTAATACACACAACACACATTTACGTGTGAGCACTGTATGTGGGGGTGTGTGTGGTCACAGTGGATTGCAGGATGAGGATTGCTGGGAGGAATTCCCTCTGCTTGTGCTTTTCATTGGGGCACACCAAACACACGCTTCCACTTGGCAGAACTGTTCCATTGACCTCAAAGCACCTCAAAGCCATTGTATACAGCACACTGTAAAAACTAGGTCCTCGTTTGTTCTGAACTCCAGAACAATGTAGGTTCTTCATGACAAAAATAAAGTTCTGTGTCAGAAGTTCCTCAAAATACTGTTGCTTCATTAAGTCTGTGTGAGGGGAATTTTTCAAAGGAGCTATTTGTAAGTTTTGCTTCTGCTACATAGCCAGCGTTAGCATGAACAGTTGTTTACTTACCAAACTTGGCAAGATCTTCAGCCATTGTTGCGATAACAAGACAAGAACAGTGCTACATCTTCAGGGTAGCCTGGATGCTACAGTGACTCAGTATCGGAAACTGACAAGACAGTCCAACCAGGTGGAGCTAGCTGGTTAGCATGCTAACTTCAGTGGGAGAAAATAAGTGATAGGACTAGAAGCAAACCAAGAGGGTTGCTTTCCACTGATGGAGCAACATTTCTTCCTGACTGATGAGTAAACAGCTGTTAATGCTAATGTTAGCTTTGTAGCTATAGCAAAAACTTACATATACCTCCTTTAAAGAACTGTCTGGTTTGTGCTATACAGTAGTGAATAACACTTGTAAATTTAGATTGTATACAATTCCTCAATGTAAACCTACTCCATTACTTATCAGAAAGATATACTTTAAGTATCAAAAGTAAAAGTGTTCTTCATGAGGACACAATGGCCCCTGCCAGGGTTATGATTTATCATAACTAATACATTATCAGTAAGTAGCATTTTGATGTCGATTTGAGAATCATATGAATCACTTTTCATACTGTTTGGTTGGTTAAGCTGTAACAATGCATTGTATTCAAAATATTATTATACATTGGCTATTTGAACACTGTTAGGCCTACTAGTAACTGCAGCTGTCAAATAAAACTTTGGATTGGATTAGAACTATAAAGTAGCATAACATAAAAATACTATTGTACAGTACTTGCAAATGTACTTATTTACTTTCCAGCTCTGGTGACAAGTTGAAAGTCTCAGCCTCTTAACATTTCCTTGCAGCAGTTTTAACTTTTACAGTGTACCCGCGTGTGATTTCAGATAATTTCTCCAGCGGTCTGTTGAGTTGATTAGAGAGGGGTGGGCCAATCATAAAGCTGCATTCTATTCTGAGATTGGAAGGAGAGTCTGACTCACTGTCACAATGGAGGAGAACTGGGAGGAGGGAGCGAGAGCAGACAGGGCTGGAAGAAGAAGTGGAGAGAGAAGCAGAAGGGAAAGTAGAGACTGAAGTTCATTTTCTTAAAGAACACCCCAAAAGATTAAATAAATAAAATGAACATTTTCCCAAATTTACACTCCAAAAATATGAATCTTTGCTTCTCTTAAGCTTGTACAAATTCTCCTTTTTGAAAGTATTCATGCAGCAGAGCTGGGAGAATGCTGTATAACTGGTTGCCATTGGAAACACACTCCAATACACCAAATGTGGCCTACCCTCTGTCCCTTTTTAAAAAAAGCAAATGTTAATTTATCACATGTGAAACAGTTATGTCACATGGGAAGAATGTACATTTGGGCACACGTGGTTTTCAGACATTACACAAGTGATAAATTCCAATTTGAAGATATTTATATGTTAAATAGGAAACAGCATTTCTTGAGTGAAGAAGACAGTAAGACAGTAGGCATGTATGTTTTTACTCTCTTTATGTATTTATTTTGCCAGTCAAGCTTTGCTTCAGTCAGCTGACTTTAAACACTTCTTTCCATCTTTCCAATCAACACAATCAATAATGTCAGACTGTCACTTATCATTTGGAAGCTGATGGCGGCCAATAGAAAGCAACACATGGATACTTGCTATCCTGACGCAACTACAGGAATGTAGGGAGGGAGGGAGGGAGGCAAGGGGGGAGGAGAGGAGCAGAATGGGAGGAAAGAAGGGAGGAGAGATGGGGAGTGGTGAGGGATATCCCCTCAGACTGACCAGCTACTTGGGTGTTTCACTGTTTTAATAAGGCAGAGTTCAGGCATTTCAAAGAGCTAACCCCTGCCGTCCCACGCAGGGAACTGTTTGACCCCACTCTGATGTAAAAAACCTGCCCCAGCTGGAGAGGAGGGAGGCCGGGCTGAGGCGGCTGCCATGCAAAGCGTCAGGTGGCTTCCAGCGCGCCACTACTCTACTGCCTTAACTCTTAACTTAAAATAAATGAATAAAATAAACACACGGTATTTATGCGGCCAGGCTGCTCTCTTATGGAAAGAATTCTACTTTCCCAACAGCAAGGCGTGTGCAACAAGGACTGTGGGAAACGTGTGTTCCAACAACAGGAAATTCGTAATGTTTCCTCTGTTGGAGCGAGGACGTTCGCGTTTCCAAGTCCGCTGCTCTGACAGACGCACAGACATTTACACACGTGAATGTTTGCCACACTGTCGCCACGGTGAGTTTTAATATATCAATGCAAAACCTTTTCCTAATGGGGGAAAGTCGCTGAGGAGTAACACAACTGCAACCGCAGCGCGCAACTTGTGCGCAAAAGTACTGAATGCGCCTCTGAGCGCACAGTCACACATAACCCTAGTTTGACAGCTCATACTCCTCTGCGCTCAGTTTATTTCAGTTTACTGTGATTGTGAGGCGGCTCCACTTAGAATAAATAAAATGCAAACTCTGCAACAGGTGCTCTGGTGAGGTTATGGTTTCAGGCGCCGTAAAATAGACAGAAAGCTCACAGCAGCTGCGGGTTACCCCCAAATTTAAAGCACAAAAATGAACAGCCCTCCAGGTTTGACTCACCTTGACAACATCGTCGTTTATGCGCTTGGGGTCCCGGTTCACCAGGTCGATCTCTTTGGTGTGGACGTCCTCCATTGTCTTCTCGTTCAGACTGTCGTTGTCCATGTCTTTATTGTTGGGTTTGTATATGTTCCCTTGCTTTCGGATGAACGGCGAATGCAGAAACTCCTGTCAGGGATCCGGAGGAGGCAGAAAAAGAAGAGAGTGAGGAGGAGGAGGGATAGTGTGCAGTGCGCTGAGAGGGAGAGAGACTGGAGCTGCAAGTTAGCAGCCTGCCCTACAAACAGGGATGGGTTTAAATGAGTTGAAAATGAAGCACCACACCCCTCGAAACAGCCGCAAGGGGTCCTCACCACCCAAACAGAAATCTAATATCCTGACATAAAGTTTATTCAACATGTACCTGTGTCCATGGCAACAGTTTAACGAAATGCGTAAAAGCGCATATTCCAAATATGGAATATGCGCTCTTTTCTCTCTCTTTTCTCCCCCTTTGAATATAAGACGCTACAGCTGAATATGTTTTTGCCATTTCTGAAAAAAATAGATATAAAATATTTGTAATCTAACTTGTGAATAGATGTTCACATTTAACGCAAAAACACGTTGGGTTTCCGTGTCCATCGCTTTGAAAAGTGTGTGCGTAAAGACTCCTTTGGTCTCCTCAGTCCTGCTTGTGAGTCTTTCAAGCACTCTCGTTTATACTTTATACTCACAGCCATATGGCTTCGTTAGTCTGTGCGAAAGAGCGTGCGCGATTCATGACTTAAAATTTCATGTTGGAAAAAGTTGCGGGTTTACTCTCCTCTGCGTTTTTTACGCACGAAAATATAAAGTCCAAATTGATGCGTAAAAAAACGGTTACTGTGTTAATAATGGTCTTAGCAGGTAAACGCTCGCACTCTCATGTTAATGCGCACTGAATGGTTCTTCATATTCCTTCACTTGGTGTGGGAGAAGCGTTCATGACTAAGTGCCAGAAAAGAAAAAGATAACGACTGGAGTTGGAAAAACATCAGAATTCCCTTCATGAATACAAATTATGAGCCAGAATAATCAGCTCATTGATGAGGAAAAAAATCCGTGTCAGCTAAAAGACATTCAACAAAAAATAGTGCCAGCTGTACACGGAGCGCCATACTGTACCTCCTCTGTTTCGTTGTCTCTCAGTCCTCCTGTCATGCTGTTCCTCACGTTTGAACAGATTACCGCGGTCAAACAAGACAAGAAGACAATATAGGAAGCCGTGTGGGAGGCGTGGAGGCAAACCGAGAGGACCGGGGCTCCTCTCGTGGACCTGCAGTGATCTAATTCCTGCCCTTTTCGCTGAACGTGAGAGGAATTTAATGCCAGGGCAGTGAGGGAGACCTCCGGTGTTTCCTCTGGTGCCACAGAGCAGAGCGAACTCTTCACAGCCCGGGAGTCACCTGTGAGCTGAGACAGCAGAGCCAGGGTGTTGTAACTTGCATGGAATTATTTTATCTGGGGATCAAGGCATAGAATAATACCTTTGGCAAGGTGTGGATCCCTACTTGCCATACCTTAGCCTAAGGGAGATCAATTAAAGTGGTTATCATGAATAGAATACATAAATAAACAAATAAAACTAAAATGGGTTTTCAGGACCGACCAGAATTCATTTAGCTGTTTCAGCAAACAGAGTCCTGACTGTCATCAGTTGCTTACTTTATACCAGTCTTTTAAACCTGGATACTGTTGTTTTCAGCTTTACAAGACTGGGAGGCCATGCTGGTCACTCTGGTCTGTTTACATTCTTACTCACCTTGGAGTGACACCAGCTGGCACAATCAACTGTTTTCTGCCAGTAGATATGATAGGTGCAGTTTGTGGGTGTGTTTATGTGTGTGTGATGGGTGCCACCCTTAAACTCTGGAAAGTTGTTTTTCACTTCTTTTAGTGGCTGAAAACATCAATTTTATTTGCTTTTTAATTTAGTACAGAGAAGAAATGTGAACAGAGGTTTTGGTTCATGTTCAGTTTTTGCTTTCAAACAGAACTAAAGTTCACTGTTGTGTTGAGTTTTTATGTATTATGTCAATTTAATCTCTTAGAACTCCTAGGCCAGCTTCTTAAAGATTCAGCTACTATTTACTGATAAGAAACCCTTTACAAGTGCATCATGGGTTGTATCTAATTTATAAGATCACTGTTTTCTGCTGTCAGATTGTGAAAAATCAGTTTGACTTGTTTTTTTCATATTAGGTAATAGTGCAGTTATGAATGTTACTGCAGTAATCAATGCTAATGATTGATTGATTAATTATAGTAATGTGTTAATAAATGTATTAAGGTTGTGGTTGTTTTTATAACATGGAAAGTTTTTCTTAATAATAAGTTACTGATATAGCTGATCCATAAATATCTGGTCAGTGATTCATTAAGAATTAAATAAGTAATAAGTTCAAACTTAGACACTCTTCATACAAGTGGATTTTCAGAAAGCAATACCAAGAGTCCTAAGAATCTTTCATGAAATATTTTGATCTGATCTTCTGTGTCTCGGAATCCATGTGTCACCACACATTCTACTCTTTTCTCAACCATGCACAGTGAGGAGGGCATTAGCCAACACATTTGTGCATGTTATTTCTCTTCTTTTTACAAGTAAATACACCACTACACTACAACTGCTGATGCAGAGCCTTTGTTGTTGCCTTTGTCTGTAACTGTGCTCTGGAAAGGTGCTATAAAAAGAAAATTACTCTTCTATACTTCATTGGGTGTGGTGCTGAACACAGATCTAAATAAACAAATGAGCACCTGCTTCAAACAGATATGCTGCTGCAGCCTCACAGAGGCAGCTACATCAGCAGTTTCTGACCTGGCAGCAAATATTAGCATATTTGGAAACATATCTGTAAGCATATTGTGTCGTATGAGCAATGCTGTTTGTGTAAATGGCTTCTATAATTCAAAATTGATTAAAAACAAAGATGATCATTTGATATCAAACATCAATGGTCCCTACGTGAGCATCATAAGCAGGCATGACTTTGTGTCTGGAGGCTGAGATACAGAAAACACTGTGAAGTGTGAGGCTGCAGAATGCAGAACGGACCAGTGGGAACAGTGAGGTCTTTTCAGTTTATGAATTGACAATCCAAAATATTGAATGTGTCAATCAGAGCAGTGACAGAACTGGTTCTTAAACAGCTGATTCTGTTCCCAGTGCCAGCTGTGTTTTCAGTGTGGAGGACAACACTGGAAAAGCTGTAAAAGCTTAACGTGTGAATGACCTTTCTGACCTTGAAAAACTGATGACGGCTCCTTTAAAACAACTGAAACGTAAAATACGTTCACATTTACATATTACATATTGTAGGGACTGGATTCATTAAAGGCTTATTATGATAGTTAACCGTGGGTAAATTTAGATAATTTACTGACTGACACAAACACAATGCAAACAAAGAGCTGAAACTTCTTTGTGCATGGTAGAAAGCATGTGATTTCTTGTCAGGCGCATATTAACTGACACACAGGATGTGTTGCATCTTTTACAGGTGCTATGTTTAGCTCCATGCATGTCAAGCAGGGAGTGTCTGTATTAACAGCAGTGATATAGCAGTTACACAAAAACAGATCTACTCACCAGTCCACCATTACAGCCTCGTTGTGTTTATACTCGTGCTTTTGAAAACGTATTAGTAACTTTGTAAGAGGAAAGGCTTTTGCAGAAGAGGTATGGGCTAGGTCAAACTACAAGTTGGAAGTGTAGTGTTGGTGACGTTAAAGTCAAGTGACCGTGGTGTAGTTCTTTTACAGCATAACATTAGCTTTTTACTGCTGCTGATTGTATTAAGGCCACAAAAATCTTAGAAGTGGGTTTTATTAGTGAAGATAATCGTGCTGAGGAAAATGTGTAAGTTTCATAAAGTTTTCTATGCCACAGAGTTTATTTTTTGCAGTAATCCAAATCCTTTTTTCTTGAGGGAACAAGAGTGAAGCGAACATCTGGGTTAGCCTTAAAAAAATACGTCATCCCTGCGCCACTATGTTGTTCCTTGAGTGGTACGCTAAGCATTAGGGCGGTCACTAAGTGTAGCTACTGTTCTACCATAGGTAATGGTTGCACTTATAGCAGCACGCCTGGGATATCCGTCTATGGTTGGAGTCAAAGGTCAGGCTTCACATTAAAAACCCTTTACCCTACATTTGTAGCTGAAACACAACAGAAAACATCAGTGCATTCAGATGTGCTTCATATATATATATATATATATATATATATATATATATATGTGTGTGTGTGTGTGTGTGTGTGTGTGTGTGTGTATTTATATATATTTAAAAAATGTCACAATGCTTTGTTTCATCACTGTGGGCTGTGATTGGGTGGTTGCATTAGCGCAAGTATTTTTCAGGCAGATGCAGCAATGCAAGTCAGAGTAACTGATCTTCACAGTGTGCGGCTACATACCAAAAATGTTTTATCTTTTTTCTTTTGGAAATGGGAGTCAGTGACAGTTAATTATTTGGTTCGCGGTTTTGACTCATTTGACCCTCACAGGCAGCAGCACGTCCTCCCCATTTGTGTTCTGTATATAACTACTGATGGTTAAAATGAAGCACTTTTCACACGTGGAGTACTGAGCATCAAAAGAATGCACAGAAATATACAAACCTGCTGGAGGTACAAATATGAAGTGCAGAGAGGTTGGTGGAGTGTAACAGGTAGAAACGTTGTGCAGGCCTGCAGGTCCAACAGCCAAGCCTCAGGTCATGTTCCATCGACCCACAGCTCATCTTTGTATAGGAAAGTGTCTTATGCAATCTCAGCATAGTGATTTATGAGACCTCTCTGGCACTCAGCTGCGTATCCCAACCACTCATCTCTTCTGACAGAAAAAAGAAACCATGTACAGAAAAATTACCTTGAGGAAAAAATGTCTTTATTTTGGTCACATCTGGCTTGTTGAAGTGAAAGAGATTCTATTCAAATTGAGTATATCCAAAGTCCGAGTAAAGCTACATTTAAAAAAATGATTGTGAGAATAACATACAAACAAATAAAAGTATATGTTTTTACCATCAGATGCAGGTCACATTATGATTTATATGACATTTGAAGCATAGCTGGGCTGAGCTGAGGTTGTTTAGTGCTACATGTTATGTTGAGGAGATAAAAAAAGCTTTAGCCACACACCTGTGTGTGTGTCTATTGCACAACAGCTACCTTGAATTTCCTCTGAAAGTTGGCTGGTGACTTGTCATCAGCCCAACATCAGTGAAAGGATTAGAAAAAAAAAGCTCTGACAGAGCTGCTGGAAACAAAACATCACGTCATGCAGTGTCATCTGTTGTGTCAGACGTCGCTCTGCCTCTCTGCTCTAGAAGTTCAGCAGGTTAGCTTGCTAGCTCGCAATACAATGTTGAGTAACAAGTTGGAATTGTCAAAAATGCAAATGTTAGTTAACGCTATAATCACACCTGTTGAGCTCCCATCTTCATGGAAAATCTGAGCTGTAAGAAACATGACTCTAAATATGCATGCTGACGTTGCTCTGTGTCTGCAGAGTGTGCAGCAGTTTGCTAACATGTTAGCCACAACGAGGGGGTAATAAATCAGATGTGTGTGTCTTCCAGCCTGTACTCAAATAAATGAATGCAGCTTTAAATGTTGCTGCACAGATTTACATCCATCACATGAAACATAGACATTAGTTCCAATGATTAAAGACAGAGACAGTACAAGGTATAAGGAAATACAGTATGTGTCTGGTTATGAGAAGTGAGTTTGCACTTGTAAGGACAAAGTTAAAGTGCACAGTGGAAATGCTGAAATCTCACTAGAAAGCACAAACCAGTATAAGATGCGCCTGACACCTGTTACACTGATTCCTTCTCTGTCACCGTCTGAATTTCAGATTGTACAACTCACAGCGAGAGGTGAACTGTGCAGGCTTGTACCTAAAACTCAACTTTATCAAATCCACAGCAAGAAAAGGTAAAAATTATGTCGCTGTTTGATTCTTATTCCTGTAGAAATATTCAAAAACCCAGCCCACTAACTCACAGCACTGCAGCAAACAAAAAACACCTCGAAATGAAATATGCATGTACCAAAGTCTCAGTTCAACTGAGGCTTCAACAGAACGCAGTGCGAGATGTGGCGCGTCTGCAGTGAAGTGAACTACTTTGATGTCAGTGTTTCCCAATCAAGAATTGGTCGTTGCATAAATAATAAATTAGAAAGCCGATCAGTAACACGTGAAAACAGCTCTACCGTAGATCCATATGAAAGCAAATGCTCAGTATTATTGCCAATGCACAGTGAGATCAACACAGCAGATAAAATAATGTGAATGTGCAACAAGCTGCATCTTAGCATCTTAGGCAACTAGCTACTCTGATTCGGGTCATTACATTCAACTTCCAGCTGAAGTTATTGCAATATATACAATATATATATATAAAAAAAGCAGAAATATTACATCTCTTAGCAGGTCAGCAGTAAGTTTGCCCTAACAGTAAAGTTACACTCCTCTACATTGCTGTCTGCCACTAAGTCATGGAATGACAAGAATTTCTTTTGGTCACAATCAGCAAAACAACTCCATTTTGGGTGGCGCACGTGAGCTCTTTATAAAGTCAGTCTCAAACTGTTTGTCATAACAGCTTATGCTCCTATAGCCTGATATAGAGGGTCTATTAACCATTAACATGCACAAGCATCTCTGAGTATTTATTGATTTGCAGGTCAAATGAAATCTAGTTATCTCAGCTCAAACATGGCTAAAATTGGTTAAAGAAAAGTGAAATTTTGTGGCGTCAAGGCTACAAATTACTGTTGTTTTTAATGCTGTGTCCAAACAAGGGCCATATGTAACTCTGTACTTAACCCAGGGGTGTTGTGGCCTTAATCAGAAACTATTTTTAGTTGTTTACAGGATTCGTCAGAACTTTTACATCCGACTTTATAAGAACTCATGTGCATCGTTCCCAATTGTTTTTCACTCCAATCTGCCCCATATTTCTTTCTTTCTTCTTGGGGACCGAGAGGCGTCTGCGTCAGTTCTCGGTGGTTTTAACTTGAATGGAGGACAGGCTCTTTCCTATGCTGTGGAAGAGCGGCATGATGAACATGTCTGTCAGACTCCTCCACACCACCTGGATGGATGGTAAGAGCATCAGGCAGCTCTGGATCACAGGCATCACCAACCTGGAAAGACAAGGTGAAAAAGATGCTAAGAAACAACACTATTACAATACTATTCATTTTCTATATTCAAGAAACTGAGTGGCAGCCAGGTGGACTCGGACCACAATGATGGCTCTACAAGTAAATAAAGAGTAGGTCTTTTCTTTTCTTCATTATAATTCCAGGGGACACATGATTGAATTTATGTGGCATCTTTTTTCAGGATGCTGTGATTACTCTGCTACCTGTTTGCCACCTGTGTTGATACCAGTGTTTCTTAAAAATGTATTAAACATTGTCTTTACAATAATTTGTATATCATTATGTGTATATATATATATATATATATATATATCAATGAAATAAAAAATATGATTGAATGTTTATGTTTTGGGTACATTTGCACTAATTAAAAAAAAAATCCAGTCAGTTTGAAGATTTTATATGATGTTTTGACTCATATTTGGCCTATTTTTCTGTAACAATGCTGTAAATTCATTTCTGATATTTGTGTTATCTTATCAGTAACTGTTACTGTCTTGTCTGTAATGTGGTTCTTATAAAGGTTCTTTAAGGAACTGCATCCTATTGCTGCGTTCCTGCTGATTGTTCCTTTCTCTCCAGTGTGAGGGTGTTCTGTGAAAGCTGCGTCCTCTTTTGAAGCAGCAAGCCCGTCCCCTCCTCTGTGAGATCTCGCTTCCTGACATTCCAGATGTATTGACCAGCTCAGTGTCCTCCTCACTCAGTCCTCTATTGATGAATACCTGAGGTGGCTTCTTCCGTCATAACACTGAGGTGGAGCTCGAGCTTGCGACCTCATCAAGGTGAAAGGTCATGCAAAAGTAACTCAGCACTGCTCCATCTGCATCTGAAGAATGTCCCACTCTGGTCTGAAAATAGGCTTCAATTGCTACTAGAATGCCAGTGATCTGGCAAAGGGCATGGGGTGTTTTTCCACGACTTTTTTTTTTTTTTTTTCCACTACACAACCCCCACATCCAACTTTCCATAGAGTGCTTCCCTCTGTGCCATAAAATGTTGTTTCATCAACCTTTAATAAATGGACTCTTTGGGAACCTACTGTATGTGCACGTTTTGCATGAAGCCTGGAAGCACCTGGTTCAACTCACAGCAAATGCATTTAGCTGACATAAGCGTGACCTAACTATCCAAATATAAGTATAAAAACAAAAGGCTGACAAAATATTTCAGTGTTACGCTACATGTGACGTAAACCGTAAAAATAACTCTTAAGAGCCACATTAAGTCTGCTGTGGCCCCTGATGTTCCTGTAATGTTCCCACAGGCATTTTAACTGTGTCTTTGTTGCTCCAAACAGGGTTTTTACTTGATATGATCATACTTTAATGGTTGTTTTTTATTTTTATTTTAATTTTTTTACCAAATTTTATATCAATATAATACTTTATACGCCTACTGGAAGTTATAATGTGCAGTCAGTATTAGTTACAAGAGGATTTTTTAAATACTTTTTCCAGCACTTTATATCTTTTAGTGTCACTAAAATACTCCTACTATAATATCTCTATTGCATTTTATAATCTCTTGAATTTTAATGATTCTTTTTCACATTTTTGTCATTTTTTTTGTCTCATGACATCACTGTAACGCTCCTATAGCCATCTAATGTGATACTCGGATGCTGTCACATAACATGTTCAGGTGCCACTTCCCGTCAGATAAGCCAGGCTTCAAACAGCACCGGACAGAGACCTGCAGGTTGAGAGGAACCTCTTCCTACCAGATGTGGATGCAGCTGAGCACCCCGAAGACCAGTCCGAGGACGAAGGCCAGGGGCACGGCCAGCAGCGTGGTCAGCAGGCGGTAAAAGATGAATTTGACCAGCTCGAACGCGGCGTGGCTTCCGATCCACACTGAGTCGAAGCTGTGTGTGGAGATGGGCTCCGCGATGACATCTTCAAAACCGACCTGTGAGATCACACAGGAATAGAGAGGGCAAATTACGCTTAAAAAAAAAAAATCATTAAGCACACATGAAACACTGGCAGGAAGGTGTCTGGAGATGAAGGGTTGACGCGCAGGCAGCCACTTCCAGGTATTCAAGCCTCAGATTTCCAATCTTGAGAGTTCATGACATGAAAACAACGAGGTTACACCGACTGTAAGGGCTGATAATTCATCTTGGCAGTCGCTAACTTGTGAAGTTTCACTTTCAATGGGTCATTCCGCACAATGCAACATACTTTACCTTCAAGTGCGCGTTGATATCGTGCGGATCTCGGTCCGGCGCCGCCGTGTACTCTTTCCCCTTCTTCGACAGAATGGGCTCTATCGACCTGTTGAACTCATCTTCGTCCATAATTATGCTGGTGTCCGATTTCTCCTTCTCCAGACCCATGTCGTCCGGTCAGAGGGGCAGACGATGCTGGGAGAGCAGCTGGTGACGGTGCGCTCTGCGCTGTGCGCCGGACTGAGCGCCACCCCGCCCCGTATGGAAAGCAGCGCAGCGTGGGGCTGAGGAGACACAACAAGCTCTAAGTCACTTCCCCACACCATTTCAAGAGTCCAGTGATGACTGACACTACTGTGCAGCGCGCTGGACCCCAGTCATGAACCACGGAGAATCATGAGTCCTCAGGGTTAAATGCCAGTTGACTACACCAGCCCTCTGCAGCCATGTGATGAAGTGTGATTAGTGCAGTGATAAGAACCTGCAGGAGACTCTTCTGTTTATAACTCAAAGATAATCTTTTGGAGAAGTTGGTGCATTCTTTGTCTCACATAAATAGTGATGTTTTGGAAAATGTCACCACCTGTACATTTGATTCATGGTGCAGAAAATATCAGTCAAAAATTGCCCCCCTCAGGCCTTGTGTTTTGGAAAGAAAGAGCCATGTGTTTATTTCCACAACACTTTGTAGCTATAAAAGTCTGGTTATCATTGTTGCCATAACTGAACACACTGTTCTACCTGCTGAGTTGATTTACCACAATTTTTCTTTCTGTTTGTGGCTGTGTGGATTTATTGCACTCTGGCTGCTTCATGCTTCATGCTCTGAACACACCAACCCGCCAACATTGTTAGAATAACTGCAGGTCTTCAGATGTCTAAAGAGGAACCTGAACAGGAAAACATTTTCACTCAGGCACCTGGTGTTTTCATCTCTGAGGACAGAGGTTTGACCTGACCCCCACGAACCCTCAGCAACATATATGTTTTTGACGTTAATCATTATTATTGTATAGTAATTAAGACTGTTTGGTTATGAAATCACAGTCTATGTATATGTTTTCATGTGTGTGGTGGTGGTGGTCAGCTTAGTAAACATGTGATTACAGGGGTCAGGTTTTCTGTGTGTGATGAATTCTACCTCATTGTGGCAGTGTATTTACTGTATATGCATGTGAATGTAGGCCTGTGTGTGTATACAATGTGTGTGTATACATGACATCACATTCTTTACAGGCTCAGACACTAGTCTCCAAACAACCTGTAAGTCATTTGTCCAAGAGGCCAGTGTCTTTTACATAATGTCAAAATGTTTTTGTCACATAAGACTGTATCAAAAGTGTCCCGACTTGCAACCTGTATTTACAGGAAGTACATTATAGGAGTAAAAGAGAGGAGCATTTTCTATTGGACAAAAGTAAGTAACCTCTCAAGGCATTTTGGGAGATTAATCAGTGCTGTGAGAAAAGAGAGGGGGTGAAAACTGCACATATTTAGCTTTATGCAACTAGGACTAAATTCTCAGGGAAACTCCAAAATGATTTACCAAAAACCAAAAGAAAAAAAACAAAACAAAACATTTGGTTCTGGGTCCCAACCAGCCGGCAGTCTGCAGCCTCTCTATGTTGAGCCTCCTCCACAGAGACATGCAGGTTTAGGTTAGTGGGTGACTCTAAATTGTCTGTAGCTGTGAATTTGAGTGTGACTGGTTTTATCTCTATATGTCAGCCCTGTGATAGACTGGCGACTTGTATTGCGTGTTAACCCCGCCCTCACCCAGTGTCAGCTGGGATTGGTTTAGGTTGAGCTCAACTGGTAAAATGTAAATTTTACCACCAGAGCACCTGCGTCTTTTCAAAATATTTGTCTCACTAAAAAGACCATCCTAACTAAAGTCCTGCACTTTGCATATCCGGTTTGTTAATGCAGCAGGTCCAGCATCCTGCCTATTGACGGGCGACCTGTAAACAACACGCTCTTTTGTTTAGACACCAGGGACTGGAAATAACACGCCGAGGCAATAAAACGTGGGCCACAACAGTGAGTGACAGCAAAGCAGAAACACAGCAGGCAGAACAGAGGGATACTGAGCATTCAGAGCAATCAGAGTGATCCCTGGCCCTGAGCGAGGCAACAATACCACACCACAATCCTCCTGGATTAACACACACTGGGCGATTCTGACAGACAAGCATTCACCGGGGGGTGGGGTGGGGGAGGGAAGTGGCGGTCTGAGGGTGAGTCTGGGTGGGAGGACAGTGTTGACATGAGAGTACGTGAGCGTGTGAAAGAGAGCAGCAGAGGAAGTTGTTGCGTTTGGTTTGTGTGACAGTTTGGATACCACTGATGTGATGAGAGCAGCAGCAGCAGAGCCTCATACAGATGCCGATGTTTGGTCGCTCACTCTGTCCAAAACTTTTTCAGGAACAAGATATTCTATCAAGTATTGGCCAATATTGCTTTGACATTTGAATGACATTTTCCATGTCCATGGTCCCAAGAGGATGTGTTGGAAAGTTTGGTTGGATCTCTTTCTTTTCTTTTTGATGTTCCCCAAACATTTTCCCCCAATACGCCAATGATACTGAATGATACTGAGCACATTTCTCTTGCTCTCTTTCTATTTTGGTCTCAATCTCAGGCCAAAATATCAATTTTGCACAAAAGATTCTTTAAATTCCAAGTAGGAGTTTTGCAGAGCGTCCCAACAGTACGAACCACTGGCATCAACAACCAAACGTTTTTTCCTCTGGTCTTCTTCTGTCTGAGGACAAGATTTAATCTCACTGCCAAGGTTTTAAGAATCACAAAATTATCAGTATGCTATTTGTTGGAACACTTCCATATCAGGTGTGCTGAAAATTGCAGCTCTTAACACATCCCTAACAAGACTTAACACTTTGCTGCTCTTTGTCTACCTACTTCCTACATTATAATTTAATACAATACAGTAAAATCTCTGTTATTCTCTCTTTACTCTCTAACAGTCACCTGAAATGTGTTATAAACTTGTGGATATCACAATGATGCTATTTGTTGCAGGGCTATTTGGACTTGTTTACATGAAGTTTCACAGGCGTTGTTGTGTTTTGTGTCAACCTCACATTTTTGAGGTACTTCAATGAATCATCAGATTATAAAACAATAACACTCCTTAGTACAAAACTGGTCTATTGAAAGTGTTTCATAGCGTCCAGCTGAGTACGAGTGAGGTGACCTGACGCTGAAGTCGTCAGTTAAAACCACAGAGCTGTGATAAAATGCTCTTTGCATGTTATAATGAGAGACATTCACACACGTACATACACACATCACACTCAGAAGAATTTACATTTATCATTTGTCAGTAAATGGGCTGGGACCACACTGGACTTCAGCGGTTTAGAGTTAGCACATCAGAGTCTGGCCTGTCAGCTGCTCTTTAATCCTGAGGCTCTGCAGCTGCAGAATAACATGCATCATATTGGGATCTGAGGGATTTCACTCATTAATGTCTGTCCAACACAGAGTCTACTGTCTGAATAATGTTTGAACAAGCCAAAGATTCATGAAAACCAATAATATTGCATCAGTATTTTCCAATTGATCAATCATGTTGGTGATATATATACAGTGGAAGGTAAAACCATTATAGTATCATTACCTATTACTACTACTATACACTTGTGGATGTGTTGTGTCACTTTTGAATGAGTTTAACTGTCATGGGCCAAATGACCATCTCATTTATTCCTTACTGCAAGCAAGCTTCATGGACCTCCTCCTCCTCCTCCTCCTCCTTCTCCCCCTCCTCCTCCTCCTCCTCATTGTGTTCTTGTAACTTGCAAGTGAGCTTTTAGTGTTGTCATCCTTTCAGATGTACACACAGCCATGCAAGAATGCAGAATGACCTATGCAAATCACTGGACCATAAAGAACCACTATTATCCATACTTGAGTCAGATATTGATGGATCTTGGCTGATGTTCAAACATGGAAATTCTTTCATAAAGTTTTCATTTGATTCGAAGAGTCAACTGGACAGTAAGGAGGCTGTACTAAGCAGTGAGACCTTGTGGGTCAAGTTCGAGTAAACCCAAGCTCAAGTAAACTTGAACTAGACCTTGAGAGGTTGAGATAAGTAAACAAAGGTTCCGTTGACTTTATGAGCTGGTTTGCTTGCCGACAAGATAAAGGAGGCTAATATCAGGTATGATGTCCTGTCCTTATCTCCCTCCCTTATCTCTTGACCGCTGAATGGAAAAGCAACATCTGCCGCTCTGTTCCTTTATTTTCCTACAATTTTCACAAAGAACAATCTTGAATTCATGCAAAAGGCATCAACAAATTCTTTATACAAAGAATAGTCCGATAAACCACTTCACTTTTTTCCTTTGTTTTATTTTTAGTAAAAGGCACATGTGCTAGTGTCGGTGTGCAGGTGTTGACTGTTGATGCAGCTTCTGCAGGCGTCACCAGCTGACCTTCCTCTGCCCCGCGAGCCCCTCGATCCTGCAGGTTAATATTTGATTAATTCACCAAACAGCCACATTCCAGGACGTTCCGACCCGGCATTCCCTCGAGGACCCACGTCCTGATGTGGAAAACGGCGTGGAAGGCTTCCTCTGACTTCATGAGGGATAAATGTGTATTTGTCCAGGAGTTTCCAGGGGGAACAATGATATCAGTACACCCGCAGAGCACTGGGATTTCCTGTTACACCCAAAGGACCCTCAGCTCTGTGGTTTAAAACATACTTCACCTTAAGGACACTGAGGGGAAAGGTACGTGTGTGTGTGTGTGTGTGTGTGTGTGTGAGTGAATACTGTGTGTGCTTGTGTGCAGGTGTGTGTGCTATAAGTGAGTTAAAAGGAAATAACCAAACTTTCTTTCACTATGTCTCAGAACATGTTTTTTCTTTAGAACTCTGAAATGTAATAACAGTGTTCTGACTCAATCTCTGATTCCATCACACAATAGTTTCAAAGGAATAAAATTAAACAGAAAATAAAACAGAAAGGTAGAACAGAATAGAGTAGAAATGATTCCACCACAGAAGACAGCAGATCACATCTATAACCTGCTTATCTACAACACATTTTTAATCTTATCTAAAGTTAAAGATGGAAATCATTATTATGTGTTGATTTATCGCAGATATCGCAAATCAACTCAAATCACTAAAATATCTGCGTCGTGATAATTTTGTTTGCAATAAATCATGGATTTGGCTCAGATTTGAGCCAAACCAGAAAAGCTGGATGTGAAGAACGAGGGATAAATCAGACCCAGAGCGTTGTGTATGTAAACCCCAAAAGAATTTCCACCTCTGTGAAAAGCAAGTCAGTTCAGATTTATGTAACTGAGCAGATTAAGGTTGCAAATACAGATAAAAACGGAGCTCAAGTGAAAGTCTGTGTATAAATGCAAGTGTGTGTGCATGTCTATATTTGTGTAAGTGTGGTATATGTGTTCGGCACTATATTTATCTTTATCTTCAGAGTGTGGATGAGGTTGTCTGTTTGATGTGAACTCTGCCATGATTCTGTTTGTGCACGCCTGCAGAACAGTACACGTTGCAGCCTCCTCTGGACAGGCGTGTCTGTTCCGGAGACCCAGAAGCTTCTGACTGTCCTGTACCTTCTTGGTCAAAGGCGATAACCTGCAGCCACCGTGGCTCTCTCAGGTTTAATGAACCAGATCAGCCCCTAAAATGCTTTTGTTTTTTTGGGCAAGGGGAGGTGGGGTGAACCAGCTGGGAGTCTGGCATATCCAACAGCCATTTTCTCTCTGATGCTGCCGTCTTTGTGAGTGACTCATTCAAAATTCCTTCCAGTAATAATGGATATTGCTTTCTGGCACAGAGCAGTTGGTAAAGACCTAGGTCTGTTAAATAAAGGAAATGACCAATGCTAAATTAAACCAAGGCTGTGAATGCGTCAGTTACAGCCACAGAGATGTGTTTTCACATTAAAATGGAATCAGGGACTTCCTGGGAAATATACAGAGGAAATAATACAGCTGTGATAAATGAAATGAAAGCACACATTTGTGCAAACTGTACACATATGCATAAATAAACTGGAATAACATGCCCAGGCCTGTAATGACATGCAGTATGAGGTTGGTTTCTGACTGTTGAAGAAAGCAAGTGATCAGTTTTCACCTTCTCCCGTTTTTCCTGACAAAGTGAGAAGCAATAACTAAAGTCGTAAATCTGTTGAGCTGACTGTCTTCATTGAGACCAAGGTTACTGTCCACAGCATCACTGTTTACAGCCACAGATGCACTGAGGCCACGCCCATCATCACCCCCGGCAGGCTGATGTGAGAAAGGAGACGCTGAGCTTCCATCAGAGATAAACACTGAATGTGCAGGAAAATAACTGTGAGGGTGAGAAGAACTGATAAGGGAGGGAAAGAATCCTAACATATCTTTGTGAAGTATGTACATTGCTGATATTTTGTGATATTTTAATAAAAAAAAAACACAATGGCATCATAATAGGAGATAAGTATTGATCAGTAGCAGTAACTCTCCGCTTCATCATATGCTGACAGTTCTTCTGAAAACATACATTCTGGGCATAGACTGAATGGACTGTGGACTCTATATACTACATCACCAATCTCCTGGAACCTAGAGGGTAACAGTGGGTTGTAATAACCTGCTTGCACAGACAACGTACGGGCTCATTCTTGGCAGGAGGACAGTCTTTTTTGTGGTGCAAGCACAAACATTATGCAGCATATGAGATATATTGTGAATCCATAATATTTCATAACACATAATGCAACACTGCTGTGGGTTCATGTTGAAATGTGACTGAGCTGCTTAATAAAATCCAGACACTGTCACCAGCAAGAACAAGAACAGTTTACCAAGCTTCAGACAGTTTCACTCATAAAATGGAAAGATTTCAAATGACTTAAATAATTAAACTCATATAGTTCATATAGCTATACTTCTGCAGCTAGACAGCTGCAGAGTGATGCAAAACATATTTTTGCTTAATTTTACATAGACATTTATCAGGAATAAAAATTGCCTTTCAGATGCTTGTAAATTTTCTCTACTAGTGCATTCTATGATTACATGGGTTTTAGAGAGATAAAGGGAATAAGGTAGAAAAACTCAGGCAAACTTCAGCCTATTTAGAGGCTCCAGTGAGTACAAAGCTGCCTATATACAGTATCAGAAATAGAAATACGTGTGGTAGCGTTGTCTCTTCACCTCTCCTCCGGTTCAGCCCTCAGATGTGGTGGATGGATGGAGAGATGAGAGGGGGAGGGAGGAATGCCCTGACAGGCCCCAGCATACTGAGGCACTGACTGTCACATTTGTTCTAAGCGGTGGAAAAAATTTCACAACAAGCCCGAAAGCCCCTCAAACCATTTTCCAAAATAGCCCGGATCAGTCTCGTAAAGTGTTGGACGCCATCTGTGAAGTGTGTCAGTGTCACCTGTCACTCTGTGCTGCATCAGCCTGTGACTGCTATACGGTCACTGATAGGACAGGCTTCCTCTGGCATATGACCTCAATTCAAACGTCTGTGCAATATGAACAAACTTTGTAGAATGGATTATGACTTGAACACAGCCTGCCTTGTTTTCCTTTAGAAATGACTCATGGCACAATTCACTCTGAGGTGTCTGGATACAAAATGTTTTGGGTGAAAGGGAAGCAAAGAACACCACAACATGAAGCAATGTTTACTTTAAAGCAGTCTGAGAGGTCCAGAGAGAGTCCAAAAAATTGACAAAGTAAATGTCATGTTATGTTATTCTTCACCTTTACCTCATCTGCTATCTTTGCGCATTGAGACACATTGTTATGTATCGTCCTTTATGCACCAGACAGAAGCTGATGTACTTCAGAGAGGTCAGAGGTGACAGAGGAGCACCACCTGGAGCGGGTTCAAGGGAACTTGGAGAAAGATAAAACTGGAATTACTGCCTTGTGGTTGTATGCCTCCGCCACACAAAGTGGTTTCAGGTTACAGAATCATATAAAATATTAACATTTGTGTCAGACTTGGTCATAATTTTTGTGTGAAGTCAAGTTGAGTAATGGTGAAAAAGTGTTTTGAACAGTCACACTGACCTTGACCTTTGACCTTTGACCACCAAAATCTAATCGATTTGTAAATGAGTCCAAGTGAACATTTGCACAAAATTTTAAGAAATGCCCTCAAGGTGTTACTGAGATACCGTTTTCAAAGGCCCAAAAATGTGTTTTGTGAGGTTGCTGTGACCTTGAACTTTGACCTTTGACCATTAAAATCCAAACAGTTCATCCTTGAGTCCAAGTGAATGTTTGTGCCAAATGTGAAGGGATCCCCTTGAAGAGTTCCATAGATCCTGTGTTCACAAGGCCAAAATTGTGTTTCGTGAGGTACTGTGACTTTGACCTTTGACCTTTGACCACCAAAACCTAATCAGGTCATCCTGGAGTCCAGGTGAACGTTTGTGCCAAACTTGAAGAAATTCCCTTAAGGCATTAGTACATACGTATGGACAACCTGAAAACGTAATGGCTCCGGCTCTGGCTGTCACCTGCATGGAGGCATGAAAAAAAACAGTGGGGATCAAACCAGAGAGGATGGACATCACTGGAATATTGGTCTGACTTCCTTTACCAAAATGAATAATTTAATTACAGCTATGAACCTGAAAATATCCCCACATTTTCACATCTCTTTACTGGTGTCTGTTACTGTTCCTCTTATCAAGCATTTCATATTCTCCAAGTCATGACCATAAGTTCTGACCTAAATTTAAACAACACAAGTTTCAATTGTAGTTCTCCGGGGGCTGACTGTGAGATTATTAATACTGTCAAAAGTTCACTTTTAAATTAACCATACAAAGCATTATTTATGTATCCCTGCAGCATTACCTCCCGGTATCAGCCTCTGCCTCATGCTCATGAGATCTCGAGGTGACGACGTTTCATGTTGTTTTGTAGGAAGTGAGCAGGCACCATCTGCTGCTGCCATTACGAGTGCAAAACAAACACTGTAAAAACTGATGGGAGCAGTTTTCTGTTGCATTAGTCTTAATAAACCTGCATGTGTGTACCTGTCACACAGGCAGTGAGCATGGAGCTGGATGAAACCTGCTGCCCTGCTGCCGTCAGGGTGAGCGGTTTGTTCGTGGTTGTATTGTTCATCAACCTCAGGCCTTGATCATGTGTCTCTCATGTGTTCAAATGAATTCTGTTGCAAAAGTTTATAGGCGGGGCTTGTGAGGTTTAGGAAAGTTTCACACTTTTTGAACCAAGGCCTGAGATTCTGGGATGTTTGTTGCAGCTGTTGTTGAATCTGAGTGCAGCCCAGAAAAGTCTCTGCTCCACCTCAGAGCATCAGTTTGAGGTTTACTTCTAGAGAGGTCGTTTCGTTGTGTCACTATAAAAAAAATCATAATGCAGCAATAATACAATGAGTGTCTTCCATATTTAACAAAAGTTATGTGTTTTATGAATGTGTGGTAAATTGCATACAGTGTTGCCTCAGGTGGATGTTGCACCCTTGATCTATAATTCAGATGGACTCGCGTGAAAACAAAACCCTCTCAAAAGACTGAGGAATCAAACCTGCATGCAATCAGGACTATTTGGACCAAGTATGAAAATGTTGTAAATCTTATTCCACAGTACATACTGTAGATAGCAGAGTGGGGCAGTGCTGCTGTGTTTGGCTTAAAAACCTGAAGCCAGTCGAATCAAACTGTCCCCTGCTTCACATTTTCCAGTCTGATGTTGTTTTAGGCCGTTTCTGACTCATTCTGTCTCAGAAACATGTATAGCAGCAAGAAACTATCATAGCACTGTAGCAACAGGAGATAGCTGGGAAGCTACACCTGATCAGGTTTAAAGCAAGAAGCTCTAAGTAAAAAGCTAACATTACACCATGGCTTCACCATGACTTCAACGTCAACAATAAACTTCCAATTAGTTTGATTTAGCTCTGACCTCTTCTACAAAAGCCTTTCCTCTTCCAAAGTTAGGAACTCTAATGGTGTGAGTATAAACACAACGAGGCTGTAAAGGTGGACTGGTGAGCAGATTGGTTTTCATGTTCAGCATGATGACATTTATCGTCCCCAACAAACTCTGTTATTCTCATTTAGCCACTTGTTAGCATTTTAAGACATGTAGGAGCTTAAAGAAACCAACAAAAAAAACCCCCAAAACTTGAATATTCAAAACTAAAATCTGCAGCAGACCATTTGGGAATATTAAACATCCCCTTTAGCTAAAGTGGGGTCTTTCAGGGGGACCTCGATGAACAGAGGTAAAATATGGACCAGTTTAAGAGAAAAAAATCCTGAAATGTTTTTTTATTTTCTAAGCGTTAGGGACTGTAATTCTGCTGCCGATGCAGTTGAGGAACTGTAGCTGATTAAGAGTTAATTTCTCTCTAAAGGCCTGCACTCTGACACCTTATACATTGTTGTACATTCACACTATTGTGTGGTGCTGTGAATGCAACCATCTACCAAAGCGCACTATAGAAAAGTCAGCATTGTTGCTTTGATCACAGAGGAAACTATTGTTGCCAGGAAAACACTTGAATGGCTTTTGATCACATTTCAGTTTGCCACCCTTTAGCTGGGAGCATTACCCATGAAACTGACTCTTGTGTCATCACACTAAAGGGTTAATAACTCCTGATGTGAAGCAGGAGAAGTGCGTGCACTTGTCACTGCTTTTTCTCCTTCGCTGAAATACAAACACTCAGACCCCAGGGGGAAAATAATCACTCATGTCATTAGTTGTATGGGTTATTATGCGCTTATTTAGCAAAACTACAAAGTCACTAATGCAGAGAAGAGAAAATAGCAACAACATCATTTGGGCTGCATTCCCTCTAATCTTTCTGGTAACACCCTGTCATCCCAGGACTGATAGACATTTCATGCCTTGTGCCAAAGGGATGTAATTTCCTCTCATGGATGGCAGACAAAGAATTACTCTCTTAAGTGATGAGTCTTGGCTCCAACCAGGTGGAAGACTGATGTTTTTCTCCCTCCTTGTAAGTGATTTTGTGGCTGCGGATCACAGTGACGTGGAGGATGACAGCACTGGAAGGTATGCAGAGCAGCTGTTGGGTCATGCACAGTAACACACTGGTACAGTGTTTCTAGTGTTGAGTCAGCCTGTGATGAGCTGACAGATCCACTGAACAATTGGAAATCTTTTTTTTTTTTTTTTGCTGTTTTGTAGAAAAGCATTCAGGCATGAAAACAAGTTAGAGGTCACTTAGGATCCAGGAAAAAGGACATATTGACACATTTGGTGTTATTAGATAACCGAGAACATTTTAAAAGATGTGCTCAAAGGTTTCAGGAGATGTAAAACCAAAATGAAAACAGCATCTTTGGCCTTAAGGCAGCATTGGTGGAGGAGAAATATTTTAATCCCTGTTCAGGTAGAAACACCACAGTGAAAAAGTAAAAAGTACATTGCAATCAGGTCTGTACTAATAGTAAGTAAAGGCAAAGAAGTATCCAATCAATCAACCAAGTCAGTTTACATTTATATTCACTTATTTAGTAGACGCTTTTATCTAAAGAGACTTACAAGGGAAGGACATCACTAAAGCTTCAGTGCAGGAGACCTTGGTGTGAGTCCTAAACACTACATCTATCCAATAAGTGCAAGGAGATCAAGTAAGGAGCTGCACCAGAAGTGCACTGTAAGAGTTTGTTAGAGATGTTAGGAGCAGATGAGTCTTCAAGAGATTCTTGAAGACAGGGAGGGACACCCCTGCTCCGATAGCATTCGGTAGCTTGTTCCACCTTTTTCGACAAGAAAAGTCTGGACTGAGATTGTCTTGCGTGCAGGGTTGGAAATGCGGGATGACATTCCTTGGAGGAACACAGTGGCCATGAGGAAGCTTAAGGCTGTATGTCAAGTAAATGAGTGCACAGCCAGAAGTCACTCTGAAGGCAGCAGCGGTGACTTGAATTTAGTTCAAGTACCCACAGGTAGCAAGTGGATTGAAGACCAGATGGGCTGCTGCATTCTGGACCATCTGTAAGGGTTTCACTAAGCATAAAGGGAGGCCTGAGGGAAATGCAGTTGAAAGCGCTTTACAAGTGATTGACAAAACATTAGGATGTTGACAATAAAAAATAAAATTGTGAAGTACTAGATAAACGTAAAAATTCAAAATAACTTGCTGTTCATGAGTATCAAGTTGAATTTATAAGCCATGAAAAACACCATTGCTCAATACTATTCGTTTTGCAGATACAGCCTCACTGACCACTATGGTGGCTAATGTTAGTGATTGTTAGTGAACTTTATATAAGTAATGCTGGATCAGGAGATGCACCATCCAAGCCCAGACACTGCCCACTCAGTTAACGTACAGTACTTCCCAGTTCTTTGAGAGAGTGTTGAGAATCTTGATCACCTCGACTCTTATCAGATAATCTCAGTTTTCCAGTTCTGATCCAACTTGTTTAGTAGTGGAACAGCCACCATGCCTCCAACTGACTTCAACCTTTGTGCAAATTAAGTCAGAGGTGAAACAGTTATGAAATCATTCACTGGTGCGGCTGTTCATTTTCACAATACCAGGGACTTACATGGTGCCAAGTTTCTTCACTCTTCCTACATTTCACTTGTTATTTATCCTGCTGTTGCCAAACGACTCACTGCACAAGCTCCTCTAGCCTTAGCGTGTCCTTTTGTGGAACAAAAGTTCTCCTTTGTACATGAATTAAAACATTTGGTGTGGCGTGTTCATTCAAGACACCACACGGCCTCACGGCTGGAAATAAACTGGTTGTAGGTGAAGCAAAACTAACAGTAAAACCTTTGTTAAAAACATTCATTACCTATGTCTCTCTGTTTAGCCAAGTGGTTCCCAAATACTGGGCAGTGAATGGTACAAAAGAATATCGATATTTATCAAGTATTATCAAAGATTCCAAAGTCATCAGCCGATCATTGATATATTTAAACATAAACTGAAATTTCATTTTAGCCAACCTAAGATGTGTTTTTTAGGTGTAATTTGGAAAATTTGATGATTTTCTAGTGAAAAAGATGCAGATGCACAGGGCCACTGAAGTGTAATAATGGGGCTGAAGCTTGTCTATGTTCTTTCTGGGCACATACATATGCAGCTTGAATAAAGGGCAAAAGAAAATCAGGTAATGTCAAATCTATACATAATACATAGCAGTATGGTATATGGTTATGTGTGATGGTTTTCTAGGAATAAGGATTATGAGCCGTCGCTCAGGAGGTTCCTGCTTCTTCCAACCATAATGTCTTACTCATGCTTTCAACCCTGAGACAAATATGGGCTGGGCTTGACACACCCTGCTGCTCCATGAGAATCAGCACATCCTCCTCAAAACATACACACACATACACACACATCTGCACCAGCCCACATTTCCCAAACCACAGCAGCTCTGACTGGAGGCTCTGAATAACTGCTTAAAGATGTCTGCTTTTTTTTCTTTCTTTTTTTAGCCCTGTATACTCCATCAACCTCCATCATGCGGAGGAATGCGAGGGCTCGGCTTTTAGTTGGCGAAAACAAGATTTCGTGAAACTATGTAACGACCAAATAGCGATACCAAACACATCACAATAATTTTCATGACAGATGTGTTGTCATTCTGCTCGTTTATGCATGGCGTGTGGTTGTTTACGATGCAATAGCCATGACAGAATTTCATGGCACAACAAAAACAAGAAGAGCAAAGAACAGACTTGCTTTCAGTACAAAATTTCCCTCCATTGATACAGCACTGCTCAGAGTCATAGCTGGAGGCCATTCGAAGACGCATTTGCTGAAAGATGGAAAACCTCCTGGACAGGTGTATCCCTTACACTAACAGAGAAAGAGATTCGCACCTATGGGCAATTTAGAATTTCCATTCCACTTGACCTGCATGTGTTTTGACTGTGGGCGAACCCACAAAGACACAGGCATAACATAAATACTGAAATATGCACAAACAAGTTACAGGGTCACTTCACCCAAATTACAAAATACAAAATTTAATCTTGTAATTTGATTTCTTGGCTTCATTTGTCCTATTTTGGAGATTTCTGCTGCAGCAAGCCACATTAAGTCAGTGTTTTAAAGGGGCTATTTGTACGTTTTATTTGCTTCTGAACTTTGCTGGTGTGTTTCCAGGAGTGCATGGTGGTGATTCTCGCTTGACAAGAGCTTTGGCCATTGTTATGCTTACAAGACAAGAGGTTATAATACGTCCTCTGAACAGCGCCACAGCTTCTGGGCAGATTGGAGGTTACAGTGAGTTGTTATCAGAAAGTGACAAGATGTGCCCGGGGTAGCTGGTTAGCATACTAACTTCAATAGAGGAAAAGATTTGATAGAAACAAGAATTAACATGGTGGGTAACGGAGTGTTTGATGCTGAACTTACATTTCATGTTTCTAGGTGAACAGCTGTTATGTAGGAATAGTCTTACATTAGCTCCTTTAAAGCTTGATCAATTTTATTGTCAGACAAGAACACTCATATTAGACTAGTCTACAACATTTTATATATTTCCCCATCTTCTACATTATCTGTGTCTGCAACTACTTCATTATTGAAGTTAGAACTAGTCTGTGCTTATAGCAAATAGAATATGGTTAAGCTGAGGCAACAAGACCATGGTTTTAAAGGCTGATTACAGCTCAATGGTAGCATAATGGGTTCATTATTTCCTCCATAAATTATGAGGTGAACCATTGTCCAATATGGATGTAATTCAAGGAATACTGGGCTGGCTTGTTAAATGTGAAATAAAGAGCCAGTTTGTTATGCACTGATTTTGCAGCCTTGCTAGAGAATGAAATTACTGGAGAAAAATCAACAGAGGAAAATAATCAAAAATGTATGTGCTGGCCTGGATTTATGAATTAGCTCTAAACACATGGGGTGTCATACTGTATGAAATTATCTTTCAGGTTAGATATGCACCTGGGTAGGAGTTTGAGATCATTGAGTTAAAAGGATAAAGCTGCAGAAAAAAAACAAAAAACTTTCCTGCTGATTTTGCAAGCAACGCCATCGTCAACATAAGAAATGTATTGACTTACTGGTTATTTCTGCTGCCATTGTGACAGCCATTGGTGGGGATAAGTGTCTGACTGGATGATGATGATGATGCCTCTGAAACACCTTTCCAAATGCTGACTGCCTGTCTTTGTAAGCAGCATCTCTCTCATGCAGATACAAAGTGATGCACACTTAACACATCTTATTGAGTTGATGACAGTTTTTGTTTCATTTGCTGATAAAAAATAGATCAAGGTGTCTTACTGGGTCAATAATGTTGGAGACAAACCTTTGAAGACACATTCTTTATTGACTGTGTAAAGTTCCCCGCTCTCAGTGTATTCTCATTCCTGAGGTACTCCAACACCTGACACACACATGGAGGGTGTGGCGAACTGAGGAGCCGCGAGCCAATAGGCATGTTGGCTCCCCGGTAGTTTTCCACAGACATCTAACCCTGGGACGTGAATGATGCTTTCACACAAAATGGACACCGCTGGACGGCTTTCAAAACGACACAAAGCTTTCTTTTAACGCGGCGGGGGGAAATCTCCAGTTTTAATGATGCTACTTTGTGGCAGGGTTTCCCCCTCAAGACAGAGCATGCAGCCTAGTCCACCTTTCACAAATACAGCTCTGCATTGTCTCCAGCCGGCTGCACACACTTTGCCCCTGTGCTGCGCTGTTTTTGATAGTAGATACTGTACATCCTGAACCGTTTTGCTCTTTGATACTTATCCAGTTGACCCATGTGCCGGAATTTATCCTGGCAGCATTGATGGAAGGACACATTTCAGAGCTTTCAACAACATGTTTTCAAAAGAGAGAAGTAGACTTTCAAAAATCTTAATAGTTTTGAGGGGAAAAGGGTTTTTAGAGATTTGATTTGACACAGTAGCAATTTGAAAATAATGGATGAATATAAGGATAAAGGAAATTGTGCCAAATTTGAGTTGCCAGACTGCATTACATAAGATGTGCAGTTTCATGCTCAGTGTCTTTTAAGGACACCCCTGTAACATGAGAGGACTGTGCAGGTTACACTGCTTGTACTATAAGCTGGCGCATCTTTCAGTTTGTTGACATGGGGAAAAAAAACACAACAAGGTCTTACACATGAAAATGAATGAATTGCCTCAACACTTTTTTTTAAATTAAACTTTAGTACCAAGGTTTATTCAATACCTCTCTTGACTTATCTTCATCCCAATATCAACACTTCACACCCTAAGGAAAACACAGTGATTAAAGTTTGTGTGGATAGAGCGGCAATTTAAAAATAAAGAATTCCTAAGGAATTCATGAGGTGAGAGAAATGAGAAACTGATGAAACCTCTTATAAGTTGCTGAATGGCACCAAACAAGGTCTGGAATTTGATGCTTGACTTTAAAGGATGTCACATACAGTGAAAGGGCTCTGTACAGGTTATACTGCGGGTGCTATCATCTGTAGCTTCTAGGTTTTGTGCATTGGAGCAGCCTGGGAAGCCCAGTTCGTTGCCTGGGTAACGCTGATGATAAAGACAAGTATCTGCTTTCCATTTAATCCAAATGATACGTTGTGCTGAGGAATCTCCCTGTGGCGGAGAAGTGGAAGGAGTGGTTGCTATGCTGCGAACAGGCGGTTGCCATGTTGGGAAGCAACCACAGGGCCAGTCAAACAAACATCCCTTCTCTGAGTCATAGGCTGCCTCCCTCCTCCCTCCCTCCCCCCCCTCGTCCCAACAGTCCACGGAGTTCCCTCGCTAAAATCATCCTGACTTGCCTGTAATTATGCCTGATTTCTCACTCACTCACTTTCAGTTCCTCTCTGACTCTCTCTCTTCAGCCACACCATCCAAGCCCAGACACTGCCCACTCTGTTACCTTCTCTCTCCCTTTTCCTGTTCCCTCCGCTCACACACCGTCGGGCAGGTTTTGACAAAACAGCTCCTGGACGATATTTTTAGGGGGTCTCCCCCCTCCCATTTTCTTTCCACCTTGTTCCACAAACAAGCACTTCACTACACTTCTGGAGGAGGAAAACTCAATTCGCTCACTCATTACGGGCTCATCTGGCATGCATAGCTGAGCCCGCTGACCAAATGCAGCTGTTTGTTCTGCCTTCTCCGTCAACAGACGACAAGATGAAGACCAGATCAGAGCAGTGTGGAGCCAGGCTTAAAGAGAATCTGCTGCCATTTGGACTGCTAACCTTTAGGATGACTCTTTCTGAGAGTCACTTGAGTGTCAGTAACTGCAGAATGAGATTCAGCATGAATTTATAAATGAGGAGAGACAAGGTCAACCTGCCATGCCTTTTCAATAGAACAGACTAACGGAGTATCATGCATCCACAGCATCATAATGTGTGATAGAGACACTTTTCCATTTAACACCATTTGATAAGTCGAAGGCTGTGGCTCTCTGCTGGAAAACGGTGGATTGCTCTCTGAGTTGGGTTTAAGTTTTAATATTTGATAAGTTTAATACTATTTGAAGTTTTGGTATCCATAAGAATATATATCTGTGGTTTTAAGGACCAAAAACCAGCTCCATGTAGTTTTACATCTCTCTTCTCAGGCTTCTCTGGAGTTCTAGTAACATCAGGTTTTCACTTTCATTGCATCACTTTTTTCTGAGTGATTGAAAAAATATAGCACATTTCAAGTAAACACTCAGAGAAACCAAATCCTGCAAGGTTTTGATGGTAGGTCTGGATGGGCCGGGCTTGGGTTATGGCTGAGCGTGGAGAGTGTTTGTGTGTTACATCACAAAGTTACGGAAGCCTCGATGGTTCATTTTCAGGCAGTTTCTAAATATGGGTTGAGTGCATTTCTTTGTGAGCACTTTGATACTTTCACAGTATTAATAATGAACCTAGACCTGCTTTATAATCAGACAAGACCTGGAAATCATCACTTTATACAATATGTGGCCTTTAAGTGCTTCGTGACAGTGAAATTTATGGGCTTTGGCTCAAATCAGAAATCAGCATTGGAAGAAGATCCCTTACTTACCAAACTTACATGTTACTTTATGTCATAGCTTAGATTGCTAATTCAACTAAATGTGTGTCGTCGTCTGGACTCACTAGTTGTTTGGACCCCAGTGCAGGCTCAGAAACGCACACAACCAGTATCGTTAGAAAAAAAGTTCTTTACTGACAAACTGTAAATATATGGAGATGGAATGAGCTCATGTGGGGGAACAATGAGGGGTGAATGGTCCAGGAGTTTACTGGAGCAGTGAGGAGGAAGATGGCTGGCGTGGAGCAGGGGAGTGGTAAGGGTTGGAGCAGCAGGTGAGCAGCGTGGTGGATGAAAAACACAGGTAAGGGTTTATCCAAGAATAAAGCAAAGCAAGCAATCACTAGAAGCACTTGAGTTAGCAGCAGCCTGGAGTGTAAATAAAAGTAAAAATAAAAGGAGAGCTGGGTTCTTATGCTGATTGTGTGATGAGAAGCAGGTGAACCAGGTACACGTTGCTGTGCCACGCCCCTGCTGAGAAGCACACAATCACACACTTACAAGAGGGAGGAGACACTAGGAAAACAGACAGGGAAAAACAGACACAGGAAACACTGGGGAAAATCCTGGAGTCATAGCAGGGCTATGAAACTAAGAAACTAAGTCACGAAAATGCTAGTTTAAATAAACTAAAATTGCAACACTGACAAAACTTCACATGTACTCAAAACAAGATGACAAAATGAGACCAACCAAATTAATCGGTCCGTGCAACCACCATCGCTGCTATGGCATCATGTGCACCTTTTACGTGTCAGAAGATCTGCTGCATGTTCAGTACTTCCAGTGTTAACCAAAGTCAAAGGTCAAAGGTTATGTTCCACTTCGCTGTCATCCAGCCTTTGTGCTTTGAGGGCAGGGCTGTGTCCTTCTGGGTCTCATTGTTTTGTGCATGTAGCCGAGGAACATTCCTGGAAAAAGAGGAGTGTAAGAGAGAGCTGCTGATATCGGACCACACATTTCCTCTGTGTAGGAATGCGACCTGCAGCGGCAGTGGGAGGAGTTCAAAGGCCGCACATGGTGATTCACATGGTGAAAATAAGGGGGAGAGAGAGCGAGGAGGAGAGGGAGCCCTTACTGTAGGAGAGCAGGTGGTCTGGGGTGTGTAAGGTGTCCTGAGACAGAAGCTGGAGATTAGAAAGAGACAATTGGAAAAGACAAAAAAGTTTGGTTTCACAATCACACGTTTTGTGACACACCAATGTCTAAACTGTACGGAAGCCCAATCTTGTCAGCGAAATAAATAAATAAATAAAAGATTAATACTGACAATGCTAAGAGTAAGTCCAAATTGTGAACCATATCTCAATATTATGTCAATTTTTACTTTTTAAAATTTTCATTTTGATTGCTTTTATTTTTTTCTGGTGGAAATGAAAAAAAGATGAAAGAGAAATATTGTTGTCTTTAAAGGACGGTATTAAAAGTTCTTATTTGGTGATAACACTCTTTATATCAAAGATGAATTCATGCATAGTATTTTTGGACTTGGATTAAATAAAATTCTTATTGAAAACAACCTGTTGAAATTGAAATGATACTTTGGTAATGCACTGATTTTGAACCGTTATACACAGATGCAGACTGACTTTAAATAAATGTGCCCAGAAAATATTACATGACCAAACTTATACACAAAACATATGCTTGCTTAATATAGATTTGGCCTGTCATCATTTTGGCCCACTGTGGAAACTATGTGGTCATACTCAGCACATATGGAAGAGAACTACTTTCATACCACACAAACACACACACCCACACACACACACACACACACACACACACACACACACACACACAAATATACCACTGCTGGAAAAAATAAAGAATCTCTATTAATGATGATTGGAGGCTTATTTCTGCTGTGAAATGATTTCCCATCTTCCGAGTTAAGCCACAGAGAATCACTATCAGAGGTTATAGTGCCTCTGGTGGAGAAAAGGTACAGAGGATCATCTGTTTGAAAGATGAGCAGAGAGTCTGTAACCTGTTTAAATGAAAACAGATTGTGTGTATGTCCTGGTTGAGGGTTTAAGAGTTTAGTTGTGATTGTTATGGTTAGGGTCTGTGGATAGCGATCTATAGTGAAACTGGAATTACCAGGTTTTGTTCTAGTAATAAAATATCCTTCAAAATCCCATTGGACACGCGAAAGAGCCTGTGCTGTCGTCAGTCTTAATAATCTACTACACCTTTCAGGATCTCCTGTGGAGATAAAGGTAACAGAACCACCTGCCCTCTGACCGGACTCTGCTTTGTGATTGGATTGTCAGTGTCCAATCAGATTCAGGTGTAAAAAAGATGGTCAAAATTTGAGTTTTACGTGTGTTTTCTTCTTTATATCAGAGCATTTTCTTCTTCACAGCGTTTTTGTGCAACCTCACCGCTGATATAATTCGGTCACAGATTACATTTGATCAGTCCTACACATGTACAAACTTGAATTTCTCTTGAAGATTTATTTTACAGGTTTACGAAGGTTGATTTAAAACTCTGGATTATTTGCGAATGACACTTAACATGCTCAAAATCCTTTTTGACCCTAATCTGAGCCCATACAAGTGACCTCAAAATAGACTAGTCTGGGCGTGATGCTACATGGGTATTTCTGCTGACTGCTATATGCCAGTAGATGACTGAAGCACAAGCATACTGAATATATGGATGTGTGTTTTCTCCTTGATATGAATATGTCTATTTTCATTATGTCACTTGTATTTCTATAATATATATATATATATATATATATATATATCAATAAATGTAACTGTTTCTTGCGTATGAACTGTGTGAAGGAAATAAGGTTTAATCACTGCAGCCAGACTCTGTGTGACCGGCAGCTTCCCTACATACAGGTCGTCCATGTTGTTTTTCTTTCGACTTTACTGGAGCAGTGCAGCACGGCCTCACTGTGTAACGTTGCTGACACTTGGAAACTGTCAAACTGATTAGATGCAGCCATTTGTCTTGACACGAGTGGCACCATACTGCAATTTGTACATGTGAGAGTTAGTGTACGTTGACATTTTGTGTGTGCATGTGTGTGTGTGTGTGCCAGGATTCAACCCATATTACATTAATGCTGAAAACTTTTACATAACTGTGGAAGAAGTGTGTGAGAAGCATTTAAATTTTCCAAAACTGGAATTCATACCTACAAAAACACAAATTACACTCCACACTCCACTTCCCATTTTCTCCAGTTAAGCAGCTGGTCAGTCATTATTCAAAAGGATTATTGCATCTTAACAAGCAGATATAAAATAGCAGCAAACTAAAACATAGAGCTCCTTTTATAGCAGACATTGTTTATCCCTTTGTCACATGAAAAATTTACTCCAGCAGACATGTCTCACATGGACTCTCACATTCTACTTCAAACTGTGTATGAGAGAGTGTTTATTTTGAATAAAAGCTATTTTTAGAGTAAATGTTGCACTTGTCTCAAATTAAATTCACTTTTAACCCAAAAGGTCAAAATTGAGAGAAAAAAAGATGTGGGGCTCCTTCTGGGCTCAGATGGAGCTGGGAGAAGAAACGCAATCTGTCATTTTCTGGGCAGACGAGACAGAAACGCTCTGATTCACATCTAGAGACATTCAGTGTATTTAGGAAACAGTCCAACCTCAATTTTTCATGTAAACTGATGATTTTCCTCCACCAGTGTGACTAATCAGCACGAAGGATGACCATCTCTGGGTGAATATTGAGGTTTTTATCTGTCGTTTTGGTACATATTCACAGACGGGACATGTAGAATTGTTAATGAGGACCTATTCTGCGTTTAATGTCAGTCTCCAACATCACCGATTAGGCCTGGATGTCTGCCCCCTTGAGTATAATCAAGCACGACACGTCATTTAGCATCGAGCATGGATTCATGCCAAAATAAGATATCAGTGATTACATACGTACACCTGATATGAAACTGATACTTGTGAAAAAGCACAAAAATAATTCATGGCACTTTTGACATACAAATGAGTAAGCTATTGTTTAAATGAGTAAAAATAGAGAAGATGTTCCGTTACACAAAAAAGACAGATGAGGAACACAATGGAGGCCAATTATTTTTTTTGTATCAGCGCATCTGGCATGAGGCTACGCTATAACTGCTCAGTGAGAAGCATGCAAGTTAAATTTCAAATATCTTTTGTTATGTAACACAACATTTTGAATTTTATCGAGGCGTAAATTTATGCATAATTGAGGGCGTGTCCGCTTATGCTGACACGTGGGTGCCGTCACACTTGGCTAGCTGCTTAGACGGGCTAATTTGAATCACTGACTGTGACTTTTCAGCCATGTTTGTGATGTGGTGTCTTTTGTATAACTGGTCATAAATTCTGAGGTACAGGGACTGTATTTCATCATATTATAAATTTGAATGTCCTTTTCATAGGTTGTAATAGGTGAGGCTGCAGCCGTGGCTGCAAATCAGCATCACCACTCTAAAGATTGAAGAGCACAAAGTTCATTTGCTACACTTCAGTTTCAAACACTGTAAGGCTTGGATGAGCTCACTCTCCAGGAATCTCACCTCTTCTCTTTCAGCCTGTCTCACTCTGAACCAGAAACACACACAAACACAGACACACAGCATCTCGCTGTGCCAGGGACGTCAACATCATGCCAGAGCGAGACAAGGCTTCCACATTCCACTCAGGAAGTGGTGTAAGGCAGATAACAAGCGAATGGGAAGGGGGAGCAGTGTGTAGTTGAGTGTGCATGTATGTGTATCTGTGTGCACATCAGCCATAGAATCTTGGATAAGCAACTCTAAGCTAAGGCTAATTAATAACAACCAGGAAGTGCGAGATTTGTTTTCTTTGTGCGGCTGAACATGAAATTAGAGGCATTATCTCAGCCTTTCAGGCCTCCGGTCGCCACGTCTGGTGAGATGTAATGCAAAGTGCTTAATTAACCCCTGAGGGAAAACTTGAGTCAGAGGTGAGGCTGTGGAACAACAGCTGTGGAGCAGGTAGAGGTCTTCAAGAGAGGCACTTCATTGGGGAAAGGTAGCGATAACTGTTGTCCATTTTTGCACTGTGCAAAAAAAATCCCTTGAAAAATGTGGTTGTACAGTGATGTGGGAGGTAAAATTAAGCTCCCCTCCTCTCTCTGCTGAGGCTGTGGGTGTTAGGGGTCAGGTGGTTTCATTCACCCATGGGTGGCTGACGAACACTAATGTTTTTCTTTGTGCAGCTTGTCAGTCTGAGCTTCATTACTTGTCAATCTGTCTCTGCAGTGTTTTTTTTTCTTCTTCTGTCATTTTAAAGCTCATTGCTCACCTTGTAATCTCTCTATTTCTATTCCTCTATCACCCTTTCACACCATCTCTCACTCACTCACTCATAAAAGTCTCTTGCACACTCTCTCTCTGTTTCTCTCCCTTCTTCTCTCATGGTCTTTACGTAGCCTTTTAGCGCTTTAGCCACTAAACATCAGCAGACCGAGGTGTAGCTGCATGGAAGTGTCTATATAAAGCCTCTCTCACCCCCCCCCCCCCCCCCCCCCACCTCCCCTTCTTCCCACAATCCTCTTTGCCTCTCAGCTCAACCGACCGACGCAGAGTTTCCTGGCTTCAGTTCAGGAAATTGCCGCTCCAAAGAAGGAGGAGGAGAAGGAGGAGGTGGAGGATGGAAAGTTAGAGACGGCTGCTTTGCCTTGGATACAATAATAAAACACACACAAATATATACACTCATACACGCACTTACGCACACGTTCAGAGAGTAAAAGAGAGGATGCATTGCCTGCCTTTGTAATCAGGCAAACTATCTGGATCTCGCAGTTATCAGGACACTGTGGGAAAATCTAGATGCTCTAACGTCTCGGTTCTCTCACAGACTTGGTTCACACTTGTAGTAGTAACCTAAAAGTCTGTCTGGCTTATGAATAGTTAAAAATGAGAAAAAAGATGTTTGATTGTGTATTGCGTGTGAAGCGTGCATATCCTCACGTACTGCAGGCAATATTAAGTGAGTGCTGGATTGGACATTGATGTTGTAAGCAGTCTGATGAGTGTAAGGCTACGTCTACACTAATAACTTTTGCTACATTTACGCCTGGTGTCCATACTTCTCAAGTTTTCCTGGCCCAGTGGAGTCTTTTGGAAACGCTGCTGGCCCTGTGTTAGTTTGAAAACGTTCACCTCCTGACTGGGTCTTATCACTCACAACGTATCCTTCCCTAAATATGTCACAGTCCTGTCACGTGACCTTTTTCCCGAAGGAACTAATGACAACCAATCAACTAAGCAGCCAAACAAGTGGGCAATCTGCTTCCTGTTTATGCTGGACCGCGCAGATCCAGTGTACATGAATGGTCATGTGATTTGCCATCCAGTGTAATAAGGTAAAAGCAATGAAAAAAATATTTTTACATACTGATCTTTGGGAATGATCAGACAAGACTGCTGTTGTGACTGTCAGTGACTTGGAAGATGCATCCAATCATGAGACCAACAAAATTGTCATCACATGTACATGACATGATGCACGTCTGACAGGGGCTTCTTTTTCCTGCTTCCCTCTCTTGCTTTTCTTCTAATAACTTTTCGTTTCTTGTCGGGCCACTTTCTCCCTCCATTTCTTTTTACTAACAGTCTCTTTGTCCTTCTTCTCCTTCCTTCTTTCCCTAACCTTCCTTTCTCCTGATCCTGTGGTCCTCAGTGGCGAGAGGAGAAATCCTCTCCAGCGTTCCTCAGTTCTGATGACTCAGTCTTGCCTTTGAATAACAGAGTTCCCTTCTTCCTCTCTGTAAGACCGGCCAAGGCAGTGTATGTGTTTTCTGAGTGTGTGTGTGTGTGTGTGCACACTAACACCAGATGCTCCTGAACAAAGGGCAGTGTGACAGAGATTTCTGTGTGAAAGGCGTAGTGTTTGAGCTCATGACTGGATGTTTCTTAGGTTTTTATGTGCACAGGCTTGTATCTGGGATATTTTTGATTCTTGTCAGTGCTCCTCTTTTGTATTTATGATCAAACCAGAAGCACTCAAAATCTGAAAATAGCAGTATGACAATTCAAGGGCCACATCCCTTTGAGGCTGCATTTGAGGATGGCTTGCGTCACAGCAGCGTGACTGGGCTGACACCTTTCGAAGGCTCCTTCAAATGTAGCCTGTTCCTGGGCAACAAAAGCACAAATGGGTGAATCCTTCATGGCCCACCCTATCCCAAGATTCATTGGGCACTGGTAATGAAAATAATATGGCAGCAAACAACACTGACAGAGAGCCATAAGATAACACTTTTAAATGTAAATATTGTTTTGTTTTAGCTCAGCGGAACAGCTAACGGTAAAACTGTTAAAACCAAAGGCCTTAAAACCTTAAGTTTTAGAAAAAAAAAGTTATGTGTTGTCCAGGTTGCTATAGGCAACAGGAGCTGTGCTTTGCAACGCAACAGTAAGAGTGGGCACAGCTCCACGGTCCCCAAAGGATGCGGCCCCTGAATTGGGACACATCTAGTGTCTCGGTCCTTGTGGTCGGCAGGAAAGTTAAAAAGAAAACCTGCAACATAAGTCTGTTCCTGAATCTAGCTGAAGGTGACCGGTATAGGAACAGCTGAATGGGCACTAGAAGTTAGGTAGACTCTTCTTTTGTTCAAATAGTAAATACTGTATCTAATGTAGAAACAAAGCTGATACTATATGAGTTTAAGGACTGAGGGGAAGCCGGTTAATGGGAGTGACCTTCAACCAGGCATCCAGCAGCAAACACCTCTAGTTCCTGCTTCTCCTCTCTTACCTCTCTGAGGCAAACTGGGCTTCCTCACTCCCCACGCCACGCCGATAACCACACTTGGCTTCTAAAAAACTTTCACTCACATACGAACACAAGGACAGGACGAGCACCGTGAACTAAGTCTGTACATGTATGCATATCTAAGTATACACACATTCTCTATGATGTACCCACAAAACTACAGACAAATGAATGCATTCTCACATGCAAACACAAAGTTTGCTAATCCCCTTCAAAAATACACAGAATCACTCATTGAGCAACTTTTCATAGCAACACACGCGCACAATCACAAGCGCACGTACACACATACTGACACAATCATTGTAAAAACCACAATGCAGTGAGCCAGAATACTCTGCAGATGACGTACATCCTGCCCTGCCACCGACACCCCCTCCACGCTCCTTCTCTGTCAACACTGGTGTCTCCCCTTTTTTCCTCTAGTTGTAACTTGCTGGCAGCAGGTTGCTATGACAACATTAGGGTTGTCATGACAGCCGTGGTGAGGAGGTTACATAACTGAGGGATGACTGGCTCTTTCCCCCCCCTGCTGGTTCTGTGGGTTTGGAGGCAGGATGGGTTTGGATACTGTACTGGGCTCTGGGACAACATGGCTGACTCACGCCAGACAGGATGAGTTTCAGTCCACAGAGAGAGAGAGTAAATGACAAGCGTGGCACTGTTTCATAGCTTACGGGCTTGATTCAAACTGGCCTGAGTGGTATTTTTAACAGAGCGTGATTCCAAAATGAGAAATATGTTTGTTGGAAAAATGGTAGGACAGTTGTAAACCAAAAGGGATGTATCCTGAGGCACTGGAGTGGATTTCAGAGCATCTTTAGTTATCAGTTCCACTAGTTTTTCAACCAAATTCACTGGCTCATAATTCTAAAAAAAACCTTGGGAACTACTTGAGGTACTTAAAAGCAGACAAGGCAAGTCATGGACCTGGAATCAAGTAGAAACTAGCTACTGATCCAATTTAAAAAACCAGAAGCAAATCAAGAGGCTTGTCGCAAGAGAGCTTCATGTTGATATTTTAGCAAAGCTTTAAAGTCATCAATCATTTGCTTAAAGGCTGATCCAACTGCAAAGTGCTTTTGGTTGCAACTCAGTTGTTTTGCTTTGTTCCTGATGGGCTTTGCCAGACCACAATCAGCAAAGTAAAAATATTTATGCTGGCTAAATGAGGCTGGCTGTGACCTTAATTTTGAGCCATTAGTAAGAGTGCCACAAACACATGAAATCATCACCAAGAAATCCGACAGTCTCTTTCACAATCTGTACTTGAATTTCATTTGTGGGCCGACATTCAACATTTAGCTAAAAGTCCAAATAGTGATGCAAGGAAGACGGTCGACGAGGGTAAGTACGGGGCCCTCACAATGACCTCATGACCTGCCAACAGAAAGATGGCACTGTCATCGGTTTAGCACGTTTAACCTCTTAAACAAAGACAAACATTTCTGTCTTGGACAGTTAAGGATTATAATTTGCCATAATTTGTAATTTGAATGACTGGACCATGTCTAAAAATGACATAATGAATGATTAAACTAACAAAAATTTTAAATGAGTGTGGCCAGAGAATTTAGTTGTCATTCTTTGAAATATGTAATAAGCAATCAAATCTCAGATTTTCTGAAGGGCACAAAAGGAAAGAATTCAGAATGATTTTTTTTTTGTTGGGGGCTCAAAAGGAAAAAGTGGGAAAGCCCAGCGACGGTGTCTGCCACATATGAGGGAATTCCGTAGGATGTAGGAGAGTTTGTCAAAAGCCTGACAGGGAAACCCTATCATCCCGGCAAATTCCTTCCAAAGCCTCTCACCACACACACACACACACACACACACACACACACACACACACACAGGCACACACACACACACACACACAGGCACACTGACGCACACATACTGAAATGTACAAACATATGCATCTCTCATATGCTCACACACACACACACACACACACAATGGAATTCAGCCGGACCACATGCTAGACAGCAGATGTCAGGCGGGAAAACCCAATGAAAAAAAAAAAGAGAATATTGAGGCAGCCCATTAGCGAATGGGAGCGTCAGAGGACACCCCTATCGCCACGTGGTGCAGTCCAGATGGGTGAGCAAGCTGCGTGATGGAATATGTTTTGGACACATATGAGTTCAGAGCAGGGATTTCCTCAAACTGTTTGTAGAACGCTGCTAATGGGGCTTAGCCCGATGTGTGTAAATCTGTCCATGAGCCCGGTTGTGCAGGCACACGCCCTCATCCTCTGGCTCACATTGTCCCTTCTCAGAGAATTGTATGGCTCCTGGTTGCAGTGAGGATATGACGGCATGTTTTGGAGCTGTGGATGTGAAAACGATACCCCAGAGAGCCTTCTCCTGTTACTCAAATAGGCCTCAGCTGGCTGCTTCCGTGTATTGTCACTACAGGAGGGGTGAAGGGAGGGGGGTACAGCAGAGGGGCTTGCCAAGGACTCCCCCGATTGATTCTCTTCAACAACTTATTTAGGAGGGAGAATATCAAAAAACAGAGGGTTGAAATGATCCTAGGGGCTGTAAACTACACTTTTCCCTTTGAGCTGACAGGGGAAGCTGTGTCATGGGTTGCTACAAAAAGGTCTAATGTGATTGGACAGGCTTTTTTTGTTGTTGTGAAGGACAACAGTCATCGCAGAACAATCTGTTTCCTAGTGACACAGCTGAAGCCCTGCAGGGTTTCCTCTGAAGGGGTCTGCAGATGCAATGCTGAAATGGATCTTTACCGGCCGTGACAGCGGGACTGCTGTTGTTTTCACCGTGTGAGTCTGTGTGTGTGCGTGTGTCTGTCATCTGTGCCATCATAGCAAACTGTGGTCCTACAGACACCTAATGTAGTGAGAACTACCACAGAGCCCGTTTTAAATACTTTGGCAGGTATTTATGTGCCCGTGGACAAATTCTGTCACCACAATAGCATCACAACCGTGAAAGATACAGACACTAGACGCACATATCAAAATAAAGGCAGGGGCAAAATCCACGCTAACATGTTCATCACTTTTGCTACATTTATGCCTGGCGTCCACACTGCCCAAGTTTTCATGTCTCTAAAACTTTTGGAAACTCTACTGACTCCATTTTCGTTTGAAAAGTCTGGGTGTTTTATTCTGGATGTGCTGAAACGAAGACACTGACACGTTCGCCTCCTGATTGGGTCTCATCAGTCACGACTAGCAGTGGTGAATACAAATGTGGATCACGAATTACAACTGTTGCAGACCTTGTTGTCTTTGCAGTGCAGCTAAATTCTGCATTTTAACGCAACAACTGTCTTTGCTGTTCTTGGCTGTAGTCTTTTCTGCAACTAACCAACTACAGAGTAGACGATCTACTTCCTGTTGACACCAGCACGCACACACCCAATGTATGTAAATGGTCATATGATTTCAGGTGTGTTAATATGAACAGAGATTGTTTCAGAGACAGAGCTAAAATGGCAATCGAGCTTTCAAATACAGGTGTGGTCCATTCCAAAGGCTTTGAGTACTCATGTAATAATGTAGCAATAAGGACTGACACCCATGTAATAGTAACTACTGAGTACTCATGGTTCAGAACATCATGTTGACAGGTGTTGTGGCTTTGGTTTCATAACTACAGGTCTACTTGGTTCATCAATTGTAAGACTCACCATTTTCCAGTTTTGCTGTTTTCAGAAGCCAAGAAAAATCATCATAAGTCCAAAAAAAAAAAAAATCAAGAAGCTGGCCTGGGAGCATACTGACAGTTCACATTTTTCATGGGGATGTGATGAAGTTTCTAGGAGTAGTGAATAGTGAATATGGCCTGTGTTGCACTGAGCAGCTGCGTATAGATTCAGGACCTGCAGTAATATCTGTATAAGTCTTAGGATGTGGCTACAAATTTTCTTCCCTGAAAAACAAAGGTTAGAAACAAGAGTTTTGAGGCAGCCTATGATACGGCAACATCAGACGTGAGTGTACACACATGTGGTCGAGGACCTCTCTCTCTCTCTCGTTACTGGAGCAGCTGGCTTCAGGCCCAGATCAATCTAGGTTACTAATTAATTCACTTACTGCGTTAATCTTGTTTTGCTCATCATCAAAGTGCGGCCCACTGTCCCCAGTTGACCTGCTCACTTACCAGATGTTCCTCCACAGCTAATGATCAAACTTCTGGAGTTAATTTGGAGGTTTCCGTTGTGGGGTAATTTCAGCTTTTTTTCTCTTGCGTAAGTGCAGGGTATAGGAAATGAAAAGCTTTGCCTTTCTGCCACCATAAGTTAAACCATAAGTTAAGATGTGTGTTTTCTGTTCCAGACCAGGATACAACTCCTCCTGAAACTAATATGGTAAGATTTTCAGTTTGAAGTAAACAACCAAACACAACTGTCAATGTATTTAGAGAATTTTGTTGAAGTAAGACTACTTTTTTATTGTGAAAAATATTTTAACATTTGAAACCAAAGCTGTCTTTTACTCTTTTCTAGACTCTTGGCTCAGGCTCAGGTGTAAACATTATGTTCAAATCAAGTTGTCATACATGCCATCAGTTGGAAGAGGAGGGAAAAAGTCACACGTTTGTGGCAATGTTGATTCCAGATCTGTGATGGCAGCCACCCACTACTACCATTTTTTATTATTAGTCTTATTATTACTTTTACCAAGGAGGTGATGTTTTTACCTGTATCTATTTTTCAGCAAAAAGTACTGAACCAAACTTGGTGGAGGAATGTGCCATGGAAGAACCCATTCATTTTTTTTTATCCCTTTCCTGAAGGTGTAGGATTGTTTGGCCTTGGTGGAGGAGTCCCCTCCCCAGGTATCATGGGGAAAGGACTTAGCCCCTCCTCATGATAGATTGTTTGCGTGCATAGCATGTTGCATGTTTCATCTTCCAAAAAAAAAAAAAAAAAAAAAAAGTAACTAAGTAATCTAAAATATATCTAGAAAAATGCAAATGTTTAATTAATTGTGTCAAGTCATGTGACTCAAGTCCCCCACATCTGTCATTTGGCATGTTAGTGATATTGTACATGTAATAGAAGACTTCAATTTAAAGTATTTTGCCAAAATTTGCATCAAGAGGATCTTTACTGCTTTTGTGTTAAGAAAATGTTGTACTTAGAAGGATTAGTTGGCCTTTTAAAAAAGATACTAGTTTCCTATACCAAAAATACAAACACAAGAACTGAAGCTAAAACTAAAACTGCTTCTATGGTATGTTTTGGTGCTATTATAGACATGTCAGGAGGCCCCTTCAAGTGAATTGATGGGGCAGCAGAGCAGCTGTCAGACACTGTAAACTGTCCATGTTAGATGAGCAAATGTACCTGAGACGAACCTCCTGTGGTGGAATATGAGAAATTCCCTCAACAGGCAAAACTTTAAACAGCTTATACAATAGAGTGGAGACGGTTTCATGGAAGACGTGATTACCAGCTTCAGTCTGCTGGCTTCATCTGGAGAGGGTGGTGTGCTGGGTTTGGCACAAACATACACACATACATCCACAAAAGCATGTACACACACAAGCCTATACTCATATTCATACGCATTCAGGATACATAAATGGAAAGAAAGACGCAAACACACTATTCACCAGCTGTGCATGAGAGTTCACAAACATTAACACAGATTGTTCACAGTCTGAGTGGCCTGGAAACCACACACAGAGACATGCGTGGCCTAAGAGCAACTGCAGGGACAGCCGTGGACGTTAATTCCTTCCATGGCTCCATGGTGCTGCACATTGTGAGCACATACGATTTATTACGGCAAGAGGGGCCAAGTGTATTCGCCAAGAGCCACACAGAAACACTGAAGCTCCTGTTCATATGTCCTGTTAGAAGAGAAATGGTAGGAACTTTAGAGCTGAGCTAACAACAATCCCATCTTTCTCTTTCTCTCTCACTCACATACATACAATTATACATCGTGGGAAAATCACAGGGTGAGGGACCATCAAACAAAGAGAGACATCTTATAAAGTACATTTTTATATTAAAAGGTACCATATTTTTACACTTTTCTGGTGTTTCATTTGAAGTTTTGATATCATGAGAAGATATATTCCTGGTTTTAAGTACCAAATACTATCTCAATGTAGTTTTAAATCTCCTTTCTCAGGCTTCTCTCTGAAGCTCTTGTAACAAGTCGGTGAGCCAATCAGAAGAGAGGAGCTAAGGCTGACTGTTTTCTGAGTGATCCAATAAAAATATTGTAGATGTCAGGTAAACACTCAGAGAAACCATATCTTGTAAGGTTGGATGGTGGGTCCAGCTAAGCTGGGCTTGGGGCATGGCTGAGGGCAGTAACCGCTTTGTTGTGACATCACAAAGTTACAGAAGTCCCAACAGCTTGTTTTAAAGCTCAGTTTCTGAATAAAGGCTGTGTGCATTTCTCTGCAGACTGAGCACTTTGATACTTTTACAGTATTAATATAGAACCTAGACCTGCAATAATCAAAAAAGACATGGGAATCTCACTTTATACATAATGGAACCTTTAAAGATCTAAAGGTGTTGCCAATAATGGATGTCATATCTTGTCAAATGTTAAATTTAATCTTGTTATAAGGTCAACATCTAACCAATATGCTGTTACACCCTGCTGTTATATGTGTTGAAGCTTACCATGGTAAGTAAGGTCAAACATGACCTTTGGTCGACTCTTTAACTGTTTCTGCCGGTGGTGCTCATCAGACGCTGCATCAGACTGTTCTGAGGTGAGTGATAAAACCTCTTAACATCTCCCTAGAAATACAAAGCCAGTGTTGGTTTTCCACAAGAAGATGATGGTTGAACACCTCATTTCACTTCCAGTGTGTGAAGTGTGGTGATTTTGAGGCACCTGCACAGATGTCACTAATTTTCCCTGATTAGACCTCTGCTTGATTACCATGTCCTTCAGTCTCCTGTTGTTGCAGCTTTGTTGCACCCGAGTGGAAGAACTTCATCTTTTTTTAGTTGATGAAGTTCAGTGACCTGAATCTTAGCTTTGTCCATTTTCTAACTGAGTAGAAGTCTGGTTAAGCAGGATAAACAAAAGCACCTGTGTGCATGTGTGCAGTTATTCTGCTATCTTCAGGGCTTAGAAATAAGATTATGTCACAGCATGTTAGACAGCAGCCTTTTTGGAGAGTTTTTGCTTTTCAGGGAGACATCGTCCTCCTCTTTTCTCTGCCTCTGCAGCTCTGCATTCTCTGATATGTTTGGACAAACTTGTGACATTACTCTTGGGGAAATCATTCCTTTCCAAAAGACGCAGGTATGATAGCATAAATACTTGACTTCAATCCATCAATTACAACATGATGGTGAATGGAAAACCGAAAGTACAGGTTTAAATAGGTCTCTACCAATAACTTAGAGTGACAAACACTGTGAGTGTGGTTCATACAAAGAGAAGTGTAAAACAGGTCACCTGTTTTGCACCTTATAAGTTATCTGAAGGAAGATTAGCAGCTGAAGACACTACATTGTTAAGGACAATAAATGTGATGCATTTACTTCGAAAGTTTTATATCCAAATCTCATGTTTTGTAACTTATTTAACTGAAAACCTACACAAGACACGTCCACTCCTCATGAGCAATTGGCTCATTAGTCCGTGCAACAGCTGCATCTTGTCATCACCACAGCTGTCCATCTACCGACAGTGATATGTTAGTACATTCCTAATCTGCGTGGAAAATACAGTACCACCTGGAGGCAGGAGGAGGAGGAGGGAGGGGGGGCAGCACAGTGGCAGGGTTGGGGGGTGCTAAATTCCTTGGCACTGAAGATGTTCTGTATGTGTTTGGATTATGTTTTGCATAGTTTAGAACTCGTGTACATCTGGGGCAATCCCTTTTATGAAAAGTCAGAGGGCTTACAGAGGAATTTGCCTGTGACCTATGTGTTGAATGGATTCAGCACGAAACACTAGTTACCTCTGAATCATCAGTTGCCAGGCCAGTGTGTGGATTGTATGATCACAGGAATATTTTTCCAAACAATTTCTCATGGAGAATGAAGCCAAAGTACAACAGTAATTCACCAAGCACGCTGCGAAAGGTGAAAATTATACAATGGCTTCATTTGTCTGTATTTGTGCCTATGGGTGGGTTATGCACACATCACATTTGGTACATGTGTGATTTCAATGTGCCTGGGGCTGTGCTTTCACGCCTCAGCAACTGTAATTGAGTCCAATCATGGAGGGAGAGCCCCACTTTGACATGAATTAGTCCATGACATTGTGGAAAGTGCGCTGGCTGGCTCAATAGACGCCTGTTTTCTGGGACTCCAGGGGGGTTATAACAAGCCTCAAAGCGCTGTCTGTCTGGTTGGGAAACACAGTGACCCAGTCAGTGCAGGAGTCTGCCAGGATCGCCGTAGTGCTGATCTGGGCTCCAGATCAACATGTGAGGCAATTTGTCAAGTTGAGTGAGATCTATTTAGAAGGAGGAAACATTTTTTGCAAAGTGCTTGAGCAATCAAGGTCATAAATACAAAGGAGTGCAAACATATTAAAAGTTAATTAATTTTTTTTTTTTAAGAATTTCAACCTTATTTGTGTATTTTTATGTCATATCTAATTAAATAAATTAGACTAATTTCCACTTGAACTAAATTATCTTAAAAACCTATTTGGAAGTCAAAACACATGGAGTCTAAATGAACGCCCTTTATAATCGTCCATTATAATCCATAGGTTATCCAAAGTAAAACTGCATGCAAGTACTTCTGCTGCAGGTTAATTAAGTAGGATTGCTGTGAAAGCAACTATAGCAACCCACTATATGTTCTTCTCAGGTTTAGCGCCAGGCCTAGTGGGGGTGAGCTAGCTGCCACCCCCAGCAGCTAACTTAAGTGCTTAAGTTTTGTGTTCAGGGATTTCATGAGAAAAGATTACCCGACACCAAAACTGGACTTAAGCATGATCTGTTTCCTTAGTCTTAACAACAGAACTGTAACTATTAAATGGATAGTTAAAGCTGTTGTGCGTGTGCAGTACTCTCAATGCCTTGAGGATGTTATGCAGCAGAGAAAACTGAAAAAAAGAGACAAGCTCAGTTCACCCATCAAGCCTGAATGTGTCCTGATGATTACCTAATTCACAAAGAACGAGGCTGCCAAGACAAATCTGGATACGTCTCACCTGTATCAAAAAAATAACAGCTCTCAAAACACTGACAGTAAGATCAAAGCTCGTCCAAGTCTCAGCAGAGTTTGTAGGATTAAATCTCTATTTTATCTGAGATATGGCCAGAACAGTGATCAGTGATTTTTGTGTCTAAAACTGAAATATACTTTCTTTATATGTTTTGAAGAAAGGACAAAGGTCAAACTCAGCTCTCATATGGACTGCCAAATCCTGTCTTCTTCCCAGTGAACTCTAACGCACAGTTTCTTCACCTGTGGAGTATGAAAGCTATGCAAGAGGAAGTCAGTGCTGACAGCTGATGCCGAGCAGGTTGGTCCACATCTACAGACAGCCAGAGCTCATCACATGGAAAGATAAGACACGCTGTAAACATGAGATGCATGCTGAGAATTACTAGGGAGTTACTGAACAACTGCTGCACATTTACTTACATTTACTTTATATAGTTTAATTTGATATTATTCCAGTTAAGTTTGTTCTTCTAAATGCACCTACCTTATATTTACTTTTAATGTCAAATTGTGAATATTCTCATTTGTCCAGGTCATAGTATCTCAAAGCAACTGGAATTGGTTATTTGGTTATACTTTTAATGTCAGATTGTGAGTGTGTCAAATGTTTTTTATGTTTTTTTTTTCTTGGTATTAGATATTCTGCCCTTAAGCCTTATCAGAAACTCTTTGTTTTGTAAAACTCTAATAACATTTTTGGATTCTGCCCAAAACTCTTTTCCACAGAACATGCAGCATTAAAGTTGCTTAGTAAAGACTTTGAGACCATGTTCACATTGGGAAAAGGATAAAATGAAATATTCTTTGTTTTGTTAAAATATTTTTTTAATTGTAATTGAAAAGACAAAAAAAAATAACACATCTATCATTTCTGTCCTGTTTTATTCTACAACAATATGTTTTAACTAAGTATTGTTTGTAATATGCAAACTTAAACAAGTCTGACAATAATGTAGATTCAAACTTTATCACAACTATGAAAAAAAACATCCACTTGATGTTCTCACCTGATGTCAATATATAATGACTTCCTATGTGAGAGCTGATGTAACTCAGAGAGCTGTCTTAGCTGAGCGTTCAAAAAGCAGGTTTGACAACAAGGAGATTGTTGGTTTACTGTTAGTTTGATTCTTGTCTTATACCATACAAAATGACTACTTTTCCATGTCCAATTTCACAGGACTGTCCAAAACACCAACAATGATTCTTTCTGCATCGTCCGGCTTAGACGTTTGTACAACAATTATTGCTTCCTGTCCACTGGTAACGGGCTATGAGATTACCACGGAGGGCTAGTTACCTGCGAGAGTCACTGGCCTCATTTACACCTCATCAAAAAGCTATCAGATACCAAAACAGTTAAGTGTAAATGCATCGAAGAATCACTCTAGATGGATTAAAAATCCAAATGCTTAGGTGAGACTCATTCTACCTAGATCCATTAATGCGCCTCACAGGGTCTGTCTGCTCTAATGATGGCAGCTGATGGAACAACTGCTAGCTGAATTGCTAGTTTCACATGAAAATTGAATACCTGTCTTCTCTCCTATCACAGAATTTTCAGGGAAGTTTTCAGTGAAATGATTTGCAAGAAATATCCTTCGGCTAATTAGCATCTGCTAGTTTTCCTTCTTTCTTTCTTTCATTCTTTCTTTCTTTCTTTCTTTCTTCAGTCGTGTCAGTATGGTCGATCCATAAGGACATGCTGAGATAGACGGAGGAGACAAGAAATCTAAGTTAAAATGTGTGTAAACCTAAAGCCAGATGATTTCTCTCTACGTATTATCTCAAAGGGGCAAGTTTGGCATTGATGGAGAATTAGTTTGCATTTCCACTAATTTACCATGTTGAATTTTCATCACAGTCCAGTAGATAACAACATCTACCCAAACAGCCACAAAGAAATATACTCTGTCAAGAACAGATGAGCAATGACATCCACTTCTACAGTACTTATTGAGGGACCAAGTTCAAGTTCTTTCTTCTTGTTTCAGTGTGCAATAACATTACCAGGAACACATTCTTTCAACAAGTATGGACCGAAGTCAGTCTCAGAAGCTGTTGTTTGCGGGTAGTAATGGCGACAAGCATTGTTGAAACAAGTCGATTATTTTGATGGGATAATGTCTCAGGGTTACATGCATGAGATGTTCAGCGGCAGTCATGTAATTATGAGAGACAAATCTCAAACACACATTAATTAAAACGCTGTACCAGTGCCAGGTAATGAGCTGGCCCACAGGGATATATGAAGTAATTACAGCTCTAAGTGTCTCCTTCAAGAGTTGAGTAAGATATAATTTAATTTATGTCATTTTATCGGTGCCTACATTTCTCTCCATCTGCCAACAAGTCATTGATGAATGGATCAATTATTGTGCATTTATTTTCTTTGACTCAGTGTATGCGTATGTGGTTTTCCAACAGCTATCTATCAAAGGCAGTGGTGCAGGATTGTCCATGGAAATGTTCACTCACTCAAACAAGAGAAGTGTGGATTTTGGCATTGAACAGCGGCTCGGAGAGTTGGGTGTGTTCAAGGGTCAAAGGACACAAGGTGAGAGCTGGGCCAGTGCTGATGCCAAACCTTTGGCGTTCGCTCATGATATTTGTGAGAGAGTGTGGAAGGATGTGGAAGAGAGTTTGTCTTTCGTCTTTCAGTCTTTTGTTTGCTCCATTTCTGCTGTCAGAAGATGACTTAATCAGAGAGAGAAGAGTGTATCCGTGAGTAATGAAAGGAAGGAGGGTGTAACGAGTGCTCCCACATGCCTCCTCACTTCATTATAGTTTAGTTTAATATACTTCCCACAGTCAGCAATAGAAAAACATAAAACAATTTATAATAAATATTCAAGTAATACAAGTTGACAATTTCCCCTCTCTGTGCAACATCATGTTTCCTCAGTGTTTCCTTGCTTAACTAGTTTCAAACGTCCAGTCTTTCATGTAAATGATGGTATTTTAGATAATTCCAAAACCACAATCTGTCAATCTAAAGTAAGTATTCTTGTCTTGGTTTCTGAAAGAACATTTTTGTAACTACTTATAGGTTTTCTAACTCATTAAAGGTTTCCTTTACTGTATGGAAAACATAAATTAATCCCATGTAAAGTTAAAGGCTGATGACTGGAAGATGAAAATGAGCGAGATGGAAGTTAATGGCAGAATCCAAAGGTCCAGACGTCAACACACATTTAACATGTGTTGATAAAAGCTAGTCAGAGTTTATCAAATCAGAAAGTTGCCTCAAGTGCAGACTTCACCAAACTTGTTTATAAGGTTCCCCTTAATCCACAGCAATATCGATGTGATGATGTAAAAACAATAAACATGTATATGTTCAGAAGCATCTCATTGCACATTTTATTCTCAACCTTCAGACATGTAGTTCCAGGTTCAAGGTTCAGCATGTAGTCCTCATCGTTAAGGTAAGGTAAGGGGCCTTAGGGAATGAATATAGTGATTGAAAAGTGTCCATAGGGATAGCATGGTGTGTGTGTGTGTGTGTGTGTGTGTGTGTGTTGTCTGTGGAAGGAGAGAAAGCAGAGGAGGAGGAGAGCTACGTAGCAAAGATCTGGGACAGATCTGTAAACATAACACCCTCCTTACCATCTGGCCTGCTGCGCACAAACACACACACACACACACACACACTAGGCTACACATAACCTGGGTTAAAAGGCTAGGTCTCAGAGCCTAAGCAGCTACTCACTGATCTGTGGGAGGGTTGATGAGGCATGTGAGGGTGTATTTTACAGAGAGAAGACAGAAGCTGTGTGTGGATACTGTATGTGTGCGTGCCTACATTTGTCTATGTGTATGGTATATCCCATCTTAATTTTACACTGTGTTTATTTGAGTTCAAACCAGAGATTGTCTCTCACACAACCCTGTAATCCCTGTAGTCTGCTTCCACATATGTTTATTACTGTTTCCATTAGTGGTGCACTTACTTCTTTATCAAAGTACAGGTGTTTACTACAGGTGCCAGGACATGATTGTGGCGCCTGTTCTTTCAAACGAAAGTAAAAAGACCAGTGCACAGGCAGGTGGATCCAGGTGAGAAAGAAGTGGGTGTGTGTACAGGCTGCAGAGAAGTATCCAACAAGCGACCCTCCACCCTCACTGAAAAAAATATCGTAGAATCAAGTTAGTTGTTATTTTCTGCTCAAACATCTGTGGGGTATTTATCTGTTTACTTTCTTTTTAGCAATGCCAGGACTGATGTCCTGACATGAACACATAATGATTTATATCTCTGGATACTGGAACTGATTCTGATTGCACACAAAAAGCTCCACAGTTCAACTGCGACTGATCTTAGACAGCTTGCTGATTTGAATCATTTCGCTTAGTTCAGTTTAAAGATTCTTATTCATTGACTATTTAGTTAGCTTTGTTTTGTTTTAGCTGATGGATCGCATCATGCAGCTTTCGACAGGATGCGGCAACAGCACTGCTGCGCTCTGAAACGCATGATTTGCAATGGCTTGTGCCTGCCGCACCGCAATGGTTTGCTGGTGCAGCACACAGTTAGGCGACACCACAGTCACAGCTCAACCTAATTGAACTTTGACTGCTGTGTGCTGTGACAAACACCCACACGGCCAATAGAAACGAGGCATCCAGACAGGCATGGAAAGTAAAGGAACAGTTGACCTGAAACCAGTTGCCGTGGAAACGGAGGTCCTTCACAAGCCTGAATTCCCCAAGCTGTTCTTCCTCTTCATCTCATTAGCAGGGCTCGTGCTAATGCTTGTTTTTTAAGCACTGGAAAGACACATCTGTGTTTCTGGCAACGACAGACTCTAAACCTCTGTACAGTCTATGCTCTAAACACAGTCAGAGCCTCCCACTTCGTAGTGACATGTCCCACTTTAAGTTTGGAAACCTCTGCCTTTGCTCTGTCCTCAACAGCTCAAACAAAGAGTTGCGCTGACGCGAGCAAATCACATCCTACCTGCAAGCCCCATCAGCGTCAAACGTGCATCAGTAATTACGTATCACTGTGGTGGGTGGGACTGTTTCAGTAAGTTCTAATCTACCCAATTTTAGGGTTATTAGAGCAGCAACCACCATCACCCCAGTTCCTGTTGCAACTGTGTTCTTTCAGCTTTTAATCAGGACGTAGCTAATCCCTTTATATATGATTGAGATGTTTTCACCTACTGGTGAGCATGGTCTAACTTAAAAGTGATAGAGAAATTCATTTGCATATATTTGCAGTCTTTTTGACATAGGACAGTTCTTTTGACTGGGGAGCTAACCACTGACATGCCAGCAAGCTGGTACATGCATTAGCAAGTACAAAAACCTCTCCAAGCTGGTGTTATACCAGTTAGCGAGTTGGTTAGCTTGGTTGTTAGCCATAAGTTACTCATAAGTTACACGGTGTGGCTTACTGTTCGTTTACATGTCAGTTGTACAAATAGAGTTAAGAGTCATTTTGATCATTGACGCCTGTCTCATGCCTGACTGCAGATAATGTCACATCTCTGTTGTGGAGCAGTTTATAGATAACATTTGACAGCTGATGGTGGTTCCTCTTTAGTCTGTCTGTCTTTTTAGGCAAAGCGCTCATGAAAGCTCTTTTGGAGACACAGTCTTGTTTTGGTTTGGTTCAGAGACATTTTGACTTGATCAAATATGTGTTTTGGAAGAAATTAGTCATCTAGAGGTTTGCCAAGCTGTGTCAAGAAAAAGGAATGTGATCTTTCAACGATAGTTAATTACCAAATCAGAGTTTTCACATGAAAGATGATAAGAAGCATAGTATGAACAAATGTATGTCTTTCCATCAACCCCACCCCAAACCCTGACGGGAGTGGTCAGGGAACCCCCACTTTATCTTCACCTCCTCCTCCATGCCTCTGCCCTCCTTCTGTTCCCTTGTGTGAATGTATCAAAACCAGACTTGATCATCTTGCAGGGAAAAAAGACATGAGTGAGTATAAAAAAAGAAACAGCAGTCAGTTTTTATGACCATACAAGGCTACCTCGCCTTCCTGCCTCGGACATTTACAGGCTCTTAAACTCTGGTCCTAGTGCTTGCCAAAAATTTGGGGAGGAATTCTTATCTCACTAACAGCGCAGCAGACATTTTTTTTTTTTTTTTACTGTATGGAGGGAGTTGTGGGAGCATGAGTGGTGGAGGGAGTTATAAGTGTATGTGAAAGGTTAATAGGAATAAATAAGGGGGGAGAGAAAATCAGGTCAAATAGATGTATGGGAGTGTAAGTCGAATGAGAAGTTTCCTCTTAAAGAACAATTGACTCTGAGTGACTGATTGGATTCAGTGGAAACATGTAGATGATGATATGAATCTACAGAAATGGTGAAAGTGCTATGGGACTTTGGGTTTGGAGAAAATGGTTGAATCACATGAGGTACATTTGACATAAAATGCAATTTAAGCTGGATGTGAACACAAAATTGGGTTTACATCTATAGGTTTTAATGACACGTTGTGTATTTATAGGCTGTTGCTCAAATCCCACAAATTTTGATATGATATAGATAAGAACATCAAAATTCCACTTAGACATCAACAGTCAAATCATCTTCATCTCCTGTATTTAATATCTGACTTTACCATAAAGATAACTTGTTGACAAGGGAGGGAACACATTCTTCTGGGCCTGTAATACCTGAGTGAATATCACGTGGTAAAGTTCAGTAACCCTGCTCAAAACAAACTATCAAAATCGAGCCTGGAAAGTGGTTGCAGTGTTCGAATGGTTACAGAGTTAATCTCCTGTGTGCTGGGGTATTGCATCGACAGCTAGCGCCGCATATTATTGCACAAAATACCACGACTCTAGCCAGGTATGTTGTGTGACTGTTGTGTGACCATTGCAGCAGCACCAAGCGTCAGACCTACACCCACAGTCAACGCAACGTTAACGCATCACACACTTAAGTAAAGTGGCTTTTTAATGATGTCGAAAAGGTCATGATTTCATACATGTGGGTCAGTGGGTTAAGTCCATATGAGTTTAGAGAGAGAGACACTGGTATGTCAGCTTGAACTCCCACACACACACACACACACACACACACACACACACACCTCCGCAGCATCGGAGTGCTGCTCCATGATCATGTGTTAAAAATCTCTTTTCTGTGTGTGTAGATGGTTTTTTCCACTGATCTGCTTTGCTCTGACTGGCACAGCAGTGAAATCCCCCTCATTAAAATCAGATCAATCGATCAATCAATCATTCAATCAATAACTTTATTTTTCCCCAGCGCGGCGACCGGATATGGAGCAATGGGATAACTGCATTGCACATATAAACACATACATGACAACATAAAAACATAACACCACGGGGCACATAAATACAATATTAATGAATTGTATAATCATTTAAAGAAAGCAAGGCCCATATGATTGCTGAATACATATATACGCCTGCACAAGATGATCACAAAATGATTCATACCAAGGTTTATTCCAATCACTAAAATGACTTTCCCTTTTAATTTTTCTGGAGCATCGCATGAGGCAGAGCCACAAAGCCCCAACTCACTCATTTGTTTTTATTGTTACAATATACTGTATTGTTAAAACCTTAATGTGAGAGTGACTAAAATAAAACTATTGTTCAAGAAAAAGAAAACCCACATTGTAGGAGACATAAAGAAGGACAGAAATCTGATTGGACGTTGCATGGCTGGTGAGCACAGAATGGTTGGCTGTAGCCAGATTTTCTCAGCTGACCAGCTCGTGGCTGTTTAGCAGTTTTTCCATGGTAATTAACTCTATGGGTAATGAATGAACTTCTAGACATCAAGGGTTGGCTGGATGATCTAATAAAAAACTGGAGATAAGTCGCTTTTCTCTCACAGTCAGAACTGTAAGCACACTGAGTGGGAACTTAAACATCCGACCCCGATTCACCCAGAATATGTGACCTAGTTCGTTACGGGTCTGGTAAGGAGAGTTGCAAAAAGTCAATGTTCTGAATTCAAGTTCTGCTACATCAATGACTCAAGTCAGAGCAGGAGTAAAATGTCTTGCTCACAAAAAGTCATTGTTGCTCCACAGTAGACAGAAATACATTTTGTGAACGCTTGACGTTCTTTACAAATGAGTGATCTGATCTGGTTTTTGTCCTTGCTGTAATTTTCATTTCTTGCTTCCAGCCACTCCTCAGTTTACTTATGTTATCTAGCTTCCACAACAAGTATGCGCCTGTAAATGCAAAACTGTAGACATCTAAGAGAGATCCAAGCAATTTTACAGACACTCGAAAAGCAGAAGCTACAGATTTTCAGCTGCCACTCTCTTTGACAAAACTCCTACTTTTAACTGAAAAAAAATCCAGGGGAAAAAAAAGGATGTGTAAATGGTTGGAATGAGTCATGCACATAAAGTAATGATGCATTCAGGAGCGGATACTACCCCTTTGTTCTCCGAATACTGCTGTTGTTATCCAACAGTAAATTAAAAAAAATTCCACTATGACATTTAGTATTCACTCTGACAAAATGCTGTGCACACATGAAAGTCAAACCCACATGGATATATACAAGACATATAACGCTCTACAATTAAAACATTTTTAAATCATCATTTTGTTGAGTGCCCTCTAATCCAGATGGAGTATCACCATCATCATGTCATCATTTCATGCTGTAACCTTGAGTGGAGCACTGATTACCTCTGTGAGAATTCACCAGTAGCTTTTTTCCAGCCTCCAGCATTGAAGAGGAAGAGGAGCGTGACTGACAATGGCAGGAAAGGGAAACTTGTAATGAGAAGTTTGGCTGTAGCTGCAACGTTAATGGTCAGGACAGCAGTGCAGTCTCATTCTTGACAACATATAACATTCGGACACCCTGCAAATTTACTGCAAATATAGCCTCGGTAACACAATAACACAATATTTCTGTACAATGCAGTATTTTCTGAAATGCAGTCTTCACTACGATGTGTGTAATGGACTCACACAGTGTGACTGTCTCTTGAAGTGTACACAATCACACAGGTATACTGTGCTTTCTCCCTACTTTACAACATGTCACATGACGATCGTGAGGTCTCGGATGAGTTCATCTCAACATGAGATTTCAGGCATCAGGGAACACCAAACTCATAAAGCAATCACGGTCATGCTTAGGGGTTTGACTCCCCAAAACTTTGAGCAATGAACCTCTGAATTCTGAAAAAACAAATTCACATAAACTTATCATAAAAAGCATCTCAGAGCAAAGAGGTCAAAAGACAGACAGGGTGTAGCACTGTCATCACGTCTTACTGAAACAAATATTGCCAGCTGTGAGACAAAGTCATTAACTGGTGAACTTATCATGAAATGCAAACAGGAACCAGGAGACAAGTCAATATAAAGCAGGCTTAGGTCAATCAAAACTGCTACACAGGTAAGCATCTGTTTCATGGCTGAATGAAAGAACTTTGAGACATGCCTGAAACTTAACATACAGATGCTAGCTAACATTGGCTATGTAGCAACAGCAAAACTTACAAATAGCTTACAGATAACCATCATAGTGACATCAAAGCACTATTAATACTATTAAAAAAATAGAAAAGAAATAATGACGACGTTGCAAATTATCACTCAATCTAATGTAGTCCCGTCTGTAAGTATATTTATGAAAGTTGTTGACAGTGAGAGAACGAAAATGCTGAACTGTTTACGTAACGCATTCACAGTTTATCCTGCATTGACTCAGTTTATCAGGTTCAACTCCGGTCAGACTTTGCTCATCTTCATTAACTGCACTGGTCAGACTGTTAATACGCTAACGTTTAGCCTGTAATGTTAGCATGTTAAGTTGTAAATTGCTGTCATGAATTGAAGTTGAAGTTGAATTCTTTTTCTTCTGTCCTCTGCAGAGAGCTTGAGGCTGGGTGGGAACCACTGTTGACATGGGCCTGTAGAGCCCAGAGAGAAGATTGTATTTGATATGGGGTTATAGACAAATAAACGTGACTTGACTTGAAATAAGCTGCTGCAGGGGTGAAAAATAAGAGTCCTCGGTTACTGAAAGTTCTCCAACCACAGATCTGCCCTCCCAGAAGTAAACACAATCAAGATGTCTGGGCCTGTTTGAGCTGCTATGGCAACATCAGCTTCCTGGCAACAGATACAGTTTAGATTCCTCAATCAAGGGTGTAGTAATTGACAACCAAACACTGAGTGTCTAAACTGATGTCGTTAGTGCTGGTTTTCACTAGAGTGAATCCATTATTATGAGACATCACAGCAAAACCAGGTACAACTGAGGTTGTTATGCAAAGTGCTCAATTTGTAAGTTTTTAAATGCTGCTCCCAAGTGAATTTTTGAAGTGTAAGCGATGAACATATTTTTCTCATTTTCAAATTATTCACAGAAAAAAACCCCGAAGTCAGTAGAGGAAAATATTTTGGCTGAACAGGCGGGATTATGGTCAGAGATCTGTTAGACATTTGCTCAACAGGTGCTTCCACATTGTCTGGCACAGGTTTTGAAACCCTCAAAGCCTTTTTACAGACATTAAAAGCCCATTTAGCCCAACACTAAAGCCCTCATTTATAAACCACACAGTCCACAGGGAAGAGTGACTCCTACTGGATACATTGAAAATTCCCAGTGTTTTTATTTTGACAGACCCCGGAGTAAACCCTCACTTTTTCTGAACAGGTACCACTGGAGGAGATAATCCATTTTAAGTATTATTATTATTAGGTCTGAGATGTGTCACACATCTTCCTTTCCTTATCTTTCCTTTACCCATCATTTTGTTCTTCCCTCTTTCCTTCTTTCATTCAATTGTGTCTGTCTTTATATCTTGGAATATATATTTTTTGGATTACATTCTTTGACTAAAATAAAGAATGAACTGGTCATCAAGTATTTAACATTACAGGTTACTTTTACAATTTGAGTCCAATTTATTTGTACATAAAAGACTAGAAATTACAGTAGTTCTCAACCAAAAATGATCACAAAACATAAAGAAATAACGACCACCAAAATTTTAAATATGTCAACATGAAAATATGTGCTAAAAGACTAAAACTGCCATTGCTACCTTTGACAAAAAATCCCTCATTCAAATTTAGAGATGAACTGGAACCCCTTTCTTCAGGTTTTAGGCAGCATTGCAGCTGAATGTCCTCTCATCTCTGCTTGCACTGCCTTTACACAGTATCATACCTTTTCCAGCCTAACAAACAGGCACAATGAGAGACAGATCATAATGTTAAAACTGGGATCACTACGTTCTGTCACCTCTACTCAGGATGGTTTCAGCATGAGGAAGAAAGTAAAAATCTGGTCACCATATGACCCGGGCAACCAAAGGTATTTGGCACCTCAGTCGTTTTACTTGTAGGCATCTGTCCACCCTTTGGGTACTGACAGAGAGAGAGTGAATTAGATCATATCAGAAAGGAGGGAGTGGTGCTGAAAGGTAAAAAATACAACATAGTGACATGAGAAGAGGTAACAGAACATTGTTAGGATCACAGTGTTCTGAAAAAAGGCTGGAGTAGAGGGAGGATGACAAAAAGGTGCAGGGGGGAGGATGATGAAGGATCTCAGAGGGGAGAAGAACAAAGAAAGGATTAGGGAGAGTATCTCTAACACGGAGGAGGATCGATGGTTGTAAAAACGGGGGATTAACCACAGCATAGAGGGAATAAGAGAAGGAGGATGGAAAAAAAATATGATGAAGAGGCTAAATGTGGACAGATGATCAGAAAGCAGACCGAAGACCGAAAGAGTTAAGAAGACAGTGGAAAAGGATGAGAAAGAAGAAGAGAAATATTAGGAAACTGCTTATTGCTCAAATGTTTTTACACTTAGTTAAATCATCTAATGCACCACAGTTACCTCAGGTGACTCCTCTCTGAAATCCTCTGGGGATCGAGCAAATGCAGCATTATTGTGTAGCAGCTCTCGAAACCAGGTCTGGCAGTTGAACAATGCTGCGCTGCAAAATTAAAAATTCCTGCTTCAAGTCATAACTGATGGAAATAAAGAACTGTGACTGTGCTTAAAGGAAGAGGAAGGTTCACCTGATGGGTGGTTATTTAGTCATGTCGTAGTTGTGTTAGGCCAACACAAGCCCCCAGAACAGAATCAGTGTTCCTCTAGGGATGTGTAGCCATGTGGGGGGGGGGGGGGGGGGGGGGGGTTCAAGTGCAGCTAGTCGTGCAACACAAGAGAATGGGATTTAATTTGTGGCTCTCAGAGCATCGATTTAAAAAAAAAAAAAAATACAACAACAACATACCTCACTAGAATCAGTGCACTTCAACTGCATTCGTAGCTCCGATGGAAACTGTTCACTGTGAAAATTTCTTGGTTTTTGAGTGACCTGACCCTTCATTCACTGCAGCACTGCAAAAGTACAAGTTATACTGAGCGAGATGAGGACTTACTGTGTACCACACATTAAGCACACAGCTCGTCTGCCTGTATCACTAAACATGATTGCTCCTGTTGTATGGATCATAGCCTGTAATACCTCTATGGTAGCATTCCATAAAGATGAATCGCTCCTGCTCACTGTCTCCTCCCTCTCTGGAGGAATGTGGGTGGTGAATTATCGGGAGTCTCAGAGAGCTGGCATGTATACCAGCTGTGTTAGGATGCCTGCAGTGGCTGGTGTTTCTGCTTGTCTTTAGTCAGGGAAACTTTTAAGATTCCACTGTACAGTACATCTATGTTTAACTTGGGATGATGGGGCCTGAGAACATGACACCCTCCCCTTAACATGACATTTGTGGAATCTGAAAAACTGTTGACATTTTGTTTTTAAGCTGATGAATATTTGCACTTTCTCCCCAAACGTTACCTCCCTAAAGATGAAAAACCAAGCAAGTGAAAGTGCACTATTCTGCACACTTAGAATAGCTGCTTGACTGTGTATCAGTCTCTCATTACTGCATCCTCTCATATCTTCCTCAACTTCTCTGATCTGCTCTTATAATAGTGATTAAATAACAACCCTTTCCACTTTCTGCTTTGCATGCCTGAACTGCTCTCCTACATTACGTTTCTGGCATCACAAGAATGTTATCAGGGTGCTCTGACTCTCTGTCTCTGCGCTGTTCGTTCTTTCAAGGAGCTGAAGCATATTCTTAAGTTAAGTAGCTATAATGACTGGTTTTGATTTTGCAGCCTGGACAAGAACTGATTCACTCAAGAACGCAGATAACCTCCTTTGGGACTAGCTCATCCACTGCATGGGGAGACAGTCCTGGGTTTTTTTTCCACAGAGAGGCTTGGGGAAGTGGCTGTGTGTTGCTCTTCATTGGAGGTGGGGTAGTTATCCTGATGTGCATTTTACCAAACTAACCACCAAGAATACTGTCAGGTCTGCCACATACTCAATTTGGAGGAACTTGCTCCTGGAACCAAATCTGACTCCTTACTTCTTTGGCTCATTGTCTAGCTTTCTAAGTTTCCTGAAATGTTCCACTAACAGACAAAAAAAAAAAAAAAAGTAATTGTTACTGGCATTTGTTTTTGCCATGAACTAATTCAGGGCAAGGGGGTTGAGGCTTGCCAAGTCTAGATGATTGACCTCACAGGCTCTCCTGTGAGTACCTGTACTCTGGAGTTACCCATGTTCAACACAATCAGCACATAGACTCTTAAGACTCTTAAGAGGAGAAAGCCGAGGACGTTGCTCCTGTCTGTCATCCACACCTCTCAATGCTCTGCTCCATATCAGCATCATCCAGCTCCCTCAGAAGAACTAGACACATGTATCATTATTTCATGTTATTGAGAACCTAGAGAGCAAAGCAAGTTCCACTTGAAGGTGGCACAGGTGATGGAGTGAAGGCAAGTTAACTTTTAACACCATGCAAATACCGGTGAGAAATGAATTTCAATGCAAATTCCTTTGTTAACCTGCAGCACAATGCAAATTCAGGTATGAAACAAATCACATGCAAATTCAAACAGGCACACAATATTACAGGAAGATGACCCCACCCCTAAACACGACAGGACAACAGGGAAACACTTGCACACATATCTTAAGAAAAGGAAAGCTTTTTATTCTTCGATCAACACTGCAGGTCTGAGGCCAAAAATGCCCTGACTTCCTGTGATGGAGGAACAGGAAATAGAAATTTATTTCTGAAATGAGAAAATGCACATACAGGAGGATGTTGGAGATGGGGGTTACAACTGGGTGATCGTGAAGCTGGCCAGGCGATTTGGTCACATCAGGTTTGGCAGAGTTGTGGTTGAAAGAGGGGAAATGGCAGCATAGCACTGGGCCAACTGCTTTTTAAAACAATGGGACTCCTCAGAGATGGAGCTTCCTTCAATTGTGCACAGTTTCCAGTTAGTGAATGAAAACACGAGCCCCTCAGAGGTGGTTTTTCCATCATGGCCAGCCTGTTAGAGAGATCCCATCAGAGAGTAACAGCTGATACGTCAGAGCATGGGTCACATGGGTCATCATGGGTCTTGCTGGGGTCAAAGTGAGCTGATACTGAAAGTTAAAGGTGAGTGTGACAGGAAAGTGATTCACCTGATGAAGCTGAACTACAGGAATTCTTCGTTTCATTAGCAGTGGCAATAGAGGTGCAGTTTAATCATTTCTTGCTCCCATGTGAAACAGTAATGACACTTATTGGTCATAGTCTGTATACTGTGACAACTAGTGCACAGGGCATGTGTATGTATTGTGTAATTGTGGCACTGTTTATATCCGTTTATACCCTGCACATCCACACAGGTGTTTTCAGTCACACTGATTAGACCACATGAGATCACCACACTAAATGCACCAGGAGACCTTTTCCACAGAAGACACGTCACAGCACAAGTGTGACACATGCTATTGTCCTGGTGTTTTGCATATTGGCCCAATGGACATGTAATGGAGAATCAATAATGTTGTTAGTTACACCTGTGGTTTTCCTGCTGTCCATAAAAGAGGGTCATTTTTTCCAAAGATTTTTGCATGAATGTTTGTTGTGGAACAGGTGATCAGCTGTGCTGCCACATCATCACTTTGACGGCTGAAAGTACCTTCACCGGCTACATCAAGCCTCAAGGGGCTGGCAGTGCCCATACGGCCAATAAGTATTTCTGGTGTTGCCAACAGGTTCAGCAAAATATAAAGAGAGGTATGTTGTCATGTCAAGTCTGCACGCTCACTGTCCTGGGTGGACAATGGCTGTGAAGAGGCTTCAATTAGTTGTCAAGTGAAAAACTCAACTGCTTCATAGTCCACAGATTTAGCCCAAATAATTGGAAAAAAAGACAATTTAAAGTGCAGTTTATTGCATGAAAAGGAAAGTACTTGACACAAAAATAGCACAAGTAAAAAGTGACAAAATTTTATGTTTAACAACTTACAGTGGTTTTCCTCAGTTATCAAGTCTTTGGCAAACCTGCCAGTCCTCCTATACGACAGCTTTACAGTGTTTACATCCATCATGGGGCCAGTGGGTGATACAAGTAGACTTGGATAAAAACTTAACTTTTAAGTAATTGCAGAGGGAGACACATTTTCTGCAGTTAATATTTATTTATACTGATATATATTTTATACTTTCCATGTAACGATTGTTCATTTATTAAATTAATGTAGATCCAAGATCCAAATAAAGAATAATTAATGAAAGAAGCACCTGTAAAATCAAATGTAAGAAGATGCAGTAGCTGAAGATAGTTTGTGGTGTTATTGTTGTGTATTGAACTACATTACACAGTGTTACCAGTTCATTAGATAAAAACTAATGCAGTCCTGTCATTCTTGCAACAATGTAAATCTTTGTGCACTTTGTTAACCCACATTAACATACAAAAAGGGAATGATATCAGAAACACCAGTCATACACCCGTCCATATTCCACCATGAAACTGCAGGGCTGTTTGTACTGCCATGGTTTGCACAGGTGCACCTCATAAACTGGTAATTGATGGTGAACACTGAAGGTTTTCACATTGTTTTGTTCCCTTAAGATAATATGAAAATACTACTACACCTCAGAGAACAATGCTATTCAACACCACAACTACAGCAGGTGGCTGCTTTCAGCCAAATATACTGCTGTCAGAGTTGTTGTATTTACTTCCAGTTGTCACTTAAACTCAGAAACAGAATTTATTCAGTTAAAACACTTATTTAAGCTGCATAATGACTGGAGTTAGAATAAAGGTTGTCCATTATTATCATTTGATTTCACTTTGGTGTGGAAGCTGGTAGTATTGGAAGCAAATCAACTCCAAACCTGGCTAATACTGCTGCATAGAGGAGGGTGAGCATCAGTAGTAGAAGCAGTGAAAGGTGTTACATTAAAATCAACAATACGTTCAGCACTAATACCATTAAACAGACACAGGTTTAACGCTAATAAACTGGACTGCCGCCTCTGACCAATACAAAATGAATCTCATCAGTGCAAAACAAAAAGAGAACCAAAAAAAAGAAAAAAAAAGAAAATCAACTTGTTGAAGGAAGACAGAAGAAAGGACGAAATCATCCTAGTTGAGACGGATTTATCAACACTGTGGTCTTTCATGGACAGGAAGGAAAAAGCACCCAAATGCAAATGGACTCATTATTATTGTACATCTCTATATTAGAGATATCAGGCACTCTATTTTATGTTAACTTCAACTACACAACCGAAATCCATCTCCTCAGCTGCACCAGTGTTTGTTTTCCCTGCTCCGGTTCTAGTTTTAGCTGAATCTCTCCTGGTTTCACAAGTGGTTGTGGAGCAGATGGAGAGAGTTGTTTTGGCAGCTCTAAGCCATGGTTTTCTTCTTGCACTCCACGGAGCAGAAGAGGAAGCCCTGCACTGCCATGAAGCGCTGGCCCATCAGGCACTTGGAGCAGCCGGAGCACTTGAAGCACTCCGGTGCAGCGTGCCAGTGGTGCTCGCCATAGGAAACCCTCTGGGCTTCGGGCTCCACCGCATTCTGGCAGGCTGAGCATTTCTGGGATAGAGGAGGAGATAATGATGTCAAGTCACAGTCGTCTCTTAACATTTTTCACCACTTTTTTCATATTGTTCAAACTTTCCATTTAGGTTTTAGTAATTTTTGTTTTCTCAGTACATTATTTAAAGAAATTCAATCAAACTGTAAGTAAAATACAGTGTGTGCTCAGAAATGTAACAAATATTGGTCACAACTGAAGTGTTGTATGTTCTGAGTGTAATTTTCCTTTACAACCAACCATGTTCCAGTGGTAGATATGTTTTGGGACTGGGAAACCTTTTACATTATAAGTATTTTGTAAAAGAAACAGTGGAGTATTTTCTCATTTTTTGACCATCAATAAGTCCCATATTGTATAAAGTGAGATGTCCATGTCTTCTATATTAATGTGAAAGTATGAAAGCACTCAGTCCACAGAGAAATGCACACAGCCTGTACTGAGAAACTGAGTCTTAAAACGAGCTGTCATAACTTCTGTAACTTTGTGATGTCACAAAGTGATATCACTGCTCTCAGCCATGCCCCAAGCCCAGCCCACCTGGACCCACCATCCATCATTGCAGGATTTGGTTTCTCTGAGTGTTTACCTGAAATCTGCTATATTTTTGGTCACAGAAAACAGTCAGCCAATCAGAAGAGAGGCTCTGGAGTTTCTCTTCTAATTGGCTGACTGACCTGTTGTTACTAGAGCTCCAGAGAGAGGCCTGAGAGAAGAGATGTAAAACCACATTTAGAAGGTTTTTGGTTCTTAAAACCACAAATATATCTTCTTATGGATATGAACGCTTAAATAAAACACCAGAAAAGTGTAAAATATGGGGCCTTTAAAAAATAATTAATAATAATTAAAATAAATAAAAATAATTCAATGTCAAAGTGTCTGAGTCTGTGACTGTAATGCTAGTAACAGCAGTACTTTATCTTCCTCTCGTGCCTGCATTGTGTTTAAAAAGTTTGACAGAAGATATCACGGGTCATTAGTTCATTGTAAAAGCTTGAACAACAGAACTCCTGACACAAGAGAATGACTGTAAATGAACACTGGCCACCCAACAGCAAGAATGTGAAGCACTCGGCTTGTGTTTACATGATTTCTCTGACATAATCCCCTGCAAAGCCACTGTTTTTCTGCAACCTCATACTTTCCTTCATTTCTGACTGTGTCACTGCAAACATTAAGAATCAGGGATTCCACTGTGCGACCAAGCATTTAAATACACTTAGGATTATTTTTGAATTGTATTGTTTAATTTCATCATTTAATTTAAAAATAATGACAAGAATATCAACCCAGGTTAATATATCATAGATGAAGTTAAAGAGTAACATTTATTATCATGTTTTACAGAAAATATTTTATGTGCAGGCCCCTTTTTCTGGTACACCCACACATTTCCTGTAGGTCACACCAGGACTTGAAATTCTAGGGTCTTGACCCTCATTAGTGCTACTCAAGCTAAGAATGTATGCATCTGGTGATCTTAATTGGGGTTCAGATGGCAGCGTCCAGCAAACAAAACAATTTCAACTATGTGAACAAACAGAAACCCAGAGAAAGAGAGTCTGTCTCACCACAGCGTAGTTCTTCATGTAGCAGGGCTTGCACACAGGCTTTTCATTCTCCATGACATACGTCTCTCCAGCAAGGATGCAGTCACACTCGAAACAGCAGAAGTGCTTCAGATGCCAGTTCTGTCCCTCAGCCTGAGTGTACTCATTGCTGAAGATCAGCTGTGGGCAGACATGCATCATATTGTAGAATAAACGGGGCTAGCAACCTAAAAACTGCACAGAAAGTGATGCACGCACAATTAAAATATTACTGATCTAAATAACCCCCTCTCACCTCATCACATCCTCCACAGCGTGGCTTCTCACTGTCTCCGTAGTGGCGTCCGCAGTACAGCTTGCCTTTCTTCCAGAAGTAGATCATGTCCACCAGTAGTTCACTGCAGTTACAACACACAAAGCATGCTGGGTGCCACAGCTTATCGTAGCCGGCCCGCTCAGCGTAGACGGCCGGCTCGCCCAGACGCATCGGCTGCTGGCAGTGATGGCACGACTTGGAGAAGGAAAAGAAAAGAAGAGATGGTTTGTGAAATAAAACTTGACAAATTTCCAGTTCAGTTTTGTTCCTTGTTGGTTTAAAAGTGGGCTGCTAATGACAATTTTCAGTATCTAATAAGGATTTTTCAATTGATCACGGACAATAAAATGTCAAAAAGAGGCAAAGGCGATGCTGTTCACTACTTGTATTTGGGTAAAGCGACCTCAGTCTCTGCTCAACTGACTTGTGTTGGAAAACTCAGTTGCGTCCTGTCCCAAAAAGATTCCTTTCATCCCTTTCAGTAATAACAAAGAATTATTATGCACTTAACACAAAGGGCAATATCCCTGTCTTTGAGTCCATATCAAAGTCAAGTAGGGCCTCCTTTGATCTGACAATAAGGCCATTTTTTATGGGAACATTTGAACTCTTGGGCTTAGATCTCAGTTCTCCTTGAATGACACATTCTAGTGATGAAAATGGGTGGAATTCCCCTTTATGATACAGATAACACACTGTAACCTGAGATGAGTGCTGGAGTGGTCTGAGTGTGAAGGCAGAAATAAGTGATCACACGCTCTTGCCAGGAGAGGAGAGTGTGATCTTTCTCTCTTCTCTCTCCCCTTTATTTCCTCTTCCTCTTCTCTGTCCACCATTTCTCTCCTTACAAACCAGCTGGTCGAGGCAGACGGCCGCCCACCGTCTGGTTCTGTTGGTTTCTCTCTGAAATATTGGAAGGTCTCAACCTTCCTGTGTAAAGTGCCTTGAGATAATGTGTTGTTTTTTGAAGCTATAGAAATAAAATCAAATTGAACTGAATTGACATTATGAAGTTATGGACACTGGGGGGAATTAAGAGTAAGGCTCAGAGAAAGAGAAAAAGAACATAAAGACAACATAGGAACATGTAAAAGACAACAGAGGAGAAAGACAACAGCAACATGGAGAAAAACAGGGAAAAAAAACAGAAAAAAATGATGTTGAACCTGACTTGTGATCTGACTTTACATGTAACAGTAACAGATCTGACGCTCTGTTACTGTTACATGAAGACTGCTGCTTCTTATATCAATTTCAAAATCCTTTTTTATGAGTCAAAGTAGAAATAAAACAGGAGTAAATCATATGACTCCAGACAATAATTCACTAACTGCCAATTGTGAAGAAAAGATATTTTTAAAAAAACACGTCAGTTGTGGTTCATGACCCAGTGTGAATCATCAGTAAATCACTATCCATCATCCTGAATGGGGAAGGCTGAGTCAGAGCTGGTTTTATGGCTCCATCTAGTGTCCTGATCAGCACTAACAGGTCTTTGTTTTGATTATCACACTTACTTATATTGTATATAATAGTAATGCACTTGTGGAAAAAGTAAAGTATATCTACTTAATTACTGTATATACTGTACATTACATATGAATTTGATAAAAAAAACTATAGACCTTTCGTTGCTTACATGATTAGCTATTGTAATGACAGGATTTCTTTAGAAATCCAAGTTTGACTTATATTGGGATGATAAAATAATAATTATAAAACTTTTGTCTGATATAATGAAAAATAGTTCATTATTTTAAAAATCAGTTTTTTAGTGATCTATCAGTAACAGAAAATATTAATTTTAACATTAGAATAAATATTTCTACCAGTTTAGCCTGGACTGGATGCCAGGCTAAACTGTGACAGGTGACAGAGACTGACAGGAACACACTGATAAACAGACAATAGATAAATAAAAACATCTTACAAAGTTCTGCTGTGGTAGTCCTGCTTGCTGAGCTCCAGGGACGCCCATGGCTCCAGCAGTGGCAGCAGTGCCCATGGCTCCTCCAGCTGGCCCAAAGCCTGAAGATGGTCCAGTCCCTGGCCCTGAAAGCGGTCCAGCACCTCCTGCTCCAGCTCCACTACCCCCTGCTCCAGGTCCAAAGCCAGCACCCACTCCAGGCCCACCCATAGGCCCAACACCAGCGCCTGCTGGCCCTGGCCCAGAGCCAGCTCCAGCTCCAGCTCCAGCTCCACCGCCAGCAACCCCAGCTCCTGGTCTAAAACCAGCCCCTCCACCACCAGCCCCAGCGCCAACCCCAGCTCCAGGTGTACCAATGGCAGGGCCAAACCCTGGCCCTCCAGCACCAGGTGCACCTCCAGCCCCAACACCAGCACCAGCACCAGCAGCTCCACCCTGCCCTCCTGCCTGAACTGCAGCCATCTCTTCAGGCAGCATCACGTCTCCGACCCCCAGGGCCTCATCCTTGTACTTGCGGACGAACTGCTGCATCTGCTTGACCTCAGCAGGAGTCAGCTCGTGGCACTTGGACGGGTCCTGGTCATGCTCAGGCAGCTGGCGGGCCATCTGCTGCCGACGGTAAGCAGCTCCCTCTGTACCGGCCACTGGACGTTTCTCTGGTGGGAGCAGCTCGATGTAACGCACCGCCTGGAAGTCAGAGGGACAATGAAAAGAAACTGTTTAACTCAAAGGGAGAAAGAAAAGTGTGTGAAAGACAGAGATGAGAAAAGGACAGAGAGAGACGTGAAGGACCAATCAGAAACAAAGTAAGGGGAAACTGTCCTGTGTTGTGGTGAGAAGACATGCAAAACATGGTCCTACAGATACAGCACTAGACTCAACAAAGACAGGGTAAGTTAATTCTAAGAAGACACTTTTACTGGGAGACAGTAAAAGCTGCTGCTATCAAAAATTACATCACCCTTTTCAGTGATGCCCTGCTGAGTGATCTTAACAACTTTAAGTTATACATATGGACTAAAATTAATATTATTGGGACCTCTAGTGGCCAAAGGCTTTCATGACAAACCCCTAAGTTCCTTAAAAATGTTCTTAAACTTTATCATGGTGCTGCTCAGGGGAAACAGACCTGAAAAACTTCAGATCAGATTGCTTTTAACTTCCTGAATCAGAAGGTACAGTACCAGTGTATAAGGGCCGAGACAAAAGCTGTTTTTCAGGGTGATTAACAAGGCCGTCTTCCCAAAAATCTCTGGCTGTAGATTCAACCTATAGTTCATGTGTTTGTCTTATCTCAAAATCCTTGCCGTCACTTAATATCCAGTAAATAATGCGATCCATACTAAGCTAATGATTGGTCAATTTTTTTTTTGTTTTGACAATTAATGATTTTGTGAGAAACAAGTTCTCAGCGCCTGAGGGAACATCTTTCAATTTCTTGTTTGTCTGACCAGCTGCAGTCCAACACTCATAGATAACACTGGGGAACAATTTGAAAAAAAGTTTCTGTTGAGCTAGATTTTTATGCTGATTAAAACTAAAATTGGGATGCTGATTCCAAAATTGCAGTCAGTTTTTTTCGAGCACGTCAAGTTTTTTCTCCACAGCTTACCCTCCAGATAAGCAAAATTCCACTGATTAGCTGTAGTAAGACTTGCCATCTGATTACGATTGGACTCATCAACAGCTACGTGGCAACTTGTTTGTGCAGTCACAATTGAGACAGTGCGGTGAGAGGTGTGTGCAGCTCCCAATAGGTCAGTACTATCAATATCTGCAAACAGAAAGCTAGCATAGTAGGAATTAAGAGGATTTGTGCTGGCTTTTCTCTGAACCTTGTAACCATGGGCATACCGTTGTAAGTTCTATTTCGTTTTATGCTGTTTTTTTAGTTTTCAAAGCTTGTAACTATTCCATCTTAGTGTTTTATTTACATAGGTATACATTTCCTTTGTTCCAGATCATGTCTGCACACAATTATAATTACAGTAGCCATATCCTTTGTAAAAACATAATAGTGTTAAATAAACATTGCAGTCATGCCTGTTTCTTTCATATTTCATAAAACAAGCACATATCTGTTAAGTACAGTATTTTTCATATGTTTTAAGAAAACGGGGATCCTATAGTTCAAAAACTCAGTTTTGAATTCCGCACCCAAAAATTAGTTAAAAACAGCTGTCAGACCTAACTCAACAAAAAATGTGTTCCCCAGTGTAATCAATATACAATGATAGAAAACACCCCACCCTTGCCCAGCGTCAGTGTCAGTAGCTCCAGCCCCCCAACGACCCTGTACAGATTAGCGGTATGGATGGATGGATTGATGATAGAAAACATTCAAAAGCAGCAAATCAAAACATTTGAGAAGCTTTAAAAAGTGTGTTTTTCATTTTTGCTTAATAAATGACTTAAGTTATTCATTGACTGTCAGAAATCAATATTGACATTTACAGTTGGTTATAATCATATCAGTGCCAGTTTTTCTGAACTCTTACCAGATACTTATTGGCTACTGGCGGTGCCCACTCATAGGTGACAGACTTCATTGGCACATCTTTGGGAACTGGCATCAAGCTGGCTGATGTGGCGCTGACAGGCATTGGCACTTTGTTGGCCTTCACTGGCGCAGCACCTGCTGGTACGGGCTGAGGTTTGGCCTGGGCCTGAGCCTGAGCCTGAGCCTGAGCCTGGGCCTGAGCCTGGGCCTGGGCCTGGGCCTGGGCCTGAGCCTGAGCCTGAGCCTGGGCCTGGGCCTGAGCAGCACTGGGTGCTGTACCTGCAGAGGCTCCAGCTGGCTGTACAGACCCAGCTCTGGCAGCGGCAGGCACAACAGTGGAAGAGGCACTTGGCGGGACAATGTAAGAAGAGGCAGGAGCGGGCAGAGTGATGGTGATCATGTTGCCCTGGTAGCTGGGGATGCCGTCAGTCTTCAGCTTGGCAATGAGCCCGGTGTATTTGGTGTCCTCGAACAGCTTGCCTACCTTCTTGTTCTCCTCTGAGTTCATCGACACATCGTGCTCCGTGAGGCCACATTTGCAGTTCCGGCAGATTTTTCTGCAAAAAACAACAGAAAAACATTTAGACAACATTTAGTTTTCTAGTGTATTCAATGTGAGAATGAGAAAGACTGTTGTCCACAGTCCTGTGCTTTAATGTATGTGAACTGTTAAAAAGTAATTTATATCATCTATTAATTCATGATTCAGTGTGGAACAATGTCTTTATTTTTTCTTCATGTTTCACATTCATGTTGCTTTGGAAGAGTCTTGAATGAATCTCTAATCCCTTCTACTCTTCACTGCATTGTATTTTATTTTTAAACAAATATTCTTTTGTATTGGAATTATACAGTCTGCTACTATTGAAACCAACACAACAAACCCAGCGCTACATTCAAATACCTGCTCCTCTCACATGCCTTAACACAACTTGCTTCATATTTGTAGAATAACAATGACACAATTTATGACCGCTGGGCATGCTTCAGCATGACCAGGCACACACACTCAGTAAACCCTGTCTTACTTGTATAGGTGAGAACGAACAGCAATGATAACAGCATTAATAGTCCAGAAATATCTTGTAAACCATGTGATATGTTGACCTTGAAATGGTGTGTGATGACTTTCTCTTTGGTAACAGCTGAGGAAAAACACCCCGTGAGAAACTGTTGAAGTAAACAGATCGTTCTCTACAACACACATTTTCAAACTGAGGATTACCTATTGAAAAACTTATATTACTTACTTATATACTCCATATTAAAAATGTCTAAAACTGACTAGACCTCTGTTGTATATTTTTTGACTTGTGTACTTGTGTGCTACATTATCCCAAATGTTTACAGTAATTCTCAAACCAGAAAAATCTGTGATTTAATCATGATAAGGGTCCGTTTCACTTGGTCACCTGTTAATGGCATCATATGGTTGCCTGCCAGAAGCTGAAAATGACTTTATGTCCAGTTTTAAGCTTAAGATACACTTTTCAGATCTTGCCTGTTTCCAACTGTGTATTTTAACTGATCAGATATCTGGATCTGAAGTTATCAGAGAAACTAACAAGTAAATATTAGTGGCAGCTCTGATCTGAGCTCCTCTATAACATCCTGTATCTGCTGAACAGCATCAGTGAAACACAGATTTTTAACGTGAAACATCGTTATTCAGTGTTTTTACCGGATTTAATCACCAGCTCTGTTTGTTAGTGTTTCAGCTCCTGGTGAAAACCTCCTGAATGACTGTCACTGAAGGAATCCTAACCAGGAGAAGTTGACTACAATGACAATGACTGAGAGAGCCATTGCGGCAGAAGTTGCATACTGTGTGTTTACCTGATAAAGGCTTATTCTTACATTAAAATCATTCAGGTGATATTAATGGTAATGAAAGATAACTAAAGTCTGCATATCCAGCTTAACTTTCCTTTTTCATTATCTAGGTTTTGGGTGTGTGCAGCCTGATAAAAAGGCCTATATGTACTGTATGTGCCAATCCCTGCAGATCCAACATGGCAGAGTAAGTAAAGCCACTGTCTGTTACAATACAACACTACTGACTGGACCTCAGGCTGCCACCACAGACCCATGGTGGGCCTTTGTGCTGGAGCTGTGGTGGGCATCAGGAAAACCAGCCATGTGTGGATAATTGTCCAGACAGAAGAGTCCAATTACTGGTCCAAATAAAAGCACATATCGTGACAGACAGGGTAAGTAAGACAGGGAACCCTGGGTGGTCCAGACTGAATGTCCCACATTAAAAAAAAAAAAACAAACACAACAAAACAGTGCTTACACTAGCATCTACGTATGTCGAGGCGTGGACTTAGTGGTTGTTCTCAGCCTCCAATTATAGTTACTTTGTTGAATTAAGACACCCCCAGAAGCCAGAAGCCCAGAAGCCCAGAAGCCCAGAAGCCCCCCGCCCCGAAGGCTCTACCCCCCACTCTCAACACTATTCAGACCTAAAGTTATGTCTACTGCAGACTCACACAGTTTTGATATTTTTGTAACAATAAGCTAACGGGACATGGAGCCCAGTGTTCAAAGACATGAAGCGTAGCTGTTGTCAGGAACAGCATGGTCCTATTAGGCTGATGACTCCGATCTGAGTATTTTCAATTAGGCGAAGAGGACAGCGATGTTTTTTTATTTTATTTTCCCTTTGTTGTTCCAGGAACAATGAGCTGAATAAGCATGTTTTTTTCATCACTGTCCGGGTTCTTTACTGGAATACCTGGAAAGTGCCCAAAAAAACACACTGTGTTTTTACTCAGTATCTTCACCTGAGCCTCAGTGCTTTGCTCAAGACTCCCCCTGATTTAATCTTAAATTACTCGTACAGCTCTATTCTAGATACAGGAAGTTGAGGTATATTCACTGTTTCCTTTATATCTGTGATGGTGCTGTGCTGTAAAGAAAAACTGCACAAACCTCCAGAAATGCAGCTCAAAGCCTTCGCACTTGTCCTTGCATTTCAAACAGGCCGCTCCAGCGCCAAACTCGTGGCCCAGGGTCATCTGTAAACAGAGCACATAATTACAAGTCATATCACATGTCTGTTTTGACTATTTATCCCCTGGAAGGTAATTCTGAGTTTCCTTAGGGTAAAACAATTTAGGGAAAAAAAATAAAAGTTGAAATTTGAGCACTGCAAATTAAATTAAAAATTTCAAGAGTCAGTTGCTCTTGGAGGGACTGGAACGGGCTGTTCTGGTGCTGTGCACTAGAAATCAGAGGAAACACAGAGCAGTAAAACTTAAAACTTAGTAATTCACATTTTCTCCTTGATTCTTGGCAATATTCAGACTAACATGCTGCCCTGGTTTGGCAGAAAATTTTATTTAAAGTCAATACAAGCCCTGAGTTCAAATGATTTGTTTTTCCACACAGAATCTTTTTCTTCTCATTTCAGCAGGACCTCTCTTCCATAGAAAAACCTCCAGCTGCCTCAGTGAAGCACCATAAACTACTTCAGCCTTTTTGGCTGCCGACTCTGAAGCTCTTGTCTCTTTAACTGCACTCTTTTCCCCGTCTTCAGTGTCACACAATACTCATGTCCACTTTGAGCCATTACTGCCGTTTACGACCGTATATGGTCAACTATCCAATGATGCTGAAAGCTTTGTGCGATCCAGCCCCCCCCCCCCGTTGTCAGAGAGATGTTTCTGACCCAAAAGAAACCAAATAGTGAGGAATGCAGACAGACGCTCCTGTTTTTGACAGTGGAACCTTGATGCCAATATTTTAGCTTTCATCACAGCCTCCAGAGCAGAGTGAGACTTTCTTCTCAGGAGCACAAGAGTGAAGTTAAACAACTTGATTTCTGGTGATAATTAAAACAGCAAACATGTTAGTGCAGCTGCACTCTGGGCGAGAGCATCAGCTAAATACCTCAGATGCTAAAACAAGCACTGGGATTGTAGGCGACACAAACTAAGTGGTCACTGCTTGTGGAAGTTTAAATTCTTATCTCGGGCATAGTGAGGACAACCGGCCATTTTTGGTCACTCAGTGACTTTGTTGTATGACTAAGCCTGCAGGGTCATTAGTTCTGGTGGCGACGCTGCTCAGACACCAAGTATACAGCTCAGGTCAGATGAGTCACATTCATGAGTCATGTTGCTGCAGCAGGGCAGAGCTGCAGGCCAGTGGCAGCTGGGATGGAGGGAGTCACCAGCTAGGGAGCCATTTTCATTTCAGCTGGCCACCTGCTCTCAGACCACCACATCATGTTTCTGCAACATCAGTGAGAAGCCAAAACTTCTAAAAATAAACGTAATTACTGTCTGAGTCGTCTTCCATCTACAGTATGCCTACTTTCTCATGTGGCAAAGCAAAATGCCTGCTTTTTCTATTTTTAAGAAGCATGTTTCTGCTTTACTCTGTAGCGGCTGTTTAACATTTCACAATACTATATATATATATCATGACACAAAGCAACACACACTCCGCTGACCAAAACTTCCTTCTTTTGAGGAGCTGGGAGGCCTGAAAATATCTTTATCTATAAAATATCATCAAAAATGTCATTCTAGTTCAGCCTCATGCTGCTGTTTTGGAGACAGTTCTGTATTTTGATACTTGATTTTTCTAAAGTGACACTAGCTCCTCTGTTTTCCAGTCTGTTACACAGAAACGCAGAGATGTTAGGCCGATTAGGTCATTCAGCTCTCATTTTTTCCTTGCGTATGGCAGCTTCAACAACCACTTAGGTGTTTGGAGAGGAAAATGACTCCCGGTGATCTCAGCGCCTCAGAGACAGACGTCTAGAAGCAACCTCAATTTAACAGAGTGGCAGTGATGATGATGATTCCCCAGCCTGTACACAGTGAGCTCATTATCTCCCATGTCTTTTTGGACAATCGTATAAGCTTAATTGAGCGAAATATTACCTAAACACACAGGTTCCCAGCCTTGAAAAGGGGCAGTTAAAGTTTGACAGTAATTACAGCACCTCACACTGACTGAGGCGCTCTCAGAGACCTGCAGCCTCCAGCAGCCAGACTCATCTCCTCCAGGGATTAAAAGCAGCTGTCAGACTGGGGCTGTCTGGGTCATCCAGCTGCTCAGACCCACTTTTCCAGCAGCATCTTACTGTATATATAAATGACTTTCCTGTGCTTTTAAAAGAGTTGACTTTGTTATCTCACTGAACAGCAACTAGCTGATGGACCTGCAAACAGAGGAAGAAAATGGCACAAGACAGATTCTGGCTCTGTTACAGGCTGGTAAATTCCTTCACTTTGGCAGACGACACTATCTGCTGGTGATCCTGTCTTTCTGCCAAAAAAAAAAAAAAAAAAAGAACAAAGTAAGGTCTAATAAAAAGACACAATGGCCAGTGAATCCTGCCAGATATGCATGTTTCATCTAACTGTGATGGGTTGTCCCAGCATGTGAAGACTGCAGGGACAACTGTCAGTATGCTGGAAACACACTGATGTTTGGTGCACACAGACTTACGCTACAGACAACCTTATTTTAAACTTGTGCAGTTGACTGAAGCCGAAGTGATGACAAATTAAAGTTTCAGCTTACTGAGTGATTGATACAGCAGCTTCACTGCTACACGTCACATCACATTAACCAATTTTTACCCCTGCAGCAATCCGCACTGCCTCTTCACTGCTGCCAGCTATCTGCAGGCCTAAGCAAGAATCCCATGACTCCAAACTGAGGTGATATGATGCGTTAAGAGCATGGCATGGATTACAACAACTGAAGGGAGAATTGCACCAGTAAAGAATCCCTGACCCACCAAAACAAATTTACCAAGAAAATTTTAAAAAAGTACTAATTTTTCATATAACAAAGAAATTTGTAATTTGAAGCTTCACTCTGATGCACACATTTCAGCTACTGAGTTTAGGATTGAGCTGTACGTTAAAGACTGAAGTGTACTTCAAACAATTCCAACACTGTTATTTCCTAAACTCAGCAGATTGGGATGTTAGTTTCAGGCAGATGCAACATGCAGGTTCTGATGGTGACCTGTGTTACTGTTCAAATAAATGTGCCCTGCAAAAATGTGCAACTAAAATGAACTCTGATCTGAAATTAATGTAAATCCATTGGACAAATTCTGTTTTGTGATCGTGATCCCTGTCTGAAACAGTAAGACCCACACTTTCCTACCATAACATAACACTCGATAACTGCTCCCTCCCTTGCATGGCCAAACTCCTTTAACAACTGTCTTATTTGTGTGTGCTCTTGCTTAAAAAACTGAATTACATGGAGAGTAATACATAATTTAATATCTTAGAAGCACAACTGAAAGTAACTTTACAATTCGGCAAGTATCTAATTCAAACAACAACACTGACTCCTGGGTTAATAAACTTTAACAACAGGTCTACATTTTGCTGTTATGTTTATTTGCGCCCTAAAAAAACTGAGTAGTTATCGCTACAGAGCAACGCGCACCAAATACTAAACCAACAATATTGTGAAAAGTAGAACTTTTTTGTGCACATTATCTGTGCCGAATGTCGCTAATTCTTATAATGTTTTACTAAATAACCACTAATATGTTATAGGACTTATACGTTTTGTTGATACACACGTTGACGCTATATTGACAAAACTTTAAACGCAGTTTGTCGTTGAGTTCTTCCAGGACGCAACATATTCTCAAAGGGAAGAACGCTTGCTAAGAAAGAAGGGTCAGCTTTCAGCTCTGTAAACATCATTTAATTCAGATTTTTTTCCAATGAAAACGCACAAACACGACTTGGGAACACTTTCGAAATGAAAGCCGACAATCAACCAGGACAGCCCGTCCCTGACAGTGACTTTCCTCGCCACCTGCCGCACGCTCCGCGCACCTTTCCAGGGCGTTCCCCGGTCGGTCCGACACACAGGCGGAGAGCACCGGGGAGGGCAGAGCTTACCTTCTTCACTTCCTTCTCTATCTCCATTTCTTTGTCTGGCAACGCGAAGTTTTCTTGACCCAGACGAAGCGAACAGACGAGTTTCCTCTGAAGCAACTGTCAAAAAACAAAAAGTGACAGACAACGGATCAGAGAAATAAAACGGCGGCGCGGCTCATCTGCGCTTTCTCTTCAGACGTCCCTCTCCCGCACAGCCGTCAACCCAACAGAATAAAGGAAATGGTTTCCGGTCACAGCTTAAAAAATAAAACCCGTGTTAACAAACAAACTAAAACAAAGAAGCAAATTTATGAATATATGATAAGTATTACAAAATCGGGGTCAAAGGTTTAATCGATAAGAGACAGAAAGATTAAGATATGCATGACCTACAAAAATATACAAAAAATGTGAATGGCAAAATGAAAACATAGAAGGTGCAACATGTGCTCAAACTTTTCTAATTGCATGATAAAGTGCTCATAAATGCTTAGTTTAAAAGACGTAAAAGAAGTATGTACTTCATGTGTGTTTTTGTTTTTTTTATTGTGGTGGTGGTTTAAAATGTGAAAACTTAATTTAAAAAGATGAAAACGACACAAGATTGTTTATGAAACAATAGCCCAATGTAAATTTAATTTATAATAACCATAATACCTTAATAATAATATTACCACACAATTAAGGATGTAGTTAACAGTTCACGTTGTGAACTGCAGCTTGTTGTTGCTGTTTTTGCCTTTTATGTTGAATAACGAGAGTCCTTTACTTCCGGAAAACGTTTATGTAGCCTCTCCGGCTTGACGCGGCTTTCCACTCCGGACATCCAGTTTCCTTTTCATTGATTTTTCAAGGCGAGCCTGTGCTTTGATTGAGCTGCAACTCTACCAATAGAAATAGAGGTAGCGGGCGTTCTGGCGCAGAACGACCAATCAGAAAGTAGCGGGGGCGTGTCCTTGTAGTAACAAAGGATATGATAGTATTTTGACAGATTCAACCTGCTGTGGTGTCGATTCTACATTTGCTGTGTTTTTTCTTCCACAGAGTTGACATTTTGTTGTCCTACTGTCATGTTTTCATTGTTGTTTAATGACATTTTGTTAAACATTTACAAATAGGTCAATAAATGTGGTGGTAGTCTAACTGTTTGTATTAAAAATATTCATTCTGAATATGGTAGTGCACACTGAAATAATCCTAGGACACAAACACGTACACAAACCGCACAGACCACAGCTGATTTGTTTTGGTGATGTACTGTTTCATGGTTTGTGAAATGCCTGTCAAACTGTTGCTGTGTTGCCTCTGTGACAGGAAATAGTGGGGGTTAGTGGCTTCCTGCGTGACCTACGCCTGGCCTTTCAAAGGAAACACCACTGTCACACACTGACAGCTTAGATGGTGTCATCTGTCAAAGAGCAGGGTCTGATGAGTGAGTGTGCTGTTTTTCAGCAACACTGCCTCCCTGTGATGTCTGATCTATTCTCTCTGGTATGAACATCTGTACCACAAAAGTTCCTTTTAGTGTTTTAGTGTCTATAAATTCTCAGACAGATGTTTCCCCCCATTTCCAGAGAATGTGGTCATTTCTTCTGCAGTATCAGAAACTTAACACAGCCTCATCCTGTGTTACAAACCTGTGAAATGCTGTGATCTGCAGCCTTTTATGTTTAGACAGTGTTTGACTCAAACAGATGAGCTTTACTGTCACCTGTATGTGGGTCTAGAGAATGGATGACTCATAAGGCATTTAAATTAGACAGTGCTATGATTACCAACCATGATATGATCTGCCTTATCAGTGCAAACCAGACCATGTGGATGTGACAGTATGAGTGCACTGAATATCTGTCCTCAAACAATAGTCAGGCCCCTCATATGAACACTGAAACTGTTCTTTCTGGCTCCAGTTATTCCTCCTGGGCCTTTCCTAATGTGCTTTCTATGTAATTTTCAGTAGTGAGACTTATGATTACAGCAAGAAAAAACTGTTTCAAAGTACATATATAAGCATGAACTGTTTGAAACCACACTTGAAAAACCTAAAAACTCAAAATCTACGGTGTAATAACTTTATCTACCTGTATGATAGAGGGTGAAACAAGGGACAAAAGAATGAAAATGTTGATTCATTTTCTTCTGCACACACCCCCGTGAGTTGGCAGCGCCCTTTGCCAACTCTAGACTGTAGGTGGCACCGTTGGCCAAAATTGAAAATTGACCTGCCCCAAGACATTTCACCCACTGCCGTCCACATCAGGAGAAATACAGCAGTGGTCATTGACTGAAACAGCTTCAAACAAGCTTAAAACATACTAGATATTCAGCAGCAGAGCAGGAGGTTCAGTGGGTGGTGTTCACATCTCATTTTGTACCATCAGGTTGTCTTTAACTGTGACTTCTTTCCCTACTATAGCTTTAACTTAAGAACGTAGTGCTGGTGGGGCCATAGAGCAACAAAACCCTTCAATGGGTCATGTTGGAGCACAATGACAATCTATTTCAGGGGAGAGTTAGATGACTTGATCAAGCATTTATATGGGGAACAGATGAACAGTTAGTGGCAGTGGGGGTCTCTTGTCTCGGTAATAAGGCCATCTGCAGACAGGAACAAGCTGTTCTTGTGGCAAGATTTTAGTCCTAATGGACCACAGCCTCCTGCCAGTGGTGAGTGTGGGAGGGGTCAACTGCAATCTTTCCTGCTCGCCTCAGGGTCCTGGAGGTGTACAAGTCCTGGAGGGATGGTAGGTTGCGACCAATTCCCTTCTCAGCTGGGGGCGAATGATACGCTGCAGTCCTCGGCAGTGGCAGCGGTGTACCAGGAGGTGATGGAGGAGGGGAGGATGCACTCAGTGATGGAGGTGTAGAGGTTCACCATCGTTGACATTTGCAGGCAAATATTTGTCTCTATTGTCTGTGCTCTCGGACTCCATCACTTCAGTAAATAACATGTCCTTGTTTCCCTAAATGTATCATTATACTCTCCATCAGTCTGTAACGTTTATGGATTGCAGCTTTAAAGCACAACTGTTCTAGCAAATTTACCACCATAGTTCATCCAACTGAATAATAATAATAATAATAATACTATTTCAGCATCAGCATAGACATCATTCAGCCAAAATCAGTAGAAATGAGAAAAGTTGTTGATCTATTTGCAACCAAAATGTCCGTCATGCCTCCATCTGCATCTAATAACTGCTGAGTAGATAACTGAATGAATATATTCTCATATTTCGGTCAAAACATTTAATCTTGGCATCAAAAACAATTACAACTAATTACCTCAGCAGAAGCCACAGTGTATATTTATAACTGCTCTCGCTTCTGCCTGTCTGCAACACATACCTTCTGACCACATGTTTCAGCAGAAGAATGAATCATAATAAGGAAGTTATATATTCTCAAAAATGCTGTCTCACAGTGACATAAACAGAGTTTTAGTTATTTAGTTAATGCCTTGAGAGATGGCTAAACTGAACAGGTAGGAGCACAGTGACTTGCTCGAGGACACTTCAGCAGGACACATGAGGACCAACAGACTCTGTGCTTTACTGTAAGTCTCTGTGAATGGGAAACCCTCCAAGCAGGTGTTTTCCACACACCTGACTCTGTCCAGGCTTCGGTCTCTTTGCTTTTCCTCTGCGATGTCCTTATCAGCTGTGTTGCATAAGGCAAACTGGCAGATTCTGGGATTCTGGGACATGTAAGTTGTCAAGGATCTTTACTTTACTGTTGTGTGAACTGGCTTAAAATGATCAAATGCTCAAATATGTGGTGAACAAAGACACACGAGAAGGTGTCTGTATGAGGAAGTAATTAAATTTTACTGTTGAAAATGGTTGAAAATGTTATCTGACGTCCGTTGTTCAACATTCAAACGTTCTCTGTGACTAATCCCACTGTACTGTGGCTGTTTTAGAGGCAGGATCGAGTTCTACATTGATGACAGCTTTTGTATTTTGGCATCACATTTTTGGCATCTCATCTTTTGTACTGAAACCCTGCTTAACCAGATGTGAATTTTTGCACCCTGACATCTCAAGTTGTCTCATTTCTGGAAGTGTTTCTAACATGTAGAGCTCACAGCACATGGATCCCAGCAGCTGGTTTACATTTAGCTTGTTGAAACTCCTCTGCAGCCTGATTGCAGAGGAGTTCCAACAGGAAGAAAGAGGAAGCTGAAACACAGCACAAGTGGACAGCCATGTCTTCTTGAGCTGTAAAAAGAATGTAGATCAGTGTACTTCATGCTGACTCCTCAATTCTTTTATTGTCCTGGTGAGATTTCAGAGCAAAATGTAAGGATCAGATGAGCTACAGCAATGGATCCCAACCTTTTCCAACTCATGGCCCACGTGAAAATCTCAAAGATGTTTTCAGCCCACGTCCAACCCCACAACAATACGGAGGCCAAACAATGCCTTCTCACAGCACTTTTTATTTTAAAAATAATCATGGAACATTAAAGACTGAACTGAAACTGGAGGAAACATGTAGGAAGTTCAGTTGTTCTTTTTTGTTTGACAGGGGGAAGATCACTTGTTGATCCACCATCTGTCTTTTGACTCTCTTTCCTTTTAACTGGCTTACCACAGTGATAGGCCTTAATATTTTAAACATTTTTAATGTTTTTAAAGATCATTTTATTTTAAAACATTATTTTTTATAACATTATTTTTTTATAATTTTTTTTTCATTAAATTTAATTTGCCCACCTTCATGGCCCAGCAGTGGGCCACAGCCCACAGGTTGGGGTAAAGCCTTGTGTTTTTATCAGTTATAGGTGCAAACCCTTTTTGGGTTTTATTGGTGCTGAAATGAATTAATAGTTTACTAGAGCGGCTGAATGGGAAGTGAATTTTTATAATCTTTTTCCAATCCTTGCAAAAGTGAGGATTAGCTGTTTTTCTCCATGTTATATTATTGTTAATTGAAAAGCTTTGAATTTTGGCCTGTGGGTTGGAAAATTCAAGGAATTTGAAGATGCCACCTTGAAACCAGGAACTGAACATTTTTTCACTATTTACTAGAAATCTTTAAACTAAGCAATTAATCAATGATGCAAAAATAATCAAAAGGTTGATTAATAATGAAAATATGAACATTACATGTACTGAATATGTAATACAGCTGGATGAAAAACATAGATGAAAACCATTGCATGGTCCAATTTTTGGTTTGATATCTCCAGACCGGTGTGGGAAAGGGAACAGCTGCTGACACACCTCCATTACCTTGAGCAAGGTCGTGGTTTGGACACGTGACCTGGGACATTCAGCCATAAAAAGCTTGATTTGGGCCCTGCCAGTTTCACACTGCTGGCCATGATGAGGGTGCTGCTCGTATTCGCCGCGCTGTTTGTGGCCGTTCTCGGCAAAGAATCATTTGAGGGGTAAGTGGACCTGCAAAAGCTTCTCACAGCTGTGTGTGAGCCAGTCATCTGTATGTACTATATGTGTATATGCAGTGCCTATAATAAAAAAAATTGGTTTATTGTCCCTTTTTAATTGAATGCATTTATGTCTTCTAATATTTATTCTGATTCACAATAAATTCAATTTTTTTTTACCCTTAACTTGAGTCTTTAACTCTTTAACAGACAGTTTCCTCTCTTCACTTCCCCTTAAGTAGATTTAAGGTTTCCTCCTTATTCCAGACTGTCTGACAGCGTTGCATTCTGTATCAGCCTGCTGCAACTATTTTTTTAAGCTATATGATGTTTAGACTGAGTGAAATATTCACACCTGAGACTTTATGGCAACTGTTCCATCATATGGAAATCTTCTCGATGTCTTGTGCATCATTTTATACACTTTGAAGATGCCAAATTTCATGGGCTGAATTTTGGGACAGACAGATTTGGATCCCCACTAGAATTTAAAGTTCTTTGGTTAATTTCTTTTGATTAACCCATTAAATTTCTTGCACACTGTCACCAACTAGAGGCTAAAAAAAGCTTCTGAGTCTTTCTGTTTTGGTGGTTTACACATTTCTTTTACATATTTACACACATACTGCGCTCAGCCCCTCTCACCCAACACCTCAACCTCTTCTTCTACTGCTGCCCGTGTTCTTTAAAAGTGTGCAAAAACTAGGGATGTTATGACCAATTAATATTTAGTGCCATTTATTTTCACTGGATGTTAATTTGACCTAAAAAAGAGAGATCTATGTGCCATTAGTTGAATGAGAGCTCACTCATAGTGGTTAAACCTGCTGCATAGTTATAATAATCTACACCTCCGTCATATATTAGAAAATTAGGTTCATTTTGACATAACTTATCTGGATAATTCTGTGTGTCTAATTACTTTATTACGGGGCTATAAAGTTCAGACATTCAAAATTTTAAAGATATCCATTGTTACACCAACATGTAAAGGTGTTCAGCTCTAGCAGCAGATAAGATCCAGACTGGGAATCAACCCAGGGAAGTGTTTTATCTTACCAACTCTAACCTAATCTCCGATACCAGTACTCTAAATCAGCACTCTGTTCTCATGGTACAACTTCTGTAGAAGCAGAACCAGCTTTGAGAAATCTTGCTTCACCCCATGTTTGCCAACTTCTCTATTGAAAACTTGAGTTGAGTAAGAAATTGTAAAATGTTCTGATTCTCTTTTCGCAGGCATCAGGTGCTCCGCATTATTCCAAAGGATGAGGTCCAGCTGGCTCTTGTCAAGGACCTGGAAGACATGATGGAGTTCGAGGTCATCTATCATCCACTGACAATACTTTAAAAAACATTAAATGATTAAGAATGGAAAGTTTAAAAAAAATCATCTTTATCTTGTATGATATCTGTGTTTCCTTTCAGCTGGACTTCTGGAGGGGTGTGACTGAAGTGGCCACCCCTGTGGATGTCAGAGTTCCCTTCCACAGCCTGCAGTCCATCAAGATTTACCTGGAGACTCAGGAAATCAAGTACTCCATCATGATTGAAGACCTGCAGGTAAAAGATCTGAGAAAAGCCTGACCTTTCCGTGACTGTTATTTGCCAACTTTGCTGTTTCTTATGTCTCACTCAAATCTGAATGACATCATTGGTGTTCAGGTGATGCTGGATGAGGAGCAGGAGGAGATGGACTCTGCTGGTCGCGTGGCTGAGCCCAGAAACACCGACAGCTTCGACTTCTCCAGGTACCACACCATCAACGAGGTTAGTACCTGGGGAAAGTGGGAAAAAATGACATAGAAAATTTTGAAGTATCAACAGAACACTTTGCTTCCAACTGGATTATTATGTTGTAACCCAAAATAACAAAACTTCAAAAACAGACTTAAACTCACATGCTGCACCTGACTGATGCTCATGTATTAAGAGCGAGATTTTTGTGTCTGGTTCAGATCTACAGCTTCCAGGACATGCTGGTGGCTGAGAATCCCAAAATGGTCAGCAAGATTGTGATTGGTCGCAGCTACGAGGGCCGTCCCCTGAATATTCTCAAGGTAAATGAACCGTAAAGTAAAAGAAGACTAGTTACACAATTGATTCAAAATGATGACACCTGCTCTTTAAAAAAAAAAAAAATTGAAATTTTCTCTGCCTGCTCTTTTGCTTTATCTTAGTTCAGCACTGGTGGAACCAACCGTCCTGCCATTTGGATTGACACTGGAATCCACTCCAGAGAGTGGGTCACTCAGGCCAGCGGCACCTGGTTCGCCAAGAAGGTGATAAGTGATAAATATCATATTTTTCTTCTGTGTCTATGCAGCTTCTCATCAGTCACCTGCTGCACTGATTATTGTGTCCTTTATGTTTCTGTCATCAGATTGTGACTGACTATGGACGTGACCCTGCTCTGACCGCCATCCTCAACAAGATGGACATCTTCCTGGAGATTGTGACCAACCCTGACGGCTACTACTACACCCACAACAGCGTAGGTTTCAGGTTTTTACAGTAACTTCCTACCACATTCAGTTTTTAAATGAGATGTGTACTTATTTTCATTTATGACAACTTTTTAGGTCTCAAATTTCCATGATTTAGCAATGGGAGTTATCATGTGATTTTGAGTCTGCAAACTTTTTTTTTATGGTGTAGCCTATGTTCAAGTGGATTAAACATATAAAAATAGCAGAAACCATAATCTGCAGTGGTGGTGATGTCAATGATGAGGCACTTAAAGAAAAGCAATGAACAGGCAGTACTGATGTCACAGGCACATACTGTACATACAGTGATAAGATTTGAAGAAGCACAATCAAAGTGAACAAAAAAATCAAAACCTGTGATGACTCACTCTGATGTTTCTAGAACCGTATGTGGCGTAAGACCAGGAAGCCCAACCCTGGCTCCAGCTGTGTCGGAGTCGACCCTAACAGGAACTGGGATGCTGGTTTTGGAGGTAACGTCTTCCCCTCATCACTGGAATGTAAAATGTCATAATCTATTATGTTATTTTGGTCATTTGTTACAGGCTTGAGGAAATGAAATGTATTTGAATAATCAAAACATCAAAAACCTTCATAGTTCTGTTGTAGTTGATGCTATATGTTGTTTTTGTGCAGTGTGTGTTGCTGTCTGCAGGTGTCGTTCTTAATGTTACCACCAGGTGGCAGCAAAGTGGCAAATTTTCAAATCCCACACAAAGTGCCTTTAAACATCATGATCTCATGAGACCTGCCACAAAATGCTTCACAGGAAACAGAGGACATAAAACACATTACACATACACTCATTTTGGTTCTTGAGTCACACCATGGTCAGAAGAGGACCCTTATACCATATTTTGAGTGACCTGGGTCTGTTTCGGTGCTCTTAGTCGGCTTAATCCAGAAGTTGTTTGTAGACAGTGACATTTCTTTGTAGTTTGACTCTGTTGTAATCACGTGTAGGAGCTGGTGCCAGCGGCAACCCCTGCTCAGAGACCTACCGTGGACCCAGGGCTAACTCCGAGTCCGAGGTCAAGTCCATTGTGGACTTTGTGAGGTCCCACGGCAACTTCAAGGCCTTCATCTCCATCCACTCCTACTCCCAGATGCTCCTGTATCCTTATGGCTACACCAGTACTCCAGTCAGGGACCAGGCTGAGCTGGTAAAAACCCCTACCACTTTATTCAGAACTGTTCTCGTTAAACTAGATTAAACTGGGGAAACTGATTGTTGCTAGACCTCCTCTCTGGGCTCTGCTGTTCTGTTGTCCCTAATAAGATTAGTCTTTGATGCTGGAAATGTAAGAATATGCAAAAGCGATATGAGGAACTATGAGCAAATATTCATGTGATACCATGGTTATCTCTCTCTACAGCACGCTCTGGCAAAGAAGGCTATCACTGACCTGGCTTCCCTGTATGGTACTAGGTACAGATATGGCAGCATCATCAACACCATCTGTAAGTTTCACACATAACATTGCTTACAATATAGATGGTTTTCAACAGGTGTTATAGTTTTCTATTCTTGTTTTCAGTGCTATAGTGGTGATATTATTGTTTAACTTGGTAACAGTAGATTAATAATTTCTTTATTTTATATGACTATAATAATTACAAAATACAGTTTAGCAGAGTGACTTCGATGTTGTGTTGGTGGGCATTTTCAGTGCTGAAGTGCCCTTAAGCAAGACAATGATTACTTAAAAGTTTCAAAAGTCACAAATCCACAAAGTTGGCACCTATAAATGTCCAAGTGGATTTTAAAGGTCCCCTATTGAATAAAGTGAAACTGAAGTGAGAGTTAAAGTGAGACCCTGTCTTTTCTAGGTTCTATATTATCACTGTGTCAGAGCTCTCAGTCCACAGAGAAATACACACTGCCTGTATTCAGACAGTGAGCCTTAAAACGAGCCGTCAGGACTTCTGTAACTTTGTAATGTCACAACAAAGCAGTCTCTGCTCTCAGCCATGGTCCTAGCCCGGCTCGCCCGGACTCACCATCCAGCCGTGCAGGATTTGGTGTTTACCTGAAATCTGCTATATTCTTCTTCAATCCCACAGAAAACTGTCAGCCAATCAAAAGAGAGGCTCAGAGCTTCCACAATATCTTCTTCTTATGGATATAAGCACTTCCAATATAATACCAGCGAAGCGTGGGACCTTCAATATCCAAATAACAAAAACAGCTGAGACGTTGTGTAGGTTTAAGTTAAAATCTTTAGTACAAGTGAAAAACCTTTAAAGTTTTTTGTGTATATTTAAGCAGCTGTGACACAGGAAAGTATCTTGTTTCTTTTTTCTTTTCATCGACTCAGTCTAAACAAAATACTGGACTCTTGATTTGATAGTACTCAGCTGGGTAATTTAGTAAAGCCAGCAGTGTGCATTGTTGTCTGCCATATTCATACTCTTTTCCTCTGATGCAGCACCGAAGTCAAATACATTTACATTCCACAGATACTGAATGACAATGAATGATCTCCCCTACTGAGAATAATCCCCTCAACTGTTTCAATTTTAGACCAAGCCAGTGGTGGGACCATTGACTGGACCTACAACCAGGGCATCAAGTACTCCTACACCTTTGAGCTGAGGGACACTGGTCGTTACGGCTTCATCCTGCCAGCCAATCAGATCATCCCCACCGCCACGGAGACCTGGCTGGCTCTGATGGCCATCATGGATCACACCTACAAGAACCCATACTAAATATGTATGCGTAAAGGTGGAAACCCCCCCTGGAGAAGCCATTGTTGGCAAATGTCACCTGTTGCCTTTATTTCAAGACTAATATCACTCCATGACTCCATGAACTTAGATAACATGAAACCACAAGCAGATAAATAAATGGGCACACTGGAGAAACTGCTGTTTCTATGTCTTTATTATCTGAAGGACTTTTAATTCACAGAATGTCACAGACACATTTTTTGTGTCCTACCTGTCTGTATCCTGCAATTCTGCTTTTTTTTTTAATCTTAATAGATTTATCCTAAACCCAAAAATAAATACATACATATCATAAATTTGGGTGTGGCACAGAGTGAAACTTTATTCCTGTGGTGTTTGATCCCAATTTATATCTTCTCGTCTCACCCTGACGCTCGCAATCTTGACCTCACTTTAGAGTAAGTCACCGTGGTTACGAAAATAAGCTAAAAGTGTAATTATAGAGACCCTTTAAGTTTCCGCCTGATTCCAGCTCAGCAGGGAGTAAGAGGTGGTTACAGTGATCGTACGGTAAACTACCCTCCTTTAAAAGTAGGTTATCCTGGTGGTATTCATTTTAATATTCACCATTTCACAATTCCTATGCAGCAAACAATCATACACTTTATTCATACACATTCATTTACCAACAGAATCATGTGATCAGCTGGTTAAGGTCATTTAAGACTGTTGATGAAAACACAACATTAATCACAAAACTAAGTCCGTATTTTCATTATATGCACTTCATAGTGAGTCAGTCATGTGAGTGTATCGAGGAAACAAGTCACTAACAACAATAAAACGGAGGGACACAAATTAGCAATACTGTTTTTCACATGCATCTGTAGGAACTGAAGTGCTGCTTGACAAAATGTCCATTTCCTTCCTTTAGTGACACTACGATCTGTGCGAAGGCCTCATTATTCAGTTAGTGTGGTCACAATGTACAGCACACTGATCCTCTCACACACACACACACACAGAGGCAAAAAAAATACAAAACAGTCACAGTAACATTAGTGTATAAGTGGATGCAAAAGTTGCACATAAAGGCTGTTGGTCTGTTAAGGAATTACAATAACATGTCATGACAGTATGAAGCATATTACAAAAATACAACACAACTCTTCTTGTTTTTACAAAATGGATCAAGCTCTGTAACAATATTTGTACAAGCAACACACCTCCTGCAATACAGAAATTCCCAGCATACCCTTCATGTCACATCAGCATTCCATTCTTCTGTCTGCAGCGATAAAATTGTAAATGTTTTAGTTTGTATCATTGGAGCTATGAAACGTGACTTGTCTGGAAATAATAAAGTTAAAAAAGAAAAAAAAAAAAACAACATTTTTTGAACAAATCATCCACAGAAATTTGTACAGATTCATATCCCGGTGAAAAATGAAGAATACAATCATATGAACTGTTAATTTGAGTGCAATTAGCTCCATCACTTTTCAGGTTCATAGATGAGGCACCGTGCAAACATTCAAATATACACAATTTATTAAATATTTTAAGACAAAAACAGAAAAACTGTAGTCAGGGCATAAATCTCCAAAACAGAAGATGAAGATTATTTTTAAATTTCATGCTGAATTAGGTCTGATTTAAAATATTTTGGTCTTTGTTTGTTGTGTATTGTTTATTACGTTCCCAAGCTGTGTAGACAGTAATAAAAACACTAAACTTTAGGAGAATATTCAGCTGTGTCAGATGAAAGATGGTGGATGGAAAATAGCTGTAATTGCTGTAATAGAGCAGTTGAGGTGTTTCCTGTCCACCTCTGACTGTGGGAAATTATTTTGCAGATGGGACCACAGGTGTTTGTTTCCTTACAACGATGGACCGTAACCTGAAATAAATGGACTTTCTGTTGGAGGTATGTCTGTTTGTGTATATCTGTGTGGTTGAGGGTGGGCGGGGTTATTTCCAGGGTCTACTGCTTTGAACCCTGGCGCTGTCCCTCCCAGAGGTGGAGGACATCTGTCGACTTCGAGCGCTGGACGCTTTAGACTGGTAGCTGATGGTTGACATGCGGCTGGACATGCGGCCTGCAGAACAAAGAAAATGCAAACAATAGTGAGGATTATGGAATGAAATTATGAGACAAAGAGAAAATAACTTCTGTAGCGTCTTCATGAAAGTTGTTGATTGATACATTTCTAATCAATTGCATCTTGTTAATTGCTACGTGGGTCTGTGCACAGCATGTCAGCTGAAAAAGAAAAAACTCTGAACTCTGTCTATAGCCAAACACACAATCCAGTACACGTGGAGAATAAAGTTTCCAGCTATACATAAATAAACAGCTGCTTATAAACTCAACACAGCAAACAAAACTCAAATTACTGCTTGTCTCTATTTCCCACTTTAAAAAAAAAAAAAAAGAATAACAAACATTATCTATAGAGCACTTTTCATACAAGTGATGTAGCTCAAAGTGCTTTACAATAAAAAATGGGATAGAAGGACAAGGACAATGAAATTAGACAATACAAAGACAGCAGATGATATAATATGTAAATACGAATAAAAAGAATCATAAAATACGAGAGAATTAATAAAAAGTTAAATAAATAGGTTTTCAGTTGTCGTTTAAAGATGTTCATAAAGCCTGCATCTCTTATAGCTCCTGGCAGGGTATTTCATTATTTTGGAGCAACAAAAGCTGCACTGCCTGTTTTCTTGTGCATAAAACTGTGTGTATTTGAAAGCCTGGCAGAAGAAGATCTAAGAGCTTGTGAAGCAACTTGTACCAACTTACACAGTATTTCTCAGGGAAACTTTCTTACAAATGATCATTTTATTAGGAATTCATGGTCACCTCAGACAATGCCTGAATTTTCAATTGGAAAATAGGAAAATGGAGTTTTGGGTTTCTTACTGTTACTTGGGACGTGTATCTCCTCCAGCTGCTCCTGGATCTTGACCTGCTCATCTGATGTAAACCGCCACCTCTTCTCTGCCGTCTGCACCGGCTGCTGCTGCACAGAGCTCTTCTTCCCCTTCGCCGATGTCGGGGAGGACAGGCACGAGGCTGGGATGGAGCCTGTTGTCATTCCTTCTGGAAATTTCTGAGCGATCACCTTGAGACCTGCGAGAGGACAGAATGCAGAGTGGGATGATAACTTCTTTTAGACACTATACCTGCAACAGTGATGGCTTCAAATATTATATTATCTTTTATTTTAGTTTAACATAACAGACGCGTAAAATGCAGGTTGCGTGAGTTGACAAATTTTAAATTATGTTGAAATACATTTTTTTTCAGAGTGGACATGTTAGGCAGCAAATTTCACGGTTAATATTCCCTTAAAATCCTTTCCTGGGATACCCCATCATTCAACTGCTAGCTCTCGCCCCACACAGGACTACTACAACTTGAGTGAAATGATATCTTACCTCCAGACAGCATAAACAGATTTTCAAATCCTCGCTCACACATGATGGTGGCTGCCTGGCTGGCTATTCTCTCATCCTCATCATACACAATGATGATCTTCCCTGCTGCATTTTTCTACACAGAGCGGGTTAAGTTCAGACAAGACAATAATCAGTTGCAACTGCAGTTCAAAAAGGCCTGACATTGATTTTGTTGCATGAAAAAATAGTCTGAAGAAGAGGACTGGTAAATGTTTTGTGTTGTTTGGAATGAAGGATACATATTCCAGCACTTCTCTGGTGTAGGGGTTCATTGTTCGAGACAGCATGGCAATGGGGAAACTTTGTGCTGTACAGAAGACAAATAATGACAAAAAATCAAAACAAACAAACAAAACACTGATGATAAATAATATTTGTTTTGGCATGAAAAGCATGATGGTCTAGTCTATTTCACCTACCACTGATAATGTGACAGCCCTCGTACTGGTCGCGGTCCCGTACATCCAGCAGCAGGTAGGGGCAGTCGGGGTAGGGTCTGTCAGCCAGCTCAAGGCAGGGCACATGGTTCTCCATCTTCTGACTGTTCCTGTCGAGGTTGAGCTCTCCCACACCGCTGATAACACTGTGAGAGGTCAGAGGTTAGAAGCTTTATTATTATTTAGTCTGATTTCTTTCTATTCCTTGTTTATATATGAATTTTGCTGCCGCTCTTTGTTTCTGGAAAGGACAATACAAATAAAGTTTATTCTAATTTCTTATTCTGGAATAGTTGTCCTTTTCCTTGATGGTATTATATTTTAATAACAGTATAATATGACATTAAGATTTACTAACATTAATATATATGGTTAATATATGGTTAGAAGCTCTACAGTTTTCTTTATTATCGATTAAACTGACAATAGTTTTCTTGTTAAATGAATTTGTTATTTTTCTGTAAAATGGTCCAAAATAATGAAAAATACCTGTCACAGTTTCTAAAAGCCAAATGTGACGTCTTCAAATCAATTTGTTGGAGAAACAGTCCTAAACCCAAAGATATACAGATATACTTACAGTGACAAATGACAAGAGAAGCATCTGCAGATCAACTAAAACCCACAAATGTTTGGCATTTTCACTTGAAAAATATAAAAATGACTTAAACATTAAATTCATTATCAAACTATACAACTTTTTGATTAATCGACTAATTGTTGCAGCTCTAAGCCACATGCTCTGATTTACAACTTGACCGTTCCTGATATATGATTTTCAAAGATGTCTGGAGCCAATAACACACCTGGAAACAATGATGGAAGCACAACCTCTACATCTCCTGCTATGATTTTACTCATATCTGTGAGCATCAGTGATGATTCAGCACAGTATGTGATTTTCTTTCATGTTTCTAAAGTCTGCCAGGTTTCAGAACAGTTAATGTGTAGGTGGAGTCCAGAAGATCAACACTTCACTACAACAAATCTGTTTGTGGAAGTCAGCCAAACAACACTGTAGACGCCCACCACTTTCCCCTTGTGCAGGTGGTTTTACCCCAGTGCTGCCCTACTTTCCGTCTCCAGCTGCCCTCCTCACAAGGTCAATGAGACCTAAAAACTCAAGCCCAGTAGGGGGCCCCAGGAGAGATCCCAGATAGAGTTACACTCCTGGGGTTCCTGTTCAAGCTGAAAAAGGGGGGGGGGCGACACAGGTGAGAGGAGGAGACGCTAATTATAGATTGAGGGAGGTTATTGTGTGGTGTACAGGAGGGCGTGCGTGTAGGACAGGCAGATGTCTTACATGAAAAAAAGTGGATGTACACTATGTTGGGCACAGACACATACATATGGTGGGTGCAGGATTACTGGTGCTCTTTTGATTAGGGATTGTGACTGTGGGATGTACAGGTACAGATACAGTACCTCAGCAGCGTTGACCTGGCAGAGTAGCAGATATCCCCCGTATCTCCTGCATCCTGGCGATCTGAAAGAAGTGACACCTTTGAGGAGCCGTTGGTGTGTTCAGACAGACACTCCAGATCTGCATCAGATGCTGCTGACAGACTGTCTGCAAATGAGTGGAAGTGGGAAATTAACAGATTGTCACCTACTGTTAGAGACTTAAATCCTTTTAATGTACTTTACAGTATATCCAGTACAAGTAATGTTAGTGATCCAAATTAAATTTGTTTTAAAATATTAATGAGCCATGTGAAGCTTGAGATGAATAAGATTTCATGATGTTAAGTGAATATGTTGCAGTACCTTCTGGGCCGTGTGATTCACTGTCATTCTCGCTTTCATTCAGGTCTGACACAGAGGCTACCTGAAGGATCTGGTGAGAAAAGGAAGTCTGAAAATCAACAGCACTTGGACTATGAAGACATTGGAAGAAGAAGTACAAAGAGAATGGTATCCTGGGGTCTGTAAATGAAGTTAACAAACCAAGATAAATGGTTTGTTAGAGCTGTCTGTCCAGAACTACTCACACAAGTAGTCTATTAATTATTAAGCACTGTAATGGGATAAGCTTTTCTCACTGCATTCATTCAGTCGCCTCCAAAATAAAGGCAAAAAAAATAGCTGTGGGCTGGACTTCCCATTAACTACAACATAAATCTAGCAGGATAAAAAAAAAAACATTAATGCTTACCAATTGTGCAAATGTTGTCACCTTTAACCGCTTGAATATTTCATCTTTACGATACCTGTAATCTGAGAAAAGGGAAAAGACACAATAAAATCTAAGAGCAGTTGCAGCCCTGATGACTGTCTTGAAATATCTATTTATAATTAGAATGACCACTTTAGCTTAAGGTGATAACTTTGCATGTTGAATCAAAAAGTCTAATCACTGGTCTAATAATCTAACTGATTACTTCAGCCATTGCATGCATTCATACCACACACAACTCACCTGGGTCTTGCACTTCCTCCTTCTCCTCATCCTCCTCTAGTGCTTCACTAAACCTCAGCTCTACCCAGTCTGTTCCCATGCTACCTTTCAGCTGAAGCTGCCACTACGTCACCAAAATCAGGCTGCTAAGACTCAGTTTTATCAGTGCAACAAATACTGGTATTATCCAAGTGGGACCTCACTAGCTCACACTTTCTCAAAGACCCTTGCTGGCACCTGACCAGCATGTCCCCACAGTCTGCATACAGTCCCACAGAGGAATAATTGTGGACAGCAGTACAATCCGCCATTGAAGAGAGAGGGAATCAGTGTCACTTATCCTTGAGAATTGTAGGACAGGTCAAAATCAAATGACCAAAGTCACAAAGAACTTATTTAACCACAAAATATCAGTTGGTTAGAACTTCTTTGGTTTACTTCTTCAAGTACATGGGCAAACAGTAAGAAGAACCCAAAGATCCTTGGGAAAATTAGGTGCCATGTTGGCAAGGGTCACCTTAAGTGTACAGTAGGCAGTTCTCATCCTCTTTACTCTAAGAAAAAGACCCTTGGGATGGATTATTTTGCTGTTACACGTGCTTACCTCTGCATACGGTGGAAACTGTATATAAGGTGGCCATAGATTAAACTAATATCTGGGTCCAGCAGTCTAGGGCAGCAGTCTAGTAACCCGGTGGATAGAAGCCCTATTCTGTACTTGCTGGGTCAAAACTTTGACTCAAAGCTGCATTGTGTGTCCTCATGAGGTGTCCTTTAGGAACTTATGTGGGCTATTTAAGGATCTTACATCTGTTGAACCAACTGACTGCCAAACAGATGGATTGTGAATCTTGGGCACGCAAGTGAAAGTATGAAGACTATGAGTGGTTGGTAATGTACTAAAATGACTGCCATCTGTATGCACCTGCAGCACTGATCTATCATAATCAAACATCTCCTGCTGATTTAAGTTCCAAATTCAAGTTCCATGTTATTCCAACTATGAAAAATATAGTTGAAATGAAATATTATTTCTTCTGACAAAATGTCAGGCAAAACACAAAAGCATCAAAACAAAAACATAAAACATCTCCAGTGTGTGAGTACATCAAAACCTAAGCAATAACCTTCTATGGTACAAAGGTAAGCAGTTAACTGCAAGGGGCAGGGATCAAATAATGCGTTAACAACTTATAGCTTCTTTGCAGCGATGGAAAGCCTTGTGGGTTGACGCATGCAATTCCTACAGACTATGTTAGTACACTCTACACTGAAGCATTGTTTGACAATGTTGCATTGAAGGAAGAAGTACTGTGAACTCTTATAATAACCGCAAGAAAAGGGTAATTAATAAAGGAAGACAGACCAGTTGGTCACAGGTTCATCCTACAACAGGATAATAACCCAAAACATGAGAAGCAAACAAGAAAATGGCAGGATTGGCAGCTCAGTGTCCAGGGTTAAACCTCGTGGAGAACACATTAGGAAATGAAACTATGCCAATTTGTAATTCCGTGCCATTTCTGGTTCCTCTTCAAACAAATTACTCACTTTTTTTAATCTCCTCCAGTCTTTCCAGATACTTCGTAAGGCTGCATCCTACCAAATAAAACATAACAACATATTAAAGAGGCATAAATCATTTATAGCTAAATAGGTTGAGATGGCATTGGTTTATATATTATTGTAGGTAAGGATGGTGCATCTGGACAAGGTACCTGTGTCCAGCCGTGTTTTGACATCTTGGTACTTTGCGTTTTTGGGTATTGTTTTTGTCATGTACTAAAAAGAAAAGCACAACGTGGATTTTCGTTAGCTGTATAAACAGGAGCAATGGTTCGGTAACACTTTGGTAACAGTTGACATTATTTAAGTTAGCCTACTCGCAGCTTTTTGAAAGACTAACTGCCCTTATTAACACACATTATCATAGTTACAGGTGCACTGTTGATATGGTAACTTAACATTGATGACAGCTAACTAGCTAGCTAGCTAGGGCAGCTACGTTTGCTTTTGTTGGCTTTCGCTTTATTTTCAGTTCACGATATGCTCGATAATGCAGCACTGGCTGTAAGCAGGTAAATAAAACAACTACACTTGTCATTTAACTAACGTTACCTCCACTCTGCCGATACCCCGATTGAGCGACATCCTTTCAAACCGAAATACCAAACATCAATTTCCAAGTTTAACAGTCTCGCTGCTGATTCGCCAATGTATTTGCATGGACCAATCAGAGAAGCCGATACTGCGCCCTTCACCACCAGAGCAAATGATATGACTGGCTAGTTGCTAAGCAGCAAGGGACGCTCCACCTTCATGACATGTTGCATTCACGTTACATAAAAATAACCGTAACCCCAACTTCTTTGGGTAAGTACAATGCTGACGTTCCTGGCCTGTTGGCAGCCCCTTGGTGATCACACAGACCTTGATCGCTCTAAGTCACGAAATGCCACTGCCTAATATTTATGTTTAATTTTCTGAGATTGTTTTTATTTGAATCGAATTTCGCTGATATTGATCATGTTTAGCGGTAGGCCTCTTGCTTTTGAGTCAGTATACAGAGCAGAGCCTTGATTATATGCATGTAACGCCAAACTTAGATTTGCCAGTAGGTTACTATTTCTATTTGCGTCGCGAAATTTTCATGTTGTGAATGGAATTTCAATGTTGAGTTCTCAGATGTACCCGTTTTTAATTATGTTTCTGAACGCAGCACCACTCTCTCCGCTGCCACAAGATCAAGCCACAGGTGGCTAGTTATTCAGCGGTTGAAATAGCGGGTCATGCTGTTTCTGCAAAGACAAAAGTCAGTTTTCACTGAGCGTTAGTAAAATTAAAAGTCAGCTGAGATTCCTGAGAGGCTGCCGAACAGCACACCGCGGTATCTGGGCTCGACAGGTCAGGTCTGAGACAGTTGTTGAAGGCGCACTGTTTGACAGTAATGGAGGGCGCGGTACAACTTTCCCCTAGACAACATTAGCTCTGTAAAGACAGCAAATGCCCTCAATGGCGTCTGTTATGGTAAGTTTTTTATTTTAATAATATTTTAATGAAGGCTAACGTACGTTTGATAACGTACAATGGTGCTAATGGTAGCTGAGTCGGCGAGTTTGCTAGCTGCATCTCTGCTAAGAGGATTTGCTGATTGGGGCTGTCAAAAACACCTTGGGTCTTCTCTGTTAAGTCGTTACAGTATAGAAGACTTGCTTGTTAGCTGGTTAAGCGACGTCCTCCAGTTCTTGAGGCTTTTGATCGGTGTAATGTCTCTTTAATACTATCTGTAAACACTGCCACGCTTGGTCTCTGTCAGGTGGGTAGTGTCTCAAAGGAAGTGCCTGCCCAGCCCTGCACCTCTGCAACACACAGTGTTTCCTTACACCACTTAATTCTATAAAGCTCTTTCATACACATGATGCAACCATATGGTGAAACAGTTTTTTCAGTGTTCACTCACCAGTGCTCAAGAGAATCCTCCTGTCTGAAAAAGTGAAATGTGTAGGCTGAATTTCTGTGTTTGTTTTTTTATGACTGTTAATGTATCCATGGAAAAACTGCCTCCTTCAGCACACCCTTTCCAACCTTCATGTAAAACAAAGCTTCGACCATGAGGGCTGCAGAGGAAATGCAGAGTTTTGCTGACTGACTGAGCTTTGTCATTGCAGGAGGATCCCACCCTGGAGAGACACTTCAAGGGGCATAAAGATGCTGTCACCTGTGCAGACTTCAGTCCAAACCGCAAGCAACTGGGTAATATCAGCCGCTGCTTTAAGCTCTACAAATTTACAGATGTTATTCAGATATTATTTGTCTAGTACTAGTAACAGTACAGTATGTAGTAAAATAACCACAATCAAATCTTTAGTGATAATCATGCAGCTCTTCTATATGTAAGCTACACAGTTAAGCATGTTAAGCCCTATTGTACAGCTAGATAGGGGAGTATCTAGATTAATATGTTGACTAGTATGTATGTATGTATGACTTATATGTGTCATCACCATGCTCAACATACTGTTTATAGCAGGAACTAACTGACAATATACAGCTGACTGGTTTCATAAACTTAGCAATTTTCTTAACTTTTACATTTAACTAAACTGTACTGTACTGTAGTGTATTTTGCACCAAAGGTGGGCTGTTGGTCTGAATGGACTCATTGACCTTTGCAGAGGTTTAACGTGTGACTCTCAAATTCTAAGGAAGGAAGCTAATGTTATTTTCTTTAATAAACTTTTTGTATAGATTATCAATAGTTCCATCTGCTCCAGCAGGACAGCTGTACAGATTCTAGTGAAAAAAATTTATTTCGTAATTCTTGACTGAATTTTCTCCATCTTTCTTTTGTGCTTCTGCAGCCTCGGGGTCAGTCGATAAGAGCCTGATGATCTGGAATCTGGCTCCAAAGGCAAGAGCCTTCCGCTTTGTTGGCCACCAAGATGTCATCACTGGAGTGCAGTTCTCCCCATTTGGTAACCTGGTGGCAACGTCCTCCAAGGACAGAACTGTCCGACTGTGGACACCTTCCATGTAGGCTTCCAAAGTCCCTTTTACTGATTTAATCAGGACTTTTTTTGTTCACTAAGTACAATAAGGGTTCAGTCATATAAAATCTAAAACAAATGATCTGGTGCACAGGTCAGTAAACTGGCAGATGGGTCTTTAATTAGGTGTACTTTTTGTGTGTGTCATAAAGGAAAGGAGAGTCAACAGTGTTCAAAGCTCACACTGCCCCCGTACGCAGTGTTGCTTTCTCCCATGACGGCCAGAGACTGGTGACAGCGTCTGATGACAAGTCAGTCAAAGTGTGGAGTGTTCACCGACAGAGCTTCGTCTATTCTCTCAACCTACACACAAACTGGGTGCGCTGTGCCAGGTACTATGCACTCTAACTGCAGCATTAGTGTGTCAAGTATGTGTACCTGTATAACAGTACATCTTGCCTTTTTTTGTCTGTTGTTTCTTGCAGGTTTTCTCCAGATGGGCGACTCATAGCTTCCTGTGGGGATGACCGTTCAGTTCGGCTTTGGGACACATCTACCAAACACTGCATCAACTGCTTCACCGACTATGGAGGGTTAGTCCCAAAAACAGCCTGCTTGAGTGTGCTGTTATTTGTCTTCGCTTTAATTTTGCCATTACTTTGGCTTTGGTTGTAATTATAGCTTTGTGTAAACTATTTTGTTTGTTTAGATAAATTAAATCAAAATTTTGAATGAATTTTTCTTTTTTTGTGTAATTGTACTTGCAGATTATCTGAAGAATATACTATATTTTTTGTACATTTCCAAACAATACAAGCAGTAGAGGTACACAATGTGGATTCTGATTTCTTAGAAAAGACAAAATCATCACTGAACAGAATTATAAAAAGATGTAAAAGTTACAGTAACTGATTTTAGTGTAGTTATTGCTCTGTTTCTCCTATAGGTGGCATTGCTGTATTTCATCTACACTGTTAACCTGCTGCAGGTCACTGACTTTATTGAGTGTTTTTATCATTACAGATCAGCAACGTTTGTTGATTTCAACTCCAGCGGCACCTGTATTGCATCTTCAGGAGCTGACAGTTCACTGAAAATCTGGGACCTACGGACCAACAAGCTGATTCAGCATTATCAGGGTATGTAAAAATGTCACAGCTATAATAAAGATATATAACCAGTTTGCAAAATTAAGTAATTATTTAAAATGTTCTTAAAGGCAAAAACTTCTAAAATCTAGAAGCTCCTGGGAGTAATATGTATATTACACTCAAGTCAAAAGTGTGTGTTTGTGTGTCTGTACCAGTCTAAACTGTGTGTGTGTACATTTTATATGTCTAAACTGTCTAAACTGGGTGTGTGTACATTTTATATGTACACACACATACATTTTATATGTACACACACACAGTTTAGACTGGTGCTGTATAACTATAACTACCTAATATATAGTATGTTTTGGAAGCAATTGCTTTTAATGTGTTTTCTTTTTCTTTTGTGTGTGTATGTGTGTGTGTGCGTGTGCGTGTATGTGTGTGTGTATCAGTCCACAGTGCAGGAATCAATAGCTTTTCCTTCCACCCGTCCAACAACTACCTGATCACTGGTTCAAGTGACAGCACTGTTAAGATCCTGGACCTGCTGGAGGGACACCTCATCTACACCCTCCATGGACACAAGGTGATGTTAGAGCGCAGCTCAGTTCACCCAAAGACACCAATCAGATATTATCAGACACAATAGGCAGTTTCAGTTCTAATATTTTCCTGGGTTACTCCCTAATGGTGTTTTGTCATGGTGAGTTTTGTAATTCACTAACACTGTTTACTGTGTTTTTCAGGGTGCTGTAACCACGGTAAACTTTTCCAGGGCTGGAGATCTCTTTGCCTCAGGGGGAGCTGATGCTCAGGTCAGTGTTTCATGGCTCAATAAGGACCCTGTGTTCTCCATACTCTTAGTAGCTTCTAACTTCAGGGTTATCCTTTTGCTTTCTATAGAAGAAAAAATAAGGAACTTGGATCATAGATGTGCTGGTCTTCTGGTTCCCTAGGTTCTGATGTGGAGGACAAACTTTGACACCAGATCCTACCAGGATGTCCTGCAACAACACAGCCGGAGGTCCACCCCTGATCCCCCACCCCATCTGTCTGACATCCACCCCAAAGGACCCCACCTTCATCACCCGAAGTCCACAGCCATTCAGGTCAGTTCAATTTTACTCAGCTTCATATTCAAATGATTTTATGAAAATTATGTGTATGCAGTGTATTTTTATGAAGTTAAGAGGCTGGACTGAGTTGTCCGTGCAGTGATTAAATACTAGTTCAGCTTCGCCAAAATCACTGCAATTTAAATGTTTAAGTAGCATATTTCGTAGAAACCATAACATCATTTATTAAACAAACTAACATGAAGTCGCTACGACCAGACAAGACCGGAAATTAAATCAAGAATCAATAATAAATAGATAAACCATCAGACAGTCTTTTTATTACAACAATAAAACAATTCACATCCCTTCACTCTAAATAAAAGAAAATATCTTGTAAAAGCAGCCTGGTCCACAGTATTATATTGACATTCCACTTAATGAAATCTGTGTGTTTAGTAAATTATGCAGAAGAAAATTAAAGAAATGTGTTGTAAAGCTTTACAAGGGGAGAAGCTCTGACTTTTCTTTATCTCCACAGATCAGTCCAACAGTGGCAGACACTCAGTCAGCTGACCCACATGTCATAGAGTTGGGCCAAGCTGTTCACAGCACCATGGTAAGATGGCTCAATGAATATAAAGTCGCACAGTCACGAGAAAGCAAATCCAAAATCACACTGAGTTCATCTATTCATGTGATTTGGAAAAATCAATTGCTCACAGCTTTTTGAATATGCAGACTGACTTGCAAAAGGAAATCAGTCTCTTCAGGGTAAATGTACTACAATTAAACAGTGTTAACAGATGATGTAACACAGCCCAGTGAAAAGCTAACTGACAGCACAGTAGGACTTATTGGAAATCCACATTGAAAGTGAGATGCGAGAAGCAGGTAAGTGCCACTCAAACGTCCAGTCTCTTCAGTCCACATCCACTATGTCTGGCTGTCGCTGCCCTCAGAAGCAACTGTCTGCTCCTGAGGGGCTGAGAGGACAGTGGACAGCTTTCACAGAAGTTTTCAAGCGTGCTCCATTGATTTCATTTCCCTTCCCACCATAGCTATATTTGCCTACAGTGAAAAAGGAAAGTTAAAAGAGAAACAAGGGGCACTTGATCCATCACCATAAATAAAGTAGATAAGCTCACAACATATAAACGGGGAGATTTGTGTGATTGAAACAGCTGACTGTAGAGAGCATTATCCAGCCAGCCATCATATGTCATATATCCAGTTCATAAGAAAGAATTATATGACTGCTTTTTACAGGCTGAAACGCAAAGTTTGTGCCTGTAAAAAAAATTACTCTCCTGTAACAGTTTATGAGACACATCCCAAGTCTGTTTGGGAGGGAAGGCTCACATGACCACCAGGTGGCAGCGCAGACCAGTCGTAAGTTACGCCATCCTGCTACAGCACTGAAACCTGCCTGAGATGCTGTGATGCCAGTAAAACTGTCCACATGTCGGTCTTTGCTCTTTAATATTATCCTGGTTAGGGTTAAGATTAGGGTTCAGCACTATGTTGTTCAAAAACAGAGCGATAACACGAGAGCTGCATAGTACAACATCTTGGTGATTGCATTGATATAATTTTGGATTGAGTTAACTTCAAATGTGAATTGTGGCTGTGATTTCCCTGTGGCTGCATGCATCACAGTTAGTGTGAACTTTCTGGGTTATGTTGAAATGTCCCAATTCATAATTTGTAACTTTTTCATGTTGTTTTCACATTAACCTGTATAATTTGTTAGATAAGAAATGAAACAACCAAGCTCTTCTTGACCTCTGTGACTTTTGTTTTGATCAATATTTCCACATACAACAACAGGTAGTCACTGAGCAGCTCTGTCAGAGCAGCAGGGGAATATATTTCTTCCTTCCGAACACATCCCCATTACCAGCCTATCTCTCCAACTCTTTAAGTGGTCTTGTATTTTTGTTTTGACCCATCAACCTTGTGACTGCCACTTTGTGTTTTCCAGATTGTTCCTCTCTATATTTTTTCTTTTTTTTTTTTTTTACTGCTGCTTAAGGCCCATCAGGAGCAGCATGGCAGTGAACTCGAGTAACAAGTTTGCATTATGTTCCAAGGTAAAATCCAGCATGTGAATTAGTGCTATCCACTTACTCCACATATGCTTAGTCTGGATAAAGAGGTGGAAACATGAGATGGATGTAGGAGGTACAGACCTAATGTAGACATGTAGGTACAGACTTAATGTACAGAAGTAAGGATGAGTGGTTTAGATTCAAGGTTGCACAGTGAAACATAATCCACTGCCATGTTTAAGACTACAGAGCGCAGGAGCATTAATTTGCTCATGTTTGCTGTAGACTACACAAGAATCTGTTGTGTATTTCTACTAGAATAGTTCATGGCATGAAAGATTCTAAAAATGAATTTATTATAACATCAATGTTGCATCACATACTACAGGTCCCTAGTGTGGTCCCCGGGTAATAGGAGAAGAATCAGGTGTCTGGCCTTTTTTTTTTTTTCCCCTTACGCACTGCCCGCTTGTACGAAGAGGCTGTCGCAGGGTGCGGGTTACAGCGTTCTGTGAGGTGCTACCATAGACTGTATATACTGGCTGCGTCCCACAGAAGTTATGGGTGATTACTGCCCCCTACTGTTTTAAAGAAATATAACAGGACATTAAATGGTCACAAAATAGAGTTGTATGACAACAAAAAAATATAAATGTATGGCCTACTCTGCTGTGTTCAATAATGTTAAATGACTGTAAATGTTAAGACATAAACAGCGGTAATACAGCTCTTCTTTTACATTACTTATCCAACTGTTACTCACACAAACAGCTTTAACCTCTATTCACTGATCCAGTACACCATGAAACAATCACAACAATAAATCAAAAAGCAACTGCTCAATAAATGATAAAAAGGAAATTTAGTCAGATGTGGGCAAGATGATCAGTGTGCTCTGTAATCAGTGTATTATTGTGAATTGAACAGTGAGCATTTAATGAGTCATAGTAATATTTATATTTACACCCAAACCCTCGGTTTGCACAGAGTGCGCTGATGTTTATTTGTGCGTATTCATAAACAGATGAATGTGAGTTTGGGTTTATTTCCTCTTTTCGTATCATTTCCGAAGTGAAATGCACATCATTTTCCTTTAGGGCTCAAAGTCAACTCAAAGTCAAGTTGTGTAAAGATCTTTTGAGTTCACTGCACAGTTAAAAGACTCATGTGGGAAAATGTTTCTATTCACTATATTCATTGTGGTGGCATAGCTCATAAAAAAAGTGACTTTATACTCAAGCTGATTAACAAAAAGTGTTTTTGTTTAATGATCCTTATCCCTTTTTAAATCCCTGGTGAACATGTTGGAAAAACTTAGTCTGTATAAATTATACCTCCTGTTGGAGCAGCAGTAATTTTTCTGTAGTGTGGCACCCTACTTCCCTTAGTGTCCCCTTTCCCTGCCGTTGGCCGTTGTGTGGGAGGAAAGCCATGAATGGACCAAGCCAAGTGGAAGTCATTTAGAGAGTGGATGGCCAAGTCAGATAAGTGCTTTTAGTTCAAGAGTCCAGTAAACACACGACCACAGAACAGCCATTCATGGCTTTAAATGTTCTGATATGAACATGGAACTGTATAGATGAATGGAAGGCCACTGGTTTTAACCTGCTTGCACTATCAGATGGATGAGTTTACTGCTAAGGATCATTTCTGGTAAATTGTGAAATGCAGGAAAGTCATAAAAGCAAAGTAAATATCTATTAAATAAAGTACTTTTATACAGTAATACACAGTACACAATTGGTGAAGGTGTTCATATATGAATGCCTCTCTTTTAAAGCTGTCTGGCACACAGGAAGTGACACATTTTACATGTGTAGCAGTTTCAACTTACTGAAAAGGAGAATAAGTTGTTGGTTGGCATGAGCAGTGATACCCACCATGGCTAAACAGATTTAGAAAAATGCCACCCACAGAAATCAAAACTTCCTAAGCAGAGCGTCCCAAGAGAGACATCACACTGTTCCTTACGCCGCTTTAATGACAAGTGATATCGGGGAGTTACAGTGCACAAACGCTGCAGTGTGAACTAGTTGGCAGCAAAGATGGAGACAAATTAGAAACCGAGAGACATTTGGAGATGCCCATGAAAATTTTTTGAGTGCATAAACTTTCTGGCTCTTGTGTTTCTGTCTGATGTGTCAAAAAATCTCTTCATATAGCACATCAAGAATATATATTTTTTTGTTGGCACAGTTTAACCTGAGACTGTTGAGTGGTCAACAGCAGGGTCCCTTGGATTTGTCCTTCTTGTCCTCTCTGCTGCTTCCTTCCATTCCTCCTCCCACTTTTTCTACCCTTCCTTTCCTTTGCTGCTGAAGGAGATATAAGAGAAAAGAGATATGGGGAAGAATAGAGATCAGAGAGATAGGGAGATCAGGAATCCACGTGCCGGTGCCCAGGCCCCCTGGGGGCCCCCCGAACAGGGAGCAGCAGGCGCAGCAGCAGCCGCAGCTCTAATAATAGACTAGCTGGAGTTGTGCCTGCCTGTTTAACTCACTGACTAACTCACTGCACTCTGGTGTGACACACAGTTAATTCATATACATCACTGTTATCTTTGTGACAAATAGCAAGATGAATGCTCGTCCCTTACATCCTTACTCACTTTTAGTGCATCAGCTAATGTGTTAAAATGAAACACACACACACACACACACACACACACACACACACACACAGAGCTCCTACCTCATTCATGCACATCCATTGCTTCCTCGTGCGTCCTGTGTGTCGTGTGTGTGTGTATGTTGTTTCACTGTGTATATGTGTGTGAGTGCAGTTGAGTAAAGCTGGAATTCAGACATACACTGAAACTTCGCCACAGACCTATGCAGAGCAGAGCAGGGTGTTATGGGTGACGCACACCTCCCATATCTCACCAGCAAGTTGTGCAGACTAAGTGCAGACAAGACGAGCAAGCTGATTGGTTGATCCAGCTACCTGTCGGGAGGTAGGTTCGAAACGGAAAGGGAGACTGAGCAGGGAGAGAACTAGGTTTATCAGACAAGCACAAAAGAAATGTCACTGAACATCTACCGTGTGTGTTCGCTTAAATGCACCATGGAGAAGTACAGTTCCAGGTTCAGTGGGCTTGAGATTGAGTGAGTGACCCTGTGTGTGTGTGTGTGTTTATTTAGTGTGTACGTGTGTCAGTGGATATGTGAATTTCTCAAGTTAAATGCATGAGAGTGTGTTTGTGTGCTTACCTGGGGGTCTGTTAGTGTGTGTACATGAGTCACTGGGTATTGGAGTGTGAATGTGTGTGATTGTGTGTGCGGGTCATTCCTGTTTAGATCGGTTCAAAGCAGGGAGCCCCCAATGTTACTCCTCCTGTCAGCTCTCATCACCTGATTTCCATCTCAGGGAAACTCCTCTCCTCTCCTCTCCTCTCCAGTCCTTGTCCTCTCCCTTTCCTCTTTTCCTCCCTTCTGGTCATTTCCTCCTCCGTCACAGTTGTTGATGTCCTCAGAGTGCTTTCCCTTCCGCCCTGCGCCTGTGTTTCCCCTCCATCGCCCTAATGGGTCCAAGCGTAGGCGGAAATGGAGGGAGAAGGAGTGAGAGAGAAGGAAGGGACGGGAGATGCAAATAGCCTCAGGTGGGTATGTGGGTGGCTGGATAGGGAGGTTCCTGAACTCAGAGTTCCTGCTGCCATCGGTGACCTTCGTGTCCTTAATTTAGGGCCATTTCCTTTTTCATGTCTCTTTCAAGTCAATGGGAAAGTGGTCTCAGACTTTTTGACCCCACTGTACATTTACTTTTTGAATAACATGTTGAACATAGTGTAAAGTGTCCATATATTTTTGGCAGTTCTCTTCGCTTGTTATCTTTATTTTTTATATTACTGGTGTGCACACCTGGGGGCAACAAAATAAACATTACACTCAAGGCCAGTGCAATGTTCTCATGCTATTTCACTGGCAGAGTTATCTATTGTCATCTGTGTGCACGCATAACAATACAATTCTACATGACTTCATCCTGTGTTCAGAAAGTTGTTATGGACAGAGAGTTGATGTCAATGACGACATGATGTCACATCAGCTGTGGCTTTGTCCCCTTCCTCCCTTTCCGCCTCCTCTTTCTGCGTTTGCTATTAACCTCTGCAGAGAGCTAGTGGCACTAGCAGGGCTCAGCGCTTCTGAATGGAGCGTTGCCATCAAACACTACGTCACTCTAGAGTGGAAAGACAGAGGCACAGTGAGGCGCCCTCACTCTCCATTGACATAACAGAACTTTGACAGACCAGTCGCCATAAAGTGACGTATTGCAATCCACGCTTGCAGCCACTCAGTCCATCAACTGCTGTTTGTGTGTCCTCCAGCGCTGAACCCTTACATGCTCTGTCCTTGGAATCCACTCTGGATAACAGAGCAGTCTACAAGCATAAATGTGAATTTTAGTTTAATTTTTAATGCATTGGAGCAAAATGAGGTTTGTTTTAATCGAAGAGCTCCCCAGTCACCAGCTGCCAGCTAAATAGTTTTCTACTTGCCTCCAGTCGGTTACTTTTTCAACTAAATGTCACTAAATTTATGGTGGCTCACAAAGGGTAACAAGAATAACAGCTGATTAATTTATTGTCACTTATTTGCTTAAATAATAATTAACAGAGAAACTTTAAAATGTCCCTTTTAAATATGCACTAGCATGTTGTGTAGTAGTGTCCCTGTATCCTTTCAAAAAGCAGTTTGTCATGCACTTCCTTTACGACTAAAAGATAAAGACAGTGACATTTATTTGAGTGTGAATCGTGTGACTGGTTGTCTCTCAGAATGTAGTACAGTGGCGTCTGCTTGAGTCTCTTCTCTGGTTGATTGGCAGCAGAGACACAGAAAATGCCAAACCCATTGCACTGAACAGATATCAAATCAGCTGTGAAACACATGAAGAATGGCAAGCGTGAAATGAGGCCATGGGAGACAGCAGAGAGTTATAATGTGTCTGTTCGGTGTACATGGAAATCCTGCAAAGGAGATGAGGTTGCAACTTCTATAAAGAGCAAGTGTGAAGTTAAGTTTGCTGTACAACTGTTGTAGTTAGTGTTGTTTTAAACACACAGGCCCAGGTTGAGGTTAAACACCTAGTTACTTATGGTTAGCTATAAAGTGTGAAGGCTAAAGGTTAAAGCAATGTTTTTAATGAACCTGCTAATAAACTGGCGTCAAAGCTTTAGCAGTGAAAATGTGTGTGTGTGTGTGTATTTGTGTGTGTTTAAGAGGTGATTAGATAGCAGAAGGTAGATTTGGTTACTTGCGCCATCTCTCGTATCCCTGCAGACGTTTGCTGTGACGCCAGTTTGACCAGACAAGGTGTCCTCTACCGACAAGCCTCCTGTCACAGGCCTCTGTGTGTATATGTGTGTGTTTCTTTAGTAGCTGTATGTCATTCCATCTTATAGGAATGAGTGTTTAAGTTTGTATGAGTTTGTGTAGTAAATGTATTGTGCCCTCATGCTTCAGGTGCATCCGTCAACTGTGAATATGTAAAGCCATACATGTTTGTGTGTTTGCACAGTGTGTACGTGTCTACATTTACACTGATGGCCCCCGCCCCCAACCCTTCTCTAGCTTCCTGTGCAGGGGAAGTACAGGATATTGGATGGCCTGGAGGTTTTGATACCAGATTTAAGTGCTGTAGAGGAGAACATGAGTGACAAGACACGGCGGAAACGAGCTAAACATAGTAACAGCTCCGGGAGGGGGGAGGACGGTTCACTTTTCATCAGGACATGGGCTCCCAGAGGCTGCATAACACCCTCACACTCACACACATGCCCACGCACAAACACACTCATGCAGTCCGAAGCACAAACAGGCACACTCATTCATACTATGATCTCTCATACACTGTTAAAATCACACTGATTTTTACTTACATACTCAAAAATACTCTCCTGCAGACCTAATCTGATAAACATACAAGCATACAGAACATGTATGCACCTGATGTGACAATAATAATGAGCTCAAACTTGCTGTAATGTGTTGCTACAGGTATTGGAAAGAAGATGGAAAGCAACCCAGCATGTCCAGTTTGAGTGATACATAAAAAAAACTTTTCAGATATGCAAACACTGCACAGTGATGTAATTATAAGGATCTCACAACTCTGGAAAGGATTCACACCGACAATTAGTTTATCCTTTGTCCTGGCAAATTCAAGATTCAGGATTCAAGATTACTGTCATTGCACAGGGTGTGAGTGGCAATGGAGATGGTGCATTCACTCATAACAAACAGCAAATAAAAATAGAAAAGAGTTCAATTTGAATCAATTTAAAGTGCAAAATACATAAATAAAATATAAAATGTATGTATTTGCTGTAGCCTATAGACCAAGATATAAAAACAATATGACCAGCACTCTGCTCTTGCAAGTATTTGAATGCCAGTGCCTTATGTTGCAGGATGATATTGCATTGCACTGTGGCGAAAGTTGAGCCATCAAGAAAAGTTGTGACAAATCTTTTTACCAGATGACCCCACGTTTCTCATTCGAACGGATGGTAGGACACAAGATAGGCCAAGTGTTCATTACCTGCCCAGTGACTGGTGTAAGAGGTGAAGCGTTTCACTAGACAGATATACTTTTCTCAAGAGTGGTGGAGGCCAAACTAGAGCTAAAAGCGCATTTTGGACACAACTCCTTTGGTGTGTTCATGTTTCACTGTCTCTGCTGGATGTGGAAATAGTCTGTTGTTTCTGTTCTGAGTAAAAGCATTGAAGTAAGTCTGGGGTGGGAGTTCCTTCTAGTGTACAGAATGTTTCTTAATGCAGCTGTAAGAATGTGATAGGTTCTTGTGTAACTTAGAAAATTAAATCGAGCCTCTTCACTCTTCCCCAGTGACAGCAAGAGTCAAAGCGGAAACCCGTTTGCAGACACCGCGCATACACATGTTCGGTAATGCTGTGTTTTGCTGCGAGACTCCCTGCGGCATCTCCAGTCTGCTTGGCGCTGGCATCCAAGTGTCCAAAAACTTGATCTTCCTCATCAAAAATACAAGAGGAGGGCAAACCTTATCACTAATTCAGAAGGATTCTCTCTTCGGATTCCCATTTGTCTCCCTCTCTCACCGCTGTCACCCTTCCTGTCTCTCCCCTTTCTCTCCTCTTGCAACTCTCATCTCTTCTCAACCTTATGCAACACTCACTTATAGGAGGCAGGCGGTTACTTGAGGGTCATGCGATCACACTTTGTGCTTCTTTTTTTCTGTTCTTGGATAGTTTTTTCTGTTCTGCAAGTTAAATATGCTGCAAAACCACCAGTGTGGACATTATTTATAATCTCTAGAAAAACACAAATAAACCACAACATTCAGAAGTTTTTGAAATAGTGCTGAAATGATTGGTTTATTAGTCAATTGACTGATCAATTGTCAATCTATTAACTACGTAAAATGTTTGTTAAACAGAAATGCCAAACATTTGTTGGTTCCGGCTTCTTAAATATGACTATATCTTTCTTTTCTCTTTTATATAATTGTAAGTGTAGTTGAATATCTTTGGATTTGTCTTCTTATACATTTTATAGACTAAACTGAATAATAGATTTATAATGTAACAGACAAATTTACCAGTAACATAAATAATCATTAGGAGCAGCCCTACTCCAAAACAGACTAATGCAGTACTGTATTTTACAGTCTTTAAGGATGTCAGTCCCTGAAGTCTTTGCACTCTGCTTTGTTTTGCATGAAAACATAGAACAGAGGTCAGACACTTGGACTTATGTGACTGGATGACTGTTGTGTTTTTTGGCTGGACTGCGACAGTGAGGCCAGCCTAACAAACATGTAACTGCATGACTGACTTACTGAGTGACTGAGTGATGAAGTTACACCATTCAAGTACATCATCAATTTAGCACATTGACCATGCATGTTTCAGCCATATACTAGGTTGTCATCTAGTCTTGCTAAGGTGCAGCTTTCAAAATGTTTATCTTTTCTCTCCCCAACACATTGTGCCTATATCCTTCCATTCCTGCCACAGTAAGGGATTCCCTTAGGAAGGCCATCCTTCCTGACCTGCCCTCAGCTCTCTCAATGTGCTGTCTCAAGGGTACAGCTTGCATCCGCAGGGGCTTCTGCTGGGAACGTGCTGACATTTGGTCCATGCAGGGGGCTAAAAATAGCTTGGCAGGTCTATTACAGGTACCAGGGACACCTGAAAGGCAAATGTGTTGTGTTTTCTTCCCTGCATGTCATTGTCCCTGCCTGGAGAAATGGCAGGGGGGAAAGCTGGGGCGAGAGATGGAAATAGAACTGGGATGAGATAAGGAAGAGCAGGCATGGGATTTGATTATGTTGTCGTCATCTCGCCTGTAAGATTCTGCCGAGAAGAGGGAGAGAAGAAGACAACCAAAAACATTTGCGGTACCCTGCCTACACCTTGCGATCACTTCATGTTTTTTTTAAATGACTCCCAACGTGCACGTTGAATTTGTGTTCTCCTCAAGCAAGGATTAATTCTTCTGTACTTGCTTTCTCCATTTTGTTGCATGTAAGCCCCAGTGAAGGTTGTTCTTAACTGAAGAAACAGAAAACATCTAGCTTCATGTTGTGGGATTTTTATATTTTACATTAGGAAAGTCTACTAAAGTCAACTGAAACATTTTTTCCATTCTATTTTGTTGGCAAAATACCCACCTGACACACCCCAGCATCAGTATCCAAGTTGCCATTTATGGCTGTTTTCCTCTGTATGTTTGTTTAAGAATATGTTGGAGATTTTCAGTCGCTGTTCCAATGGGGGCTCTATTTAGTAATAATATTTGGATAGTTATACTAAGACTAATAGACAATTATAGATCGTCTGCTACTAGAAATGTAGTTGTTATTGTTTTAAAGGTGGACTGGCTGACATACTAATTATTGTATTCAGCATATTTAAGATTTTCTAATAGTGGTGGACACCTGCAGCGAACCCAGTGTAAGGGAACCACTAGTGTGCATGTGTGTGGAAGTAGCAGGCTACCTTAATATCTGGCAGCCTTGCTTGCTGATGCTATTTTCTTCCTGAGTGGAGGCAGAGAGGATGTGGCCTGGTGAACTGCGTAGGAAGATCAGACGCCTCATGGCTCTGCTGCCGGCCTGGCTTATTTCTGTACAGCTCATCTGGGTTTGCAGAAAAACAAATTATTGATTTTTCAGAACATTTTTTATGTGTTTTCTTCTTTTCCTCCCATTGAGAGGTATCCACCTGCCGACCTTGAGTGATTGGAGTGAAGGTTAGCTAAGACGGGACTATACTTTCAATACTTTGAGTACATGTTGAAATGGATTTTTTATATGCCGTTTTTAGCAGAGGGGTGGATTTGCTATAGGTGGTAGCGCTGACTTATTTTTCTCTTGATCTGTGTTTGTGGAACAGTTCTTCTATAGATTGTTATGCCAGGGCTAGTTATACTAAACCCCCAAATGCTTCTATGATCAAGTGCCATGTGCTGCTTGAGCATTTTATTCTGTCTACGCCTCTAAAAGTATCTAAACATCTGTCTTCTTTCCACGGTCTGTATGTGTGAATCTTCTTACTTGAGTCTACACACCCATGCATATAGGGAGGATTACTGGGAGAGAGCAAGGAAAACAAATCCATTTTCTCCTGAGTTGAGAAAGCCACAGGGTCACGGTTTCTTTCCGTAGGAGCAGCTGTAACCCAACACTGCCTCAGTCCCAGGTTGAAGCACACCTCCCCTCACTGCTACCCCCGCCTGTTAAGCTCATAGTCCACCTGTTAGGAAGTCATTCATCTCTCTGTTCCCCCAGAGAGGGATAACTGGATCCCCCACCTCTGACCACAGCCTCACTGATGGATGGCTTTAATGGGCTTTTATTGTTTGATGTATCCACTCTCTTCCGCTTTCTTTTCCAAATCTAATCTGCTCTTTGTATATCTCTTTACTCTATCTGCACATGGCTTACTTTTTTGTCTTCTGTGTTTATCTTACATGTCCATTTAACATATTTAGCATTACAGTGAGACATGGCTCTATTTCAGCATTTAATGGGTCTTAGACCTACAGGCCAATAAGCAGCATTTCCTACAGTCTTAGGTCCTTTCCATACATATATTTCCATTTTTCTGACTGCTATTCAATCACACAAGTGGTGTGGTTAAGTTGGATGATTTGATTTTAAGGAACAGACTTCAGATGCATAGTAAAACCTCCATAATTCCATATACACTAAATTACAAACATGCTAAATCCTTATTCATTACAGTAGGTTTCCATTAACCTGCTTAATGCACAATTTGAAATTGCAAACTAAAACATGAGTAATGGAAACCTCAAATGTCGATAAAAGAAACCAACTATCTACGCTTGCATGAGGTGGTCTTTCAGACTATTCATAATATTTCACAAAATTAAAATGGAAACACTTTTTTCACATTCAAGTCGTGATGCCTGCTGTATCATGCCCCAGGGAACCAGTTCCAACCGAGAAGGAGACGGCTCAAGTTTAATTGGAATAATGTCGCAAGAGGAGAAAACCCAGTTTCAGTCGCATAACATCAGTCAGTGGAAACACAGACCATTTGTAGTTGTGTTTTGTCGACTTTTCAAGAAAATTGCTTCTATTTTGTGGAAAACTGCAATGGCAACTTGACTCTTGCTGCAGTGCAGTCTAACAACATCATGCTACACACTCCAGTCAGGTACATGCAAGCACACATAGACTTTAAATAGAGTCAAATTAGCCAGCTACCCCTATTTAAATCTTACTGACCTTCTAAACCTTTTACAGCACATAGGTCAGCTTATGTGTCTTTTTCCTATATGAAATTCTTGAGGAATATAATACATGAGTCACTGTGCACACAGTTTATGATTGTTTGGCTCTTTGTTTCCAGACTTGCTGATACCTTTTTGATCTTTTGAGAAGGTCTTGTCTTAATCAGCCATAGACTTAGACGGTCAAGAAATGCAGTTTTTACGCCAAAACCTGTGATTATGTTCTCCGTAATAAACGATTTTCATATTGTTATATCCAGAGTGCTAAGCCTTTTTGCTGCATTATTATTTGTTTTTTGTTTGATTGTTTGTCAAGGTTCAGATGTAAGGTTCTTGGTTAAAGACGCTTAAGTATTTTGTGGTGGCCTTGAGCCCAGTATGTGTGGGAACGTGGGAAAGGTTAGGTCACTAACATAGTCTGGGAGCGGAGGATCAGTGCTGCCCTAGAGCTTGCATTGTCTCACAACTAGACAATTAGCAATTAGCGGTGGGGTTATTCTGAATGGCAAATGAGTTTCCCACAGGTGCTTTGCAGTCCTTTTGGTATTAGCTTAAGTGCTAAAGCTGATTAGCAGGCATTTGTGTGGCAATACAGCTCAATCCAATCTCTCTTATGGACGCCCGCCTATTCTGGCAGTTTCCTGTGAGAGCCACTGCCTCTGAAATGTTTGGTTTGATATTTGTGCAATAAAGCCAGTACCGTGCAGGCTTTATTGCATTTAGTGCCAGTTTCTTTACTGACAGTGCCTATTCAGAGCTACAGAGGGGTTTTTGTTCTCCCTTTTTGTACATTTATGCTTCACCCTTCACGTGGATATTTGCAGCAGATGAACTTTAAAGTAGTGCATTTTCTGCAACACTTTGAGAGAGAATGTCTGTGGTCCAACATCTCTGTCACTCTGTCCTTTCTCCCTCTGAGTTGTTTACCTGTCCGTTAATCTCCAGGTTGGCTTTCTCAGAGGTAAAAGGATATGAGTCATTCTTATGCTTGGATATGTGTCAAGATTACATGGAAAGATTAACCTTCTCCCGTCCTACATATATCTAAGACCTCCATATGTCAACACATTTCTTCCTTGGATACAAACCCTTTTCAATAGCCTTTTTTGAATTTTAACCTACATAATAAAAAAATAATAATAATTACATGAGTGAAGGCAAACAATAGGAGCTTTAAAGATGCATGAAAAATACTACAGGTTGTAAAAAATGTATATGTATATGTGTCTTTTTTTCTCACATTACCTTAGTTTCCCCTCAGATATTTCTCAGTATCCTGCCACCCATTATTCCACCCATGTTTATTGTTCTTGGCCACACACAGCTGTTTAAGTATTAACTCTCTGTCTAGCTGCACAGCATTATATAACTCCCATTCAGTAGAACAGTACAACTTGTGAATGGCCAGTGTTACAGTTGGCTGCTTGTTACTGTAGCATTGCTTTACAGTTCACACATGAATGTGATGTTGCTGGGAAAAATGTCATACATTAATGAAAGCTTGCAGACATAGATTGATTACACTTTTGTTTGGTGCTACTTGAGTGGTATTTAATTCACCAGAGACAGAAGGGCCTCACTGCTATGGTTGACTATTGAGAGGCAGATCTAAATTGATGTTAAAAATGTATAACAAACAGGAGTCGTTAAGAACTTATCGTCAAAATGAAATGCAGAAATTACCATGACTCATTGTGATCACAACATCTGTCAAAATAATCACAATATGGTTATTACTAGTGCGTGAAAATCAGTGTGCGAAAATAATTACATGTAAGTGAGAAAGTCCTTCTTACATGACAAAGTATTTCCTGCAGCATGGTATAAGGAAACAGCATTTTTCATTTCAGAATTTCCCAGAATCAGATCATGCTAAAGTAGCACGGCCAGCTTAATGTAAGCTAATGCAAAACAGTTCCAATTGTGCAGGGCAAAATGGAGAGTGTTCATTTTCATGTAAAGAAAAAGCTCAAAATCCCTTTTTCATTTGTGGTGAACTTCTGTTTGTGGCAACTTCAATCTGCTGAAAATAAATGTGGGTTTTGTTTTTAACACTTAAGCTCTTCTCTTTATAAAAACTCCCTTTGCAATCATGAATCTGTACCAGGATTTCACAAAAAGCAGAACTGGTGAGGACTATTGGACAAATCAGGTTATAAAAGAGTTGTAGAGTAATTCAAACTATACTTTCTGACATTACATTGTTGGCCTGTAAAATTAAACAAGGAATGAATCTCAGATTACACATTTGCATCATCTTTACAGTAATAACATAAAACTGGTTGGGTAAGAACGCTTGTTGAATTGCATCTGTGATGTACTCAAATAATTCCTTCAGTTTCACATCATTAACACTGAACATGCTGTATATAGAAAGAGCCTATTATGTAGAAAATCAAACAAAATCTGCATTAATGTCCTGACTCTGACCCATCGTGTTTCTCTATAAAGAATATGTCCACATGCCACCTTTGTGCCACAAGTCCCCTTGTGACCAGCTATATTTGGACACTGAAGTGAGCATAATGAAAGGAAGTCACCCATTTACTTCCCTCTCTATAGTTAGTTATTTTTAGAAAACCCCTTTGCTGCTCTAATGAATCCGTTGAACCACATTCAAGGCATCGGTTTGAACTGACAACTACTGAACTCATCAAATCTTGTGACACACAACAGGAGCTATCTTTGGAACGACTCATGTGAGGGCAATTGACAAGACGTCTGGTCAACAACTGACACAGTGATGTCCCCAAATTAGGCATGGATCAACTGGATTTGTAGTCAGGAATCGAATTACTTTAAATAGTGATATTGTATGTTTGTACTGAAACTGTGACAGTGTGTTGATTGCTTCAGAAGATACTCTGTGAGGGGAAGCATCTAGTTGACTTTTATTCCCCATTCAGTAAAGAGTAAAGCAGATGGTGACAGTGGCGTGCTGATTCAGGTTTTTACTCTAAAGCTGCCTAGTACAGTAGTTAAATTATTTGCATGAAGGTTTCCATTTTTTGGCAGTAGCTGCTGTCTTCAGGAGTGTTGAGACCGAACAAAAATGCAGATTCTACAGATGGTGCAATTGCAACAGATGTGAGTTGGCTCAGGTGCCCATGCAGTTTGAAAAATGTTCAAATGTTCAAAATGTGGGTGAAGCTGTGTGACTCTGCATAATCAACACAAACATGTCTCTCCTGCCTCCATCTTTCTTCTTCTTTTCACACTCTCACATTAAGACAGTCAAAAACAGTCAGATTTGTGTGGCTCAAATTCATTTGGCGTTCAGTCTAAATGCACCTTATTAAGAGGTTGTGTTGGGTTGGGAACAACTGCTGATTTGGGGCTATACACAAGAGATTGGTGCACGTTTCTCAAGTATTTTAATTAAATGCCTTGAATTTGAATTGATAGTCTTGAATTAAATCAGCATGTAGGGATTTTGATTTTTTACCTAAGTTTGACAGAACCACATGAATGCTGAAGCAAGTCACCTTCTGGTTACAGTATTCCTTCCTAAACCAGTAATCTGCCGGTCCTAAAGTACATGCTGTTTTTTTTTCTTTCTTTTCTATCTTCATCTTTGTTCTTCTCTTCACACTTCTGTCCTCCCATACCCTCTTGTATACTGTCTATGGTCTGAAGCCGTAGGACTTGATAATAGACCACATTTCTTCTGTTCCTGACACTCACTGTACAGCACAATGGCCTTGTGAGTGTGGAGGTACCCAGGAGTAAATGCTTGCGCAGTCTGTTGACCCACCTGCTTCAGGACAGAGTGGGCTTGAAGGTTTTGGCTTGTTTGACGTTAACCCCTGGCCTTTGTGGAGGTGGTACAATAAAAATGACAAGAAGGACTCCACAGTTTGAAATGTTTTCCTTGTCTCTCGAATGTTTCCTGAGGGTCTCAGAAATTTTCCCAGTAGGACCTCTCCTACCTCTGCAGTCTTCTCCCTCCTCTGCAAAGTCTTCTTTAGAACTGAAATATGAATTTCTGCCTCCAAGATAACAAAGGGATACAATATATCATAGATTAGTCTGTGCTTGCTTTTGTGGGTGAAATTGTTTTTTCAGCTTGTGTTCGGGTGCTGACTGTCTTCTTCTGTCTGCTCACTTTTCTTGACCTCCTTGAAGGACTAGATGCAGAACCATGGTAATGTGTTTGCAATGTGTATGAATGTATTTATGTACTCTATGTAGTTAAACATCCCCCACAACCCCTGATAGTTTGCATGCATTTGTGTGTGTTGAATTTGCCACAACATGGAAACGCATCAGTGCAGACTGGTTGATTGTGAAGCAAATATAATCACACAGCTACCAGAAGAAGAAAAGGACTAAGCTAACCAGGAAATAACTTCATCCTGTCGTTGTCCTGAAGTGTCAGCTGTGCACATAATTTTACCATTTTGGTAAAAGTTTAGGACAGACATAGTATTATATTTACAATTATATACTTATACTATATATTATATACTCATACTAAAATTTTTTACTTAGAAAGAGAGCCTTAATGTTCATTACCTCCATCAAAGAACTTATGTTTTCACCCACGTTTGTTTTTGTTTGTTTGTCAGCAGGATTACTCATGAAGTACTGAACCGATTTGCACCAATCCTGGTGAAGGGGGCATAGGCCAGGAAAGAACCCATTAAATTTTGGGGCAGATCCTGATCATTTACTATGAATTTGATTCTTTTGTTTGTTTTTATAGAGTATGTTGTCTGACACTGGCCTTGGTTGGAGTTCTGTGCTCTCTTAGTGCCTTTCTAGTGTATTTTGTGATTATTAAATAAACTGCTCTATCAGCACACCTCAAATGTAGAATTTAGACTACCCTATTGTTTAATTTTGAAAGTGCTGAAATTTGCATAAAAGCGGTCAAACCCTAAGAACCTGTACACCCTTTTGTTCTGGCCTTGAAAGAACAAGTGAACAGGGTATTTTTGCAATGCACCCAGAATCTGATGTAACCATCCCTTGTGCTATTTAGACTGAACGCCTACATAAAAACCTGTCTTTGATGTTAGAGGAGGCGGGTGAACACAGGAATGTCACTGAGGTTACCAAATAAAGCAGCCCCTCTGCCAGCTAATCTCGTCACATCTCCAGAAATTCAAAAAGTAGATTCCTCTTCCTCAGAGTCCACCACCCACTTTCAGCTTCTCTTGGCTCCGAGCTCATGCTCACAGTCATCTACACAAACCTGACGTTGCCGCTACCTCTGACTGATTAATACATAACTCACTTCATGGGAAGTTTTGAGTGATATTTCAGTGTATTGTCTATCCCTGAGTCGCATTCTGGATGGTGGCAATGTTCTGCTTTGAGAAATGGGCCAAACATGGCTTTTGCCATTTGGATTAATCAGCTTTGGGCACAACACTAAAATGCTAATCTCTTTTTTTTTGGCAGTCTTTAAAGCACATAGTATGCAAGCTTAGCAGTTTGCAGACAGGACTTCCTTTAAATCTACAGACGAATTAATCAGGAGCAAATCCAAAATTTTTTGTTAAACACCTCAAAGGAGGAGCTTTAGTCAAACAGAACTACGTCTTAATGGTTTCCAGGAACTAGTTGTGTGTCACATTGTGTCTGATTTGTCACACATGTAGTGTCCTTTGCATTACATATTATGCATATATAACATAAACTCCTTTAAAAAAAAGTTTTCAGACCCCAAAATGTGGACACAGACAGAAAAGCCTGCTTGTTGTTTATGTCTCTGATATAGGGCTGAGATATCTTGGTGCTACAGGGCCCATGATGACAGACCACAAAGCCCACCTGTGGCTGCCAGGGCCTGGGGCAGCTCTCTCTGCTCCCTCCTGCCTGTACTGTGAAGGGCAGAGGCACAGCATGACCTCCCACTGCTCTAGCTGTCAATCAAACAGCCCATCAACCCCAACCACTACAGTGCTCCCTCCCTGTGATGCTGCTCAGTGGTGACACTGCTAGCTGCTTCCTCTTTGAGGGCCTCTCTAGCCCAATCAGCTGGCCTCTCTTGTCATTCATTTAGCCACCTGCTATCAGTACTGGCATTTTGCAGGGGGGGCTGAAGAGTGTTAGAGCTGTCTGTGGATTGTTGTTGACATTTCAGTTAGCAAGCCCAATATGTCATTTTCAGCCATGATAGATGAATAAACTTCTTACTTAATTGCCATTGCAACATTAACTATTACACTCTCATCTAGGGCTGCTTCTGCCTTAGAGAAGTGGAACAGACTGCTAATTAAATCAGGATACTCCCTCAGCATTTGTCAAAATGATTGCCCTGCTACACAGTGTATCATCACCTGTAATTGGTCAACAGTGTCATGTGATTTGTTGTGGACTGGATAGCTTCTGTTCACTATACTACTGTATGTTTAGTATAAATGTATGGAAAGCTCTTGCATCAGAGAATTTGGAAATCGTGGCTGCTCCCACTGTGACCTGTGTTCTCAAACAGACCTTGGATATCTAAAACTGAGCACAATAGCAATTGCTTACACAAACTTGTGTGGGCCTTTGAAAAGCAGCTGTTTATGGGTTACAAGGACAGTCTGTGTCGGCCTTTTTGAGTTTTTCAGGACATTATACTATTCATTTAGTGACTTCCTGGTCAAAAGGCATCTAGATGTCTGAGTTAATACTGGGCTGACTTTAGTAAAAGTTTTTTTTAGTAGTCTAGGTTGCACATTTCGCCTTTTAGTTGGGACCTGCTTTCCATAGTCCTGCTTTATTTCATTTAAATGTGAAGTTCACTTATACTAAAGAGGATGTTACCTGCTTTAATTGTAAATATGTTGGGAGGCAGAGTGTTGTTGGTGAAAACAGTATTGCCCTGCAGAGCTGAGCTAGTGCACCTGCCTGACTCTCACCTCCATATTTTGGCTGGTTCACTCAAAGTATCTGCTCTCCCAGAATGATATTACATTTGCTTATTAAATACTTTTTCTATGTTCAGACTCACTCATCCATCAGGCACAGTGCCTATATGTGTTTTCCCAAATTAAATGTCTAATAATTCAATACACACAAAACTTACACTTGATTGAGGTCAATGAACCTTGAAATTTCTTCCCTTGCATTAAGCCTCCTGCCACCTTATTTCATTGCCACGGATTTTGATTTTAGTCAGCATGTGTATGTGTGAGTAGGAATGTCCATTAAAATGTGAATAATGTGGGTAAATCTTACTAAGGGGCTTTAAAATGGGCTAATCCCATGCAAAACCACAATGACGCTCATTCACTTCCTCAGTGTGAAAGGATTCGCCTCCACTTGAGACTTTGGTGGGAAAGCAACTGAAGAAAAACCTCTCGTTGGGATATGAGTCGGTGAATTTCTCAGCGAAAGCCCCATTTCCTCTCTAACAAGAGACTTTTCTCAGGAACCTCAGCTGTGTGATGTAAATCCATCCAAAGCTCATTTAAAAGAATGCTATGCTAAAGCTATAGGCACAAATCAACACTGACACTGTTCAGATTGGTTTATTACAACATGGTTTTCCTGTGTTTGTCCTTTGCTTTTAGCTAATGCCTCCTGTAATATTAGAGTAGCCTTGGTTTCCTTTCACAAGGTACTTAGGCCACTCAGACTTTGTCTTCCTTTTTCATGAACAGAATCTGAAAGTTAGTGGTGCCTTTAAAAGATCAAGACACCAGAAGACTCATCTCTCATGTTGACGTAACAAGCTATAAAAAGTTAGAAGTTCCATTAAAAAGGCAAGAAACTTACCATGAAACTCAACACTTAAAGTGCGATGTAATGAATAACAACAGGCAGACATTTTGCAAGTTTCTAAATATTGTTCACTTTGTTGTGATGGCAATGACAAACATTGATCACAACCATTGTCTTCCCCTTTTTTGTCTGTGCTGTTTCATTAGAGGCATCATACATGGGTGGTTAGCAAACGGTTATTGTAGGGTGTACCCAACAACACAGGGAATTATATAACCTAAAGAGCCACTGCCATTTGGCACGTAACCGAGATAAAAGAGGAAGTATAAAGAGGAAGTATAGCAGAGGAGAGAGGGAGCGATGAAACAAGAGGAACCAGAGTTGCTGACTGACTCACAGGATGTACAAGCGCCAAAGATAGAAAGGAACTGAAAGTTACAGCAAAGGGGGGAAAAAAAGAGAATGATGATGATGTCTGGATAGACGTCCGAAATCGTTGGTCCTCACTTAGTTTTGTTAAATTAGTGTGCCTCCTGTTTTGCTCTGTGCAAGGTTGTTAGCTCACATTTTGGCAAAAGGGGCACTTTTAAATCTTACCCACATGTGCAAGACTAATGAAATCTGTCAACTAACAAGTGGACTTGGAAAGCCACGTTTCATGTTCAATGTCCCCGTGAAAATAAACATCCTGTAGAAGCGTCTTTGAGCAAAACTCTGATTAATCCCGGGGTACCTCTCTGCAGCTGACCCTGACCTCTGATCTTGCCGTGGAGCAGTTACAAAAAAAAAAAAGGATTTCCCCTTTCAAAATCTGAATGAATGTACAAAATATTACAACAATAAGTAGGAGCTAAAGAGAAGTACAAATGATTTCATTATTAGTTAATGAACTTTTGCAAGAGAATGGAGAAGGAAGTAAGGTCCTGACATACCAAGGCTATTGTGCTTGACCAACTGCTGTAGTTTTTGTGTTGTGTCAGGCACCGATGGCACTAGTGGGCCCTTACTCTTGGCTTTTTGTTTAATTGAGCATATTACATCAATCAGGCAAATGGTTGTAGTTGCCTGAGTGGTTGTTCTGCCTAGCAAATCAGTGATGTCTCCCACTTATACTCTGTTCCCACCACAGAGATTTTTCCAGGAACAGAGGACCCCTTTGTAAGGTGTCTCAAACTCTCTTACCTGCATTTCAGTTGGAGGAATTAGGGTGTAACTCATAGATGGTATATAAAAATGGACGTAGACCTCAGGTCTGAAAAGGGAGGGCATTGCGGAAGTGTCTTAAACCTGTATTCTATCTAATGAATCAGGGGGCGACTCCACTGGTTGCAAAAAGAAGTCTGATTGTATTGAAATCTATGGGGAAAAGGCCCTACTTCTCACTTGATTTATTATTTCAGCAAAAGTTTCTTCTGGTTTCAAAAAACCAAGATGGCGATGGCCAAATTGCAACCTCGAGGCTTCAAAATGGCAGTTCAATTGGTGACGTGACAGTGGTTTGCCACTTGGTTTAACTTTAGTTTTTCTCTTAAAGTTCTTACAGTAAACAAGCACAGGATGCCACTAGTATCCTTTTTTTTAAATTGACATTAAAGATAAAAGATTTGTAGTTGGATTCCCAAGCTCTCTGTGATAATTGCACATCAGACCATACCATTGATTTTCAGAGTATTGGTCTAAGCCTTATTTTCACCATTTTTCAGATTTAGTGGAAATGCTAACAGGAATGCATAAATGGGACTATTAGTTCTTAATTGCTGTTCTGCTGTGGTTTTGCTGTGGCTCCTCAGGTCCTGCAACTAAGCTGTTTGCCTCCTGGTGCCAGTGCATAGAAAAGCAAAGACTTACAATGCTAGTTACCTGCTGCTGCACTCATTTATATTCTCCTATTCCACATATAATTAGACTGTCTCAGCAGATACACTGTTTTTAAAATTGGACATTAGTTTTTGTTTGAGTTGTGGCCCTTCAGGTTTTAATTTTAACATGAAAAACATAGAACTTTCAGGCAGATAACAATCAGTATGTACTTGTTGTGCTCATGTGCACCATGTAAAATGGATGTGAACAAAAATGCTGGGTTGGTCAGTCTGGTATGTCAGGGCCTTAATACAGGAGGACATGGGTTATAATTCAGGGTAGAAGTGACAGCCAGAAACTAAATTTACAGCCTACAAACCAGCCTACTAGAGGGCAAACATACTCTGAAAATAAAGTCATTAGATAGCACAGACAATGCATTTAGATCATGGCAACAGCCCAGTGTAACAGGTGAGGGGAAGTATGCAAATAAAAAAAAACCTGGCGTACGTTAAACACATTAAACAGTGGCTCTGTAGCTCATGGTAAACACAATTAACGACATCAGGACAAGGGCTACAAATGTGTGTGTGGGTGTATTTGCATGGGCGTGATCACGTCCGAGTGTGTACATTGATGCCCCAGATGTGAATGCGTGTGACTGTGTGTGTGTGTGCATCTGATGGAGTTAAGGCCTCCTAAGCACATGTTCCCTTCAGACAGAGTGTATTTGCTATGTGGGTGTTTTCAGAGTGAATTACAGCCTAGTCAGGAAAACATGCTCCTGTCACCTCCTGTTTAATGGCGTGCTTATTTTCTCTCGCTCTCTCCCCTTGTCTTTGCTTTTAGTTTTAATCTCTTCATCCATCTCTCTCTGATGATGATGCTCTAACTAACTAGCACTGAAGGTGCGGCAATTGTCTAAATGACAGATCAAAGTAAAAACTGGGGATGAAGGCAGAGTTTTTTTCCCCTTTCAGATTTCAAAGGCCTGGCAAAACACAACTGACCTACTGCATTTATCTTGTAATAACCTTGACTCAGTACATTTAATCTTACGTACAATCAACACTTTGTTTGGTGTAAACTTTCAGTGCCCTTTTGTTGTCGTCATAATCCATGTGAGTTTGCTTTGTCTTCTTATCTCGGAGTAAAGAAAGTCGCGACAGGATCTAAGGGATGTTTGGCGTTAATGATCAACAAGGTTTGTGTCAGGTGGTGTTTACTGTCACTTGGGGAGAACTGCTGTGAAAAGTATGTCTGACCTTTGCAAGAGCTTCATAGTTGTGGCTTTGTAAATTTTCTGAGGTACAATGATCACCATTATTCTCAATGGATCTCTGGATCAGTTTAGTTTTACCTTTTAGATGTTACTATATTACTCATACTCGTATTTTACTGTTGATTCTCAGTAATACAGTCATGACGTATATAAGGCTGGTCTAAATCAATATTAAAGGAGCTAAATGCAAGTTTTGCCATTGCTACATGTTAGCATCAACAGCTGTTTACTTACCAGTCTTTCCAAGAGCTTCAGCCATCGTTGCATTTACAAGAGATTATAATACACCCTCTGACCAGTGCTACTTCATCAGGGCAGCCTGGTCGCTTCAGTGATTTAGGACTGAAAAGTGACGGTATGGGCCAACAGGGCCAAGGCTAGCTGTTTAGCATGTGAATGTCAGTACTATGATAGAAGTGATAGAAATAGAAGCAAAACAAGAGGGTTGCTTTCCACCTCTGGAGACAGCTCTTGGCGAGTAAAGGAATAAAGTTTGATGCTGAACTCACAATGTTTCTTCTTGACTGGTAAGTAAGTAAACAGATGTTAATGGTAATGTAACAAGAGCAAAAACTTACATTTAGCACCTTTAATGTATTAAGATTTTAAATGCAATGAACTATGTTCTTTTGTGAAATATTAGGACAGACTTTTTGATATTGGTTAAACTTAACTTCACTAGCCTCAGTGTTTTCTCTGGCATGACCTGGAGTAAACAACCTAACTTCCACATTTATCCAACTTGTTTCGCATTTGCCAAGTGCTTGTTCTTGCACTTTAATTAAGTACACTATAACCTAAACACTAAAAATATTTTTAATACATTTTCCATAAATAGAGACAAAACCAGGCCCATACTCAAAGCTAAATGATGAGAATGTGCTTTCTTATAGTAAACATGATGTGTTCATGCGGAAAATGTATAGGGGGCACGGGAGCTGCGGAAAGCCATAATAATCAATTACCCACCACGAGGGAGGGCTGGGACATAACCTTCTCAGAGGCAGCCAAATTTAATTTCCTGCCCCTTGTTGGTCTGGTAATGCCATGTTAATAGCTTCCTGCTCTCATGCATTATAGCCACACTGCCACACACGCTTGTTTATTTCAGCCGCAGCCTGCCTAACCTCACTATTACATGAATGACCTATTCTACAACAAACACACGCAGACACAAACACACCATTCATTGCAAAGATTAATCATTGCAAAGATTGCACCAAACTGCTCAGTTGCTTTTGCAAAGTAGTAATTTTCCTCATTTTTGGTGAACATAAAATTAGAGTAAAAGGTGAAATAAAATAAACAACCAAACTGCTTTTTGCTAATACATTTGACCTTCAATACTTATAGTATCTTTATCTGTTTTATCTTTAAGACTTTTACCCTATGAAAAGGAAGGCTTCCCTGCAAGAAGTTGAGGTTTTGCTAGAAATGCCCAAACTAATAGTGTGCTGTCGAGGCATGTCATATACCCTTCCTTTCATGATCGAGTGTGTTGGTGTGGCTTTTGTGTTTGTGTGTTTGTCTGTGTATGTGGTTCTGTGTCCTTGTATCTGTGTTTTTTCTGTTCCATTCCAATCATGACAATTTTCATGGGCGCAGCAGAAAGCAAACCTGTGTCCCATCACAATGACTGATCTTTGACATGATGTCATTATATAAGCAGGTGGAGTGTCCTCTTCAAACAGGGCACAGGGACACCAAATCATAGGCAGACACTTTTTCAAACAAGCGAGCAAGCGATCTAAACTAATTGCATTTACACCTGGGTGACTGTAACTGAGATCTGATTACAGATTCACGAGACCACCTGCACATATGGTCTGTCAGTTCTGATCTTATTTCCATTGCACTCTTTGCTGCATACAGATACAATAGTTTAATTCTAAGGTCCTTATTTTTTACATTATGCTATTGCCACTGAAACACAAATTCATAAGTCCCCTCTCCTTATTTGGACATTTGCAGCCATTGTGAAACTCTGAAGCAAACCTTTTCTTTAGATTAAGACTTGAATCAACCTAATCAAAGGTTTGTAGTCCATTCATCAAGAAGGTTGGTCTGTTGTTTTCAAGCCAGACACTGGTGATAATTAGGGCTTTTCAGCTGGCACAGGTCCAGGTCACGACTTGTGCTTCAGCGTGATTCATTCCTCTTGAAGAGGAGGGGGATTCATTGAAGGCATCTTCAGACCAAAAGCTAGAAATGAAGAGAGGTTTGGAAGAGCTTTTTCTGTCTCATGGTCCAAAAACAATCCACTTCATGGCCAATAAAGCCTGTTTCCACACCAACGCTGCAAGTACTTGACCATATTTGATAAACACTAGGCAACCTTTTTTTGCAGAATCCTTTCATCCAAAGCCCTCTATTGCCAATACCGCATCTATTTTGAGCATGAGTGGGGACCTGTAACCCTGTCAAAGTAAGTGCTGTGTTCTACTCATTGAGCTACACAGGACTGAAAACTCCTACATATTTCACATTAATACATTATTCTGAAACGTTATTTCACATCTTAACTTAGAAATGACAACAGGTTTGGTATTTGTAATATTTGCAATTTGTGATATTTTTAATTTTATAATAGTAACTTGGTAATAATTTGCAACTTTGTGAACCTCCTTTGGACACCATCTGACACACTTGACTAATGACTAGAAATACACCAGCTATGTGAAAAAATTGTAAACAAGCAAAGACTTTTGTTTTTGAATGGACTTTGTTAGTCAGTAGTAAAACTGGGACCTTCTGGTCTCTACATGTCCACATAAATCCTTATGCATGATCCATCCTCCTGTTGTTGTGCATTGTAGAGGGCAGCTGATTGCATAACACCATAACAAGCATCTAATTTGATACAACATTGTTTTTCAATGCTACCCTGTTTGAAATATTGATTAGGCTGTCTTTAGTATCTTTTAAGATTGTGATAGATGTTACAATACATACATTTTAATAATTTGGTCAGTGACAAGGGGTTTTCAACCTGGTTAAATTGATTTTTTTTTTTTTTACCTGTTTGGGGCAGCACAGCTAGATCAATGTAAACTTAATTCACAAAATAATATCACTTTTTAAAGTATATATAGTGAATGTGTTGGCAAAGGGCAACGTATTTACAGATCCAGCAGACACTGCAATATAAGCATTAATTTGGAGTTATGTTTCTGGCAACCTACCTAATAAATGATGAACGGTAGTCTGGTATTCAGCTCTGTTTTGGTCTCTACCGACTCTTGAGGGAAATCTGGCTCTGCATCGGTCCAAGCATTTTTGGTTCATACTGGTAAATGTTTAATTGTGAATAAGATGTGTTTTGTTGAGATAAAGATGTAGTCTCAGTTACAATACATTTCTAACACATATATTAAATTTCAATTTTTTAAAGATGATTATCACTCGTAGTAGTAGTGGGAACATTCTTTGCTGATATGTGTTTTCTGAATTTTGATCCTGCCTGACCACACATTCATAATTTCCTCTAAAAAAAATTGTGAATATCTTGCTCTTTGGTGCGAGCGTTTGGCTGGAAGTGTGATGTTGCACCCCACTCTCTCTCTCTGTCTCTTTATTGCCTCTTTCTCTCTGAGTGCAAAGCAGTGCTGGGCGATGAGTCATCTTGGTGGGATTCGGCGACAGATGCTCACTCATTCATCCTACAGAAGTGGGTCAGAGTGCCGAGTTCATCTTCACACTAATATACAGTGTTCCTTCTCTTTCTCTTTCGGTTGCTTTATTACTCCATCCTCTCAGACTGTCTGCTGTCTCTCTCAGATATTTTTTGTTTCTGTCTCTTTCTGCCCCTCTCACTTTATGGACCCAGTATCTTACATCCTGATGGAGAACCAATAAAAAACTGGAGAGGGATTACTGTTCAATCCTGCAATCTCCACTGCTTTTGAAGGGACCACAGTGATTGCACTACACTTATTGATTGGCAGCACACATTAACCTCTACTAATACATTATATTTATTAGTGACCACGAAGAAGACCAATGTGCTGTTTGGGTGGGGTTTTTTTATGTAGTAAGCCATGTTTTTTTTTAAATCATTAATCATCTACTTGAGTGCTTGGAATTTTTAGCCATGCTAATGTAGTGGTGTGGCTCCTAGGATAGCAGTGAGAGATGCTCTGTCCATTGGTCCACCATTTTAACTACTAAAGGGAATGTCATTAAATTTTGTACAGGCATTCATGAATGGCTGTCATCACATTCTCATGATCAATGATCCCTGACTTTGGTGCCACCATTAGAATTTGAAAGACACGTCTCAGCAAGTATTGATATGTAGTTTGGTTTCAGACATTCATGTTGTCCAGAGGACGAATTGTATTATGATTATGAGGGTTTAGTAGTTTGGTCCCTTAACATTTTTATCTACCACCATTACCAGGTTACTCTGAATATTTGTCAAGCATTTTTTGTTTATGATCAAATACCCACAAAACTAGTGGCATTCCCATCAGCCTCAACTGTACTTTACTGTATTTAGCCCTAATTAACAAATTATGCTAGCATGGCGAGCTAAGATAGTCAACATGGTAATCGTATCTTAAAACATTGATGGATGTATGACCTGTACTAAGGCAGGCCCCCATGGGGTGAGATGAGATGCTTTGGCTGCACTTTTGGGAGAACTTTGATGTTGTCCATCTTTATATACAGTCGTTGAAATAGACAGACCGATGGCCATGGCATTGTGCAGGGTGTGTATTTTCAAAACAAAAGTCTACATAATACGTTTAATCGATATTGAAAATATACATTATTTTGTTTTAGAATACGATTTGCTCATAATTCCCCGTCCATTATATAGGAAACCTCTACCTCCCTCAGTCTCACTTTTTCTGTCTCCATCTGCCAATATTCACACAATATCTGGAATACATCTTGTCCGCCATCAGGATTGAATCCCCACCTTGCGTCTTGTGGCATTTATGCATAAATTATCTGAGAAATGCTGACACTGTGGCGCGGTAGCAGAGCCGGTGAGGACCCTTGTTACGTAAAGCCTCAGAGTGAGGAGCACTTGTGAATAAAAGGCTGTGGCACTGTATCCATTAAATATAATTTGTATTTATGAAGGACTTATTGTGTGTCTGTTTCTGTTGGATTGCACCTGGATTGTCTCACATGATATGTAAAATGTGTACACAAAGTATTCTTGGATTGATCTGTGTGTGTGTGTGTGTGTGTGTGTGTAATTGTTTTTTGCAGTTGCATGCTTGTATATTTATTTCACTATGTGCATGTTTGGATGCTTCAGTGTGTCGTTATGAGTGCAACAGTTTTATTCTGAGAGAAAATGCAGTATGTGCCTCTGTGTTCGTATATGTGTTGGTGAGCTTCAGTAAGTGCTCTTGTATGATTTCCTGATTGTGTGGTGTGCCATTAGTACGTACACCTGTGTTTGCAAGCTCCAATGTGTATTTTTTTCTTTTTATGGTTGTCCATTATTCACATTTTAATGGTTGTTCATATTGTTTAAAATTGCTTTTGCACTTCTGTGTGTGTGCATGTGTGTGTATACACTAGAACTAGAGATATCTGGCTCAGCTGCCATTTAACCCAGGCAGGACAATGCTGTTTTTGTTTTTTTTTAATCGGCCACAGCGGAGGTGTTTGCTGTCCCCATTCATGTGTGTGTGTGTGTGTGTGTGATGCGGTCAGAAAACACACTGTATTTAATGGCAGTCCGCTGCAGAGGAGGATATTTTCGTCTGAGTGTGTGGGTGGCTGCTGTGTGGATGTCAGAGACAGACAGATAGAGTAGAGAGAAGAAGGAAGGGTGAGAAATAAGGAGGATGTATCCACTTCCTCAAAGCCACATGAACACCTCCCCTCTCGGCTTCCTGCTCGTCTTTCAGCTCTGGCTTTTTAAAAAACATTAACGTTGCCTCATGTCTGACAAAGATCCTGTTAGATCAGATCAGTGGTTCCAGCTGAATTATAGTTACATGACTTGTGTCTGTGTGTATTATCTGTGCACATGTGTGTGTTCATGTGAGTGTGAGCTCGCCTGTTTCCAGTGTGTCAGTTTGTGTGTCCACTTGTGGGTGTGAACATCCTTAACTGTGTGTGTGTGTTTTGTTTGAAGAGATACAATGCTGCGGTGCGGGTGTGGAGACTGCACCTGGGTACATGACATTAGGTGTGACAGAGATGAATGGAAAATGAATCCTCTGATGTGGTGTCTTGGCAATACGACAGAAAACAGAGGCTTCAGATCGCTTGCCAGTTCTAGCCGACACCTGACTTCCTGTTCAAGGTTAAAGGTCAGGGGTGGAAGGGAATAGGCTATTGTGTGTGTATCTGCTCATTATCGCACAGGAAGCAGGTTACTTTTTTAAGACTATTAAATTTGATTTGACATTGGATACTAATGCCACTGCTACTATTACTATTACTAATACTAATACTAGTATTTAAGCTACTGTTGCCATAATTAAGTGGGTATCCTCACTGAAAACAACCTTGCATTACGTACAGATTTTTGTCACAAATACAAACATACTATTCAGATATTTTACACACAGTAGAACAGGAAACGTTCAGAATAACAGAATAACGTTCAAAATATTCTTTTAGCAACACGTCCTAAAAGCCTGCACAAGGAAGAATTATACATGTTATGGATTATGAGAATTACAGCTCTTAAGTAAGTAAAATAAATGAAAGTTAAAAAAAAAAGTTACCCTGTTACCCTGTTGCTTTATGTATGCATGTGTTGGGGTGAGAGTTAAAAAAAATTATAAGGTCAAAATGTTTGTGTCAAGATGTTCAAATAACAGTAAATGTATAATATTTCAATGACATTAACTGGCAGAAAGTATTAAAAAAAAACAACTTTGTGTTAAAAAGCAAGGGTCTATGTTTGTGAGAGTGTTGCCTCAGGTACTAGTGAGAAAATGAAGTGCAGCCCAGTGAAAAACAGTTATCTCAGGGAACATTTCATATAGAGCAAAATCCAATCAGAGTTACTTAGAGGCAAAAAGAATTAAAATTGCATTTGGGCCACAGCGTGTAACGTAAACGTAGCCTTAAGAGGTTCAGCGAGTTCAAGAGGGTCGACTCTGTGTGACTGTGTGCTGAGAAGAGTTGGGCTGTGACTGCTGTTAATAATCAAGGGAAGAATTCTAGAGAGCGACTCCAGCTGTGTGTGTTTGTGGTGGTAGTTGCTGAGTGAAGAATTGTTTGCGTGTGTTCGTCTTTTGGTACAGATTACAGTCAGTAGTATGTGTGTGTGTACATGCCACCATCATGTTTGCTTGACATGCATGTGTGTTAAGTGTCCAGGGGGCAAGGATTTGCTTGCGTTGTCAAGTGTGTGTCGGCCTGCAAATATAGTAAAGTGAAACCAGGGCGGAGGGTCAGGGCCAGCTAATGTCTGCTTTGATTTTTAACAAGGATTTCCTCCCTTCATGGAGCCTGCTTTATTAATGGCATTACATGGCATCCTGTGACCAGCAAACGCTCCCCTCCCGTCACAGGACCAGTTTCAGTACCACACACACCATCTGATACAGGAAAGGAGCAGAGCGTTGACGTGATGAGACACACTAGAGTCATTGTTTCAAATAATATATTTTCATGAAATTTTCTGTTATAATCAGTTCAGAATGAATCATATCAACCACGTCAGAGGTAACTGAGTGGCCAATACCAGTTTTTTTCATTAAAAACAATGGTCACACACAGCACTCACGCACATGCTGACTGATAACACACATTTCTTTTTTGTCTTTTAAAATTGAATTTACCTTCACTGATCCAATCACACATGCAAGATGATTTTATTTCCAACTCTCGCAGCCTCCCAGACAAAAAGCCTTGCTGCTGTGTAATCGTGACGCTTGATAAAAGGCATAGGAGGAAGTAAAGAAGTGGTTTATTTACCGCACTCTGTACAGATGGAGCTTGACAGTTGCTAATAGTCCGTTTCCTGTGTGCGCCACAGCGAGCGACAAAGTGAACCACACACAGACCCGTTTGATTGGCTCATTGTTTGAAGCAGTCATGCCACTCTGAAGAAAATATTACTGATGGGACTGTGTGTATTTCTGCCTGTGTGAGTTTGTGTAGCCCAGATATATTCTATAAACTCCAAAATACTGTGAAATTTAAAAGCCAAAATTTTCAACACCTAACCAACTGATAATGGAATTATTGATCCAATAATTGAATCAATCCCCAGCAGAGGCACTCGGCCTTGGGAAGCATTCAGATCCTTTATTTATGAAAATGAGAGATCAGTCAAGGATTGTTTTTGTTATTATTTTGTCATTGGGGATTATTGTGAGTAACATTGAATTTAATATGTTTCAAATTAAAGTTTGTAAAAACTAAAGTGAAGTCTAAATACTTTTTTAAGCCATTGTTAAGACATTGTTGATGTTTAGTGCTCTGGAAAAATACATTTCACGTATTAGTCCTTTGATAAAGACCAGTCAAAACACACATTAATCCTTGTCCTAATTTCGTTTCTCCAGCAATATTGTGATGCCTCAGTTCATCGTTACACTCGTGCATCGTGTGTGTGCGGTGGCTGCAGAACATCTTGTTTTTACATTTTAGTGCCCATGTGAGCAGAGTAAAGAGCGCAGACTGTGTGGGATCTCGCCTTTTTTTCAATGTGTGACATGTATCTTGCAGCAAAAATAGACTTAGAAAAGACCTGTTGACAGTCACTTTGACATCGTACTGGCAATATTACAGAAAACTAACACTTTCCACTATAGTTGTCTATGTCTACGCTGAATTTGAATGTCACAGACATGAAAAAATATTAAAACAATTTTTAACCATTTTAGCAGCTGCATGTGGAGACAGTTGTTTTTTTCTGTCAAAAATAAATCAGAAATTAATTCATAATGAAAAAAAATCCAATATTCAACATATCAATATTCATCTATATTCAGACATATCCAATATCCTGCAAACTCTATGTAAACAGATAGAGGTGGCATTAGTTGCGACGGCGAAGACACACAGCCGGTGTGAATACATGCATATTTTTCTGCAGCTGATCAGCAACAGCAGCCATGAGGCACATGCCACGCATCCAGTGTGCATTATACTGGTAAAGAAAGGCAAACGTGAACCTGTGTCTTTATGCTGCTCAGCAGCACTGGTCGCTTATTTCTCAGAAAACTTCTTACTACCCCCAGTGTCTCCTGCTGATGATAATAAAGTAAGAGCAATCATCTGGAAGTTACTGTAGTTGTTACCTTTGTCATCATTTGGTGCTGAATGTGACTTTCACCGTGTCATCTTTATTCAGCTTCATCCTTGAACAGCTCTTGTTGCAAGAGGTTATTTTATTCATCTCTTTCATTTGAATACATTGTGCAGTCACGCTCTGGTCTTTGGTAGCGCTTATAACATCAGTTGCACTGTGATCAACACGTAAACACAGCCAGTGCTTGGCATCATGAGGGCCGGCAGCTCAGTGTGAATACTAAACATCACGAGGCTGTAGCGCCCATCTGTGTCCTCTCCAGTGGACCCGGCGCTCTGATCCACACGACAGAACACCTTATGAGTCGCCCTGCTGATTTACATTTACAATTTAAATTTTAGACATTTAGTTAGAGTGTCATAAAGTCACTGTGCATGCATTTTTGAAAAGAAGATGAGCTTCATTTTCAAAATAAAATGTACATCATTTGTTCTCATTTCTAAATGACACTGACATCCGACAGAGTGAGTGAAAGAAAAGTGAAGTGTACTTTAAGTAACTAGTTTTGGAGGATCTTTTCTCACATCATGAGGAGGATTGTCAGAGTAATAAACATCAGGCAGTCGAGTATGTGGCTTCAGGTAGAGCAGGGAGCAAGTGAGGGGAGGCGTAGCATCAGAGAGGCCTTTCAATTAAGATCAAACAGCTTTTTTTTTATAAGGGTCACAGTGTCTGAGGTTTCCTGCCAAAAGAGGGAGTAACTAATTCTGGAGCTCATGGTAATCATGTTTTTGATCAGACATCTGTGATTTGATTTGGAAATGGAGGGGAGGCTATTTTTGATCTTCCCCTCGAGGATGCTTTTGATCGTAAACATCACAGATACTGTTAACATTTTAACATGGGCCGCTCCTCTGATAATAACACTGCTATGTTAGGTAAATCTTAAGCAGGTAACATGTCATCAACTGTATTAGCAGTGAATAATCATCGATTAGTTTTAGTGTCGTCTCTCACTTTACATCTGATTATCAGCTGTGTTCAAAACAAAGACGAAAACTGCAGCAAAGTGTGGAAACAATTTGAAATACCAGGAATTGTATGTGATGGACACTGACACAAAACATACCAATTACGTTGAATCAAGAATATTACATTTTCCTTCCTTTTCACTCCACCATGACCTGGTAACATTTCCTCAAACCGTATGAGTGTTTGTGTCCCAGTGATGCACAACAGCGCTCCTTTCTCCAGTGTTCGTGTAGGGACAATGTGGACATTGTTGCCTCACTATCAGCACTGGGGCCCTGTCACGTCACTCCTGCTGGCCCCTTTATTATCACAGTGGCTAGTTTCTGACTCCTGCCACCGTGGCCAACCACCCACTCATCTCCCATCGGACAGAAAAACCCCGGCTGGCAGAAAGCCATCACCACATTCCTGCCACGGACTGACTGTGATTACACAGCGAGCCGTGACCCCTGACATACCACAGAGCTTAGTGGAGATGATTCTATCTCAGAAATGACCCTCATAATTATGAGGTTCTTTTGGAGATGTGCTTTAGCTCTGTGTGGTTTGGAAGTATAATAATTAATCTCCAATTACATTTATTTTTGCATTACTGCCAGTGTCCTTACTGAGATTCTGCCAAGTTTGGAAGATATAATAGTGTTACCACTTTTACATGCTTCTAACTTGTGAATATCTTGCAAGATGTTTTCTTTTTATTTATTTGTTGCATTATTCCCAGTTATTTGCTCTTTATTTACCCAGTTCTCTGCTTCAAGAATCACTCGTTTCAAATAATCTATACTGTATGTGTGTGTGTGTGTGTGTGTGTGATTGATTGACATTGAGGCCAGTCGGGGTATCCTGCCTGTTAAACGTTTGATTGCACCCAAACTTCCTGGCCAAGGGCTGGCGTGGGGGGTGGGTTGGTGCAGAGGGATGGAGGTCTGGATCTGCTGAGTGTAAATGAGCTGAGCAGATGTTGGCCAGATGTGGCCAACAAGGGGGGGGGGGATAAAGGGAGAAGAGAGTAGCACAGATATCAAGAGAGACTCACCATCCACACACTGACAGCTTTGTTCACCTCCACCCAGGAGTTAAGAGTAACCCCCCCACAATCCTTTTTTTTTACACACTCGTTCATATACTCCTCCTCTCCTCTCTACAGCCCCCTGCCTCTCCTGCCTCCTGCCATCCTCTCTTTGAGGACAGTGCTCAGGAAGCGAGCTGGAATCGATTGCTCCATGCATTAGTCTGGGAATGTGTGACACCCTCCTCCTCTTAACCCGTCTCTTCCTTCCTCCTCCATCCTCCTGACAAATCCTTCATTTATTTTCCCCCTTCTGTTCCTCTTCATGCACTTCCACCTTTCACACAAGACGCCGCTGTTATTCTGGCCTAAAGCCCAACTTTGCTTCACTTGCTGTGGATTATTAGAAGAGTCAAGACACTGGTCTGAGAACAGTTGTTCAAAGTGTCGTTGTTTGCTTTTTGGGGGGGAGAATAGTGCTGATCTGAACTATATAGTACTGCAGGAATAATGTATTTTTGTAGGCTACCCCGAATATTAGCATTACTCTGGCTCCCTCAACATGGATTTTTACATTGGCTTTTGCATTATTGCAGAAAATAAGAATCTGTGGTAAACACAAGTTTATGATACTTAGAGCCTAGTCTGAGGGCAGTTTGCAGTTCATTCCATTTAAATGGCGCATAGTACCTGAAGCCAGTTTTGCCAATGTTAGTGCAAATATGAGGGATATTGAGGGTCAAGTAGTTACTGGATCATGTACGGTGGATTCAAATGAGAGAAGAGATGTGAGGTAGTTTGGAAGCTTTGACAGTAGGGCTTTATAAATGAATAATGTGAGATAACCGTTTCTTCTTGATTGTAGGGAGGTCCAGCCCATGGTGCGATACAGAGAACAGTGATGAGTGCAGTATATGTCATTTGTGATAAAGCGCAGTGCACTGTGATACACAGGCTGTAACTGCTAGAGTGTTGATGGGGCAGGGTGACAGTACAGGATATCTCCATAGTCAAGGACAGACATGAAGGGTGACTGCACAAAAGTTTTTTTGGCTGGAAGAAGACAGACATCCTTTGATTCTATACAGGGAACCTAATTTGATGTTCAATTTTTGCATCAAGTGATTTAAGCTATTCAAAGTTTTAATGGTAGGGTGGTCTTAATGGTAGGAGTCACTGTTGGAAGTGGAGAAAATCATACACTAACCTGTGATCAATAAGAGGCAGTTGGAAGTTAAAGAGCTTCTCAGCAGCCACCACTAAAATATTGTGCCTGTACTGTAACGCAACTGTTGTGCATGTGTGAAACTATTTAAATGTGAGGTCATGCTCTGTCATCTCTGCCTGGATAAATGATGAACAAGGGAAATTTGTCCTTGGTGAAACTGAACATAATGTTCTCTTCTTCTGTTTTTTTTTCAGTCTCCCTTTCCATCTGATTTTCTTTACTCATGAAAAGGAACTTCACTCTGTCACGACCGGTCTAAAATGAAAAAGTCAAATAAAATTGAAGTAAATTTTCTCTGTTTTGCTCTTTGACTACAGCTCTCACTGCCTTAGAGAGCAAATGACCTTGTGAACTTATCTTTAGCCAGCAAGTCAGTAAGCTCGTCACAGAGTCTGTCGTTCAGTCAGTCATCCAGCAGTGTGAGTCATCTACCTCCTTCAGTCTGCCAAGTTACAACAGACTCAAGGCCTGCTCTGACAGAACAATGAGACAGGGAGGATGTTGGCTGACATGGCCTTGCTTTATGTATCAGTGTTGCCTACATTTTCAACAGGGCTAGGCTTAGTGCTTGTTTGTGCTGTGTTGTTAGTATACTAGTATACTTCATTTAGGGCTCACACTTCAACTGATGTCCCCTCTGACAGCAGCACCAAAGAATCAACATTTTAAAGGTCCCATATTGTATAAAGGTAGATGTCCATCTTTTTTGATTATAAAGCAGGTCTAGGTTCCATATAAATACAGTGAAAGTATCAAAGTGCTCAGTCCACAGAGAAATGCACACAGAAAGTGAGCCTTAAAATGTGCCATCAGGACTAATGTGACTATCTGATGTCACCACTCTCATCCATGCCCAAAGCCCCGCTCACCCGGACCCATCGTCCAGCCTTGCAGGATTTGGTTTCTCTGCGTGTTTAATTGAAATCTGAAATCGGTCAGCCAATCAGAAGAAAGCCTCAGAGTCTCTCTTCTGATTGGCTCACCAAATAAAACACCAGAAAAGAGCAAAATATGGGACCTTTTAAGACATTAAAGCTGTTTCAAATGTTTCAACTGCTGTTTTATGGTGGAAGTGAGGACACTTTTCTAGTCCCCTCTCCCTGTACATTTCCATTTCCTGTACATTCACAGCAGGTTATCAAAGGAGGCCGGATACTAAAAGGCGCCTTTAATGGTGCCCTAAGCGTCATCATGAAAGGGGAACTTTTTGAGAGCCCATTGTTCTCATTGGCATGTTCTGCATTAACTGTCGGGGTGTCACAAAGGTGATTTGATTTAATGTGTGTTTTCACCTGGGATACAATGCAGTTGATGAGGCAGAACTGAGCCCAGCACTTATGTAAAAGAAAACACCGGCACAAACATCAATCAGTTGAAGACCAATATTTTTTTTTTTCTCGCTTTCATCTCCAGCTCTTTAACAGTCAGACACACTTGACGCCCGCACAGGCCGCTGCCAACAGTCACCACTCCAACGGTTTGCCGGCGCGTCGTGTCGCCAGTTCAAGAGAGGAAGGACTGAAGGGCGGAAAAAGTGCCGGGAGGGCATGTTCGACTGCTGGGAGCCAGACCGGGGCTGGCGGGGGAGGAAGAGGAAGGAGGGAGGAAGAGGAAGAGGAGAGAGGGGAGACGCACCCACTGGAAGTTCTCTCTGGTCATCCATCGAGTCTGGACTCTACTCTGGGACACATTGTTCAACAGTTGGATATTCTCACGCAGGTCAGTTAATAGCTAAGGTCCAAATCCTTGATACTGGCAGGCTGTGAAATCCCCAGAGTGCATTGTAAAAATGGGGAAATTAATATGAAAGTGTGGGAAGCGGGAGAACATCTTAGATAGATTTCTCTAGACAAGACCAGATTAGAATCTGATATATTTTTCTCAATGAGAGAGGCAGTGAAAGCAGGTCACTAATCCCCTCTGTTGATCATGCAGCGTGTTTCCTAGGTCGAGCCAAACAAAAGAGATAAAGAAAACAAACACAGGAGCCACTAGAAGTAGATTTATGGTTTACCTGTCCCCCTCTGCACCTGTTTAAACAGGTGCACAGAGACATATCAGGCTAATGATTTATATGTGCAACTGGATTATTTCTATATTTAGTTCGATTAAATTCATGATTCTTTATTCATCAACTGTTTTTGATTTGTTTTTATGTTCTGTGAATGAATGAATGAGTATAGACTCTGTGTTTGTTTAACAGCACAGAACAACTGTGTCGCTGAATTTGAAATGTACCAAAAAGTGCTGATGCCCTGTCTCAGGATGTGAAATATCAACAGCAAGCATAAAATTTATGCACACAATTACATACCTGTGAGAAAAATATGTACACAGTTTGCTGTGCATTTTTACCGGAAAATCAGCTCCAGGAGACACATTTGCTGCTGAATCTATGTTGTATTTGAGACAAAGTGACCATCTGTAAGAAATACTTGGTGTATTTTCTGGTTCTTCCTTTTTCCATGGGTGATACTTCATGAAAATGAGCTGTAAAACAATCTAGGCAGGATGAATATTTTGTTTAAAAAGGCTTTAATCCCATTGGTAGAGTCAGTTTAATACATACAGTAATAGCTGAGCTTCTCTCTGCATCAAGTGTTGCTGTCCTGAAAAAACACTGTGGCACGACACAAGAACTAAAAAGTCTCTTCTGTCTCTCTTGAACTCTTATGCTGTTGCTTCTGTAATTAATCTGTGACAGCTTTATCTTTATTAAACCCTTCCACCCCACGTCCTCACTTCACACAGACTGTTTCAGTGTTGGAGGAGCGTCTCACCCTGACTGAGGACAAGCTGAAGGAGTGTCTCTTCCACCAGTCCAAAATTCTCAAGGATGTGCGAGCATCCAGAGGGAGGCTGAGGACAGAGAGCGAGGGAACAGATGGATCACCTGTCCATTTCACTTGAGGACGACGTCCCCTCTCTCTCAGACTTTAGCAAAAACACACACTGAGCAGTCCCACTTAACCAAGACTGCTGGACATGGGTGTGTGTGTGTGTGTGTGTATGTGTGATACTAAATGTCCACCATGGTGGTCTTTCTCAGGGGTCAGTGGATTAAACAGGATTTGGCTAGAGGCTGAAGTGACTTCGTGTGTGTGTGTGTGTGTGTGTGTGTGTGTGTGTGTGTGTGTGTGTGTGAGTGAGTGAGTGAGAGAGAGAGTAATACCAACATATTTCCTCTATGTCTTTCTTCACCTCTTAGGAATATCCAGCTGCACAGCCAAGCAGTCATTCCATTTCTGTGTGAGTGTGTGATGATATGGATGTTACATCCAATCTGGACAGCTGCAGCTAGGAAAACAGACAGTGCTTGTCTGCTGTGTGTGTGTGTGTGTGTGTGTGTGTGTGTGTGTGTGTGTGTGTGTGTGTGTGTGTGTGTGTGTGTGTGTGTGTGTGTGTGTTTACACGTGTGTATTTTTGTAGCATGTATTTTAGCAGTTGGTTGCTTCTGCAGCATCATTTTTCATTCTACTCTGTTTGCATCTCTGCATAATACATTTAAAGTGTGTTTTTAAAACCAAGTGGTGCTACATATTGCCTCCTCATATAAATATAATTTATGTAAATAAATGATTTACTATATTGCTGTAATGTTATTAGTCTTGTCTGTATCTCTGTCCAGACAACTGCTTCTATTTTGATAGGAAGTATTGTTAACAGTGTCTGCAAATATCTCAAATCTGCAGTGAAAATTGTAAACATTTAATTGCTTCATTTAAAGTCTGCAGCTTATTTTCATAGCTCTTAGAAACTGTTCTTGTTTTCTGAATATCATGGAATTGCTATTAAAGACCTTTATTCTGACAGATCTTCCACTTTAAAAAAATTTTTAATTTGGACTGGTCACAATATGGAATCCTAATACTGCCAGGAAAACAATAAATAATATGACAATTTTGGAATGATAAACATAAAAACCAGCAATATTTTTATTATAACTGAAAATTATGAGTAAAAATTTTAAATTTTCTTAGAAAAACAATTCACAGTTCTTTGAAGTTAGGAGAGTGTACCATACTATCATCACTATAATTTTAAGATATTCTATAATAGTACTATAATAGTAAGTATATTGAAGTTAAAATTAAGAGATATTGTCATTATCAGTTAGTATCCCATAAAATCAGTGTATATAAGGATGGATGACGACTCCACTTCGTCCCGCTGTATAAAAATGAAGCCAAAATATCCCAGATACAGGTCCTGCCATCTTGCACTGGTAAAGTCATTTGCAGCCAGAGTCGGGTTGATCGGGCGGTGGAGCTGCAGTATCGAGGTCCCGTCCATACACCTGCCTCAGTGACTCACAGCTGTCACACATGAGGCCACGCCACCTTTTTATAGCATCAAATAGCTAATTACACCCCAAACTTATCCAAAAAATAAACACTTGAACATACATCAGCATGATAAGAATGACCTAAATTGACAAAAACACAAACTATTAAGTTTGATTTAGTATCTCATAAGTCAGATTTATATCATATTTTGACGTCATGCCTCAAATTTGACATAAAAATGAAGGATTTTGACAGAGAAGGGAAACATTTTTTTCACCCCACAACTTTTAATCTGTCATTCTTATTTTGCTGGCGTGAGGTGGCGTCCATACAGTCATGACACGCTTACTCATTATCTGGTAAAGCCTGTTCATATGATACGTGTCACAGTGCCTCGTCTCCACCAGTGACTGTGAGATGTTTTGGCTCGGTCTCTCCCAGTGTGGAGACTTAAGCTGTTTATGTTTTTCCGGCAGTGGAGATGTGGTGAGCGATGCGGCCGGGTCGGGAGGAAGCAGTAAAAAAAAAACCACACAAAGAGTTAGCCCTCCGCTGGCTGCTGTTTGCTCTCCCCACCACATCCTTCACTTCCCCCATGGTTTTACTGGTTGTCCTCCTCCTGCTTTTTTTCCTCTCTTCCAGTTACATAAAGTGTTTGGGCCTGCTGAGAGAGGGGACCGAACCCAGTCCATCCCAACCAAAGAGAAAACTGTTAAACTGTTGGAAGACCTTGGGTTTCATGAAAAATTATAAAAACTAAATGTGTACATGGCTGAAGTAAATAAAAAAAATTGGTTTAAAAAAGAAAAAGACATTATAATAAGTTTAGACCAACATCCACTGGTTTCCACATCTGTCTTGTAATTTCTACAAGGTCCTTATTTTACAATATTTTTCTTGCTGTACTTCAGACATCTTCACATTGAACTGGTCATTGAACAAGGATTAACCACTACACAAGAACTAAGTCTCAATTTCTACCATTTTCTGAATCTGTTATAATCTTTTAAAATCTTTAATTATGAGTGTAAATATGCCAAAAGATATAGATTGGAGCATTTTGGGGGCATTTTAAGCCTTTATAACAGACAATGAAGAGACGACAGGAAATGATGGTTGGTTCCTTAGCACCCAAACTACTGGAGCACCCAGACTGAATTGTTAACAGGCAGCTATTGGTGATTTGTTTTGTGCTTTGTGTAAAATTTTCTATTACAATTTCCTTAGAATCACTAATTTGCATAATTTTTTTTCCATAACGCTTTCTAGAAAATAACTATATGAACAAAAAATGTCAGAGGGAAAGTGAAAAGTCTTGGAACAGAGCTTGACTCAAGGTCCACTTACTGGGATTGTTTTGGCAGCTGTTGTTTCCAAGGTCAAGAAAGACTTGTCAAACTCAACCTTTGAGCCAACACGGGTGAGCAATCCTCAGAGTGCTGAGAGGAGCGGCATGTTTGACGATCCACTCCACGAGAACTCAGCAAACTTCGTCTGCTGATGAAGACAGCGTGATATGATCGAGAGCTAGTGAACAGGCAAGTAAGTGGATCTTGAGCAGAAATTGAAGAGCATTGCACCATAAAGATTATATTTGGTGTGGTCTTGTAACTCTGAACCTGATTCTTAACCTCAAAGCGACTCGCTGAAGAAGTGGGGACTGGCCAGAATGTCTTCACCATGGCATAAATGTCCCCTGGAGGTCTCAATTGATGCTACTCTTTCTATGTGAGTGGAAACACAGAGACACACAAACAAACTCAGTTGTAAAACCTTTTGGAGAAAGAGTCAGATGCCAACAGTTAACAACCAATTTCCACCTTCTCTTCCAATTCGATCTCGTTAAGTGCACACAGGGCTTTTTTTTTAATAGCACACGCACAAGCATCGTGTAAACCCTCGAGTGTGTGTGTCTCTTTAGTGCGTCGTGAACATGATCCCATAACCTGTTACTAGCTTCCTGGAGGAGGGGTTTCCTGTTGATATTGAAGAAGGAGCTCTGTTGACTTGCCACCGGGCAAACGCATGGTTACAGTTTACTGCTGAACTTCTGTGTGTGTGTGTGTGTGTGTTTGTATTTATATGTTTGGCCTTGAATTGACTTGCTGTGGAAGTATTTGTGGAAGTAATGTTCTGATTTCCGTTAGTGTTATATTGTTTTGTCAAACTGATACTTTATCAGATATCACTTATCTGTCTTTGCTGCTTATATGATGTTCTTTTTTTAAAAAAAAAAAAAGCTACATTTGTGATTTTTTTCATGACTGCTTTGTGAATTATTGAGTTATGGCTAAAGGTCACCACAATGTTGATCTTTGATATTTGACCTTGAAAATCTAATCAGTTCATCCTTGAGTCCCAGTGGACATTTATGCCAAATTTGAAGAAATTCCCAAGAGGAGTTCTCGAGATATTGCGTTCACAAGGTCAAAATCATGCTTTGTGACATCACAGTGACCTTGACCCTTGATATTTGACCACTGAAATCTAACCAATTTATCCTTGAGTCCTAATTAATGTTTGTGCCAAACTTGAAGAAATTCCTTGAAGGCATTAAAGAGATATCGTGTTCACAAGAATGGGACGACCAGACGGACGGGCCTCCCAAAGACATAATGCCCCTCTTTCTCCTTATTGGTTTTATTTGTCTTGAATTTGAGAGATGACCCTTCAATCCAACACCAGGATTTGAATTTTGTTTGTGGTGCTCAAAGCATTGAAACATTTCATTTTAAAGAATCATATAGTTGACAGATTACGCTGTCAGCAGGTTCTGCTGCTTTCTACCAAAGAAAATAAAATGGAACTATCCACAATAAAAAACTGTTGAGCTGTGATTAGAGTGAACATGACTTTTAACTGTTTAATAACGTTTAGGGCAGGTTTAAAAGTTGCCCTGCAGTTTAATAGGTCAGATAGGTCAGCCTTCTTTTAAAGAGCTGGTAATTCTAGAGGATTTTTAATGGTCGGGGTTTCAGTGGAAAGTGTCAGTTCCCCCCCTCCGGCTCCAGATGCTGGGTCAGAAGTTTTTCCACCTGACAAGAAGAAAATTCTGGCTTCTAAACAAAATACTTCTCTCTGCTTACAGAAGCTAATAATAGGCCACAGCCTTTCTATGTGTAACATAATTTTACCCCACATGATGAAGTCATAGCCGGCACAAACATTATCTTCAGCTCCCAACTGAACAGACAGACCCCCTCTTCTCTTCCTATTCCTCCTCTTCTCTTTTCTGCCGCTTTTTGCCTGTTTCTGAAAAACAGGGGGATTATCTTTTTGGAAAATTCCCCCTTAACTCCTTCAGGGGCTGAGCTGATGAACAGAGAGACCAGGGACAAAGGAGAAGAGAGTGTAAAAGAGAAAGAGGAAGGGAAAGAAGACAGGCAGCAGGAGAGGAGGACTGCACCCACGCCTATTGAGTTACAGTGAGTCTCACTCTGGCCTTCGCAATAATTGATTGTAGTTTATCTAAAGTGCACACCTATTCACACACACTAACACACACACAGTAACGCCTGTTCAAATAGGTGCAGAAGGGGACGGGCAAACAGTGAAACCTGCACACTGCTTAACTAGTGGCTCTTCTGTTTGCTTGTTATGTCTCTGTTTGACTTTTCCTTGGCCGGAAAAATGCCGTCTGTTTGCCAGAGAGGTTTAACAACCTGCTTCCGTTCCCTCGCTCATAAAAAAACAAACAAAGACACAAAAAAAAGGTTTCAATTTTGACATGATTGGCAGTTAAAGTTCCTACTGCTGATCTCCCTGTTTTTGCACCAGGTGACTGAAATGCACAGAGCTTGTTGTGTGGTGCAAATTGTAATTGGTTAAAACTGTGTTTTATGACCTGTGCAAAGGGAAAGAGTGAACAAGTGTGTCATTGACATTTCCTACCATGAACCTGTGTGCAGCAGCCAAGCACTTACCCCTAATCAATTAAATATTGCCTCTGCATGAACTAGTAAAATGCACCCTAGAAAATTAAACTGATGCGGTGAGTACACATGCACTTTAAGGCCCAATTTCACTGACCGAAGCTTAAATCAAGAGTTTCTGGGAAATGTAGAAATCTTGTTGCTTTCACTACTTGTGATTGAGGCTGATAAGACCCAATCAACGAGCAACTGTGGGTGTCTACGTCACTGTTTCCAAAGGTCTCAGTTTTTGCTCTTCCAGGCTACAGCATAACTAAGTTTCCACAATCATTGTTTTAGGTGATCAAAAACTCCAGAGTAGTGAGAACACTAGATGTAAACATAGCAAAGGTGATGCCTTTAAGGTAAAACATGTGGATGTAATTTGAGTGTGTGCCTGAAATATGTGTTATCTTTGGCATCGTGTTTCTGCTGTGATTTCATGCCATGGGAGTAAATAATTAAATGGCTTATAACACTTATTTTTCCAAAACACCAAACTAAATCTACTAAAACTCTTTGTGATCTTCTCAACTTGCAAGCATCATGTCGGGCTCTTCATTGGTCAATTTTTCACGCTTGCAATGCACCATGTGGAAAAACGAAGGGCACGCGGTCCTGAGCAGCAGTGCTCTAATGCAACATAGTATGCTGGGACATCTTTGCAGACTGGTCTCAGCTTAACCACTCGTGGCCTGTTTTTACAGGGCTTAGCGTGTTGAAAGCTTATCTCCGGTGGGAAGGGGGGAGCGGTGGATGAAAAAAAAAAAAAAGTGAGGGGAAAGAAAGAGCGAGCACAGGAAAAAAAAGCTGACTTCCGCACGGGCGAAGGTTCAAAGGGACCTCCGCTCCTGCGTGATCTGTTTGTTGTCATTTGATCCCCGAGTTGATTTTCTATCGCTCTCTCTCACTCTTTCGGCCGTCCTGTTCCTCTCTTTCGCCCGCAGGAAACAGAGCGATGCATGTACACAAGGCCTCTGACAACAGGTTCACCCTTTTCCCTTCCTTTGTGGGCCAATAAAATGTTATTTGTTTCTCCTCAAACTTCCTGTATCCTGGACACACAGTGTGCTGAACCTACGTTCACTTCCGTGACATATAACCAGTTAATGTACGTAACCATCTTATAGTCTAATAGACCACAAAAGGCAACAATAGGGTGCTTTTAACTAAAGCCCAGCAGCTATGGTCATTTTCCAGGAAAAACTAATTAACTGTGTTAAGCAGTGGGCGTCTTGAACTACTTTTTCCTACTTGCATACTTTTGGTTAAAGATATTTACATAACATGTCCACTGACCATGAAATGCTTTCTGTGTGCTTTTTGCTGCCCTGTCAGCAAACAGTTTGTGCAACTACATAAAGCACAGAGCGATTTTTAACCACAGGAGAATGCTTGCTTTGCATCAGCCAGAGAAGAGAACATTTGGTTGAGAA